>NC_087473.1:0-308200 GCF_036321535.1 Camelus dromedarius | reverse complement strand
TTTCACACACAATAATCTCTCCGAACGGAGCAAGTGGAGAGACGATCTTTCAGCTAGATCAAAGGGAACGGTTTGCAGGAGAAATTTTACTCTTGTTCCTCAGTCTGTTTCCTAGAGCCGGTTTGAACTTCCTGCAGTCTTCACTGTTAAAGTGAGTTGGAGCTTGTTCCTCCCCATATATATGTATGGAATGTAGATTGCTACTGAAAAGAAGCTTTGTGATCCCTGCAAGCTAGGTAAAGGACGGCTTTCACGCACATTTATCTCTCAGAACTGAGCTTGTGGAGAGACCTTCATTAATCTAGCACAAACGGAACGGTTTGTAGTGGAATTTTTACCCTGATTTCTCAGTCTTTTTATAATAGACGGTTTAAAGTTCCTGCAGATTACTGGAAAACCGAGTTTTAGCTATTACCTCCCCGTATATATTTAAGGAGTGTAGTTTGCAACCATAAGGAATATTTGTGTTCCCTACAAGCTACGTGATGTATGGCTTTAAAAACACTTACCATTCAGAACTGAGCAAGAGGAGAGTAGTACGTTCATGAAGCACAAAATGATTGGTTTGCAGCAGTATCTTTTACTCTGCTTTCTCAGATTGTTTCCTATTCCACTTTGAAGTTCCTTCAGTTTTCAGTGTAAAACCGATTTGGATTCCTTACCTCCCCATATATATGTAAGGATGTAAATTTGAAATTGAAATGGTACTTTATGTTAACTACCAGCAAGGCAAAGTAAGGCTTACAAACACACTTACCTCTCAGAACCAAGAAAGTGGAGAGACTTTCATTTATCTATGAGAAAGTGAACGGGTTGCAAGAGAAACATTTACTCCAGGTTTTCATTATGATTCCAAGGGCCAATTTGAAGTTCCTGCAGTTTATCACGATAATTGTTTTTGAGCTTTTAACACCCAATATATATGCATGGATTGTAGTTTGCAACTGAAAAGAAGATTCATCCTCCTAACAAGCTAGGTGAAGGAAGGCTTTCACAGACTGGTATCTCTCAGTACCTTGCATGTGTAGAGACGTTGGTACATGAATCACAAAATGAACGGTTTGCAAGAGAAAATATTTCTCCAGTTTCTCAGTCTTTATCAAAGTGCCGGAAAGAAGTTTCTGTTGTTTTCTGTGTAAAACCGTGTTGAAGCTAGTACGTCCACATATAAATGTATGGTGTGTAGTTTACAACTGAAAGAAACCTTGTTTTCCCAACAAGATAGGGGAAGGCAGCTTTCAAACACACTTATCTCTCAGAACTGAGCATGTGTGGAGGCGTTCATTCATCTAGCACAATGGGATCGCTTTGCAGGAGAAATTTTACTCTGAATTCTCAGGTTGTTTCCAAGTGCCACTTTTAAGTTCCTGAAATTTTCACTGGAAATCCGAGTTGGTTTTACCACCTCCCGTTATATATGTAAGGAGTGTATTTTGCAACTGAAAAGAAAATTTTTGTTCCCAACAAGCTAGTTGAATTTCGGCTTTCAAACACACATATCTCAGAAATGTGCATGTTGAAAGACGTTCGTTCATCTAGCACAAAGGGAATGGTTTGCAGTGGAAACTTTCACCCTGGTTTCTCAAAATTTTAACAAGTGCTGATTTGATGTACCTGCAGTTTTCATTTGAAAACCAAGTTGGCTCTAGTACATCCCCTTATATATGTAAGGAGTGTTGTTTGCAATCTTAATATATCACTGTGTTCCCAACAATCTAGTTGAATTAAGGCTTTAAACTCAATTATCTCTCAGAAATGAGCATGTGGTGATGTTCTTTCATTTAGAAAAATGCGATCGATTTTCAGTAGGAACTGTTACTCTTGATTCTCAGGGTTTTTCCTAGTTCCGTAGTGCTATTCTTGCATTATTCACAATAAAACAGTTTTGGAGCTAGTACCTCCCCTTATACATGTATGGACAAAAATTTCTCAACTGAAAATGTACATTGAGTTCCCAACATGCTATGTTAAGTACGGTTTACAAACACAAATATCTCTCATATCTGAGAAAGTGGAGAGACGTTTGTTCATCTAGCACCAAGCAACTGTTATATAGGGCAAAGTTTTACACTAGATTCTCTGTATGTTTCCTAGTGCGAGGTCCACGATCCTGCAGTTTTCAGCATAAAACTGAGTTCGAGCTAGTACCTACAATTATATATGTATGGATTGTAGCTTGCAAATGAAAAGAATCATTTTGTTCCCAACAAGCTAGGTGAAGGACGGCTTTCACACACACTTAAATCTCAGAACGGAGCATGTGGAGGGACGTTCATTAGTGTAGGAGAAAGTGAAATGTTTGGAGGATTATCTTTTACTCTGGTTTCTCAGTCTGATCCCTAGTGCCAATTTGAATATCCTGTAGTTTCTTCACGAAAATCGAGTTGGAGTTTGTAACTCCCAATATATATGTATGGAGTGTATTGTGCAACTGAAAAGCAATTCTGTGTTCCAAACAAACTTTATGAAGGACTGCTTTCAAACATATATATATTTTAGAACTGAGCATATGGAGAGAATTTCATCATCTAGCACAAAAGGAAATGTTTGCAGGAGAAACGTATACTCCAGGTTTTCAGTATGATTCCAAGGGCCAATTTGAAGTTCCTACAGTTTAACACGATAATAGTTCTTGAGCTTTTAACACCCAATATATATGCATGGATTGTAGTTTGCAACTGAAAAAAAGATACATCTTCCTAACAAGCCAGGTGAAGGAAGGCTTTCACAGACTGGTATCTCTCAGTACCTTGCATGTTTAGAGACGTTGGTTCATGAATCACAATATGAACGGTTTGCAGTAGAAAAATTTACTCCAGTTTCTCAGTCTTTATTCAAGTGCCGGAAAGACGTTTCTGCAGTTTTATGTGTTAAACCGAGTTGGAGATAGTACGTCCTCATATAAATGTATGGTGTGTAGTATACAACTGAAAGAAACCTTGTTTTCACAACAAGATAGGTGAAGGCAGCTTCCAAACACACTTATCTCTCAGAACTTAGCATATGGGGAGGCGTTCATTCCTCTAGCACAATGGGATCGATTTGCAGGAGAAACTTTTTCTCTGGATTCTCAGTTTGTTTCCTAGTGCCACTTTTAAGTTCCTGAAGTTTTCACTGGAAATCCGAGTTGGTGTTACTACTTCCCGTTATAAATTTAACGAGTGTAATTTGCAACTGAAAAGAAAATTTATGTTCCCAACCAGCTAGTTGAATTTCGGCTTTCAAACACACATATCTCAGAAATGTGCATGTTGATAGAATTTCGTTCATCTACCACAAAGGGAATGGTTTGCAGTGGAAACTTTCACCCTGGTTTCCCAAATTTTTACAAGTGCTGATTTGATGTACCTGCAGTTTTCATTTGAAAACCAAGTTGTATATACTACATCCCCTTATATATGTAAGGAGTGTTGTTTGCAATCTTAATATATCACTGTGTTCCCAACAATCTAGTTGAATTAAGGCTTTAAACTCAATTATCTCTCAGAAATGAGCATGTGGTGATGTTCGTTCATCTAGAAATATGCGATCGATTTTCAGTAGGAACTGTTACTCTTGATTCTCAAGGTTTTTCCTAGTTCCGTAGTGCTGTTCTTGCATTTTTCACAATAAAACAGTTTTGGAGCTATTACCTCCCCTTATACATGTATGGACAAAAATTTGTCAACTGAAAATGTACATTGAATTCACAACAAGCTATGTTAACTACGGTTTACAAACACAAATATCTCTCATAACTGAGAAAGTTTAGAGACGTTTGTTCATCTAGCACCAAGCAACTGGTTTATAGGGCAAAGTTTTACACTAGATTCTCTGTATGTTTCCTAGTGCCAGGTCCACGATCCTGCAGTTTTCAGCATAAAACTGAGTTCGAGCTATTATCTACAAATATATATGTATGGATTGTAGCTTGCAACTGAAAAGAATCTTTTTGTTCCCAACAAGTTAGGTGAAGGACGGCTTTCACACACACTTAAATCTCAGAACAGAGCATGTGGAGGGACTTTCATTAGTGTAGGAGAAAGTGAAATGTTTGAAGGTTTATCTTTTACTCTGGTTTCTCAGTCTGATTCCTAGTGCCAATTTGAATTTCCTGTAGTTTCTTCACGAAAATCGATTTGGAGATTGTAACTCCCTATATATATGTATGCAATGTAGTTTGCAACTGAAAAGCAATTCTGTGTTCCAAACAAGCTATATGAATGACTGCTTTCAACCATATTTTTATCTGAGAACTGATCATATGGAGAGAAGTTCGTCATCTAACACAAAAGGAACTGTTTGCAGGAGAAACATATACTCTGCTTTCTAAGTCTGTTTCCTAGTGCCTATTTGAAGTTCCTGCTGTTTTTACAGAAAAACTGCTGGAACTACTACCTCCCCATATATATTTAAGGAGCGTAGTTTGCAACTGGAAAGTAATTTTGTGTTCCCAAAAAGTTCCTTGAAGGACGTCTTTCACACACAATAATCTCTCTGAACGGAGCAAGTGGAGAGACGATCGTTCAGCTAGAACAAAGGGAACGGTTTGCAGGAGAAATTTTACTCTTGTCACTAAGTCTGTTTCCTAGAGCCGGTTTGAATTTCCTGCAGTCTTCACTGTTAAAGTGAGTTGGAGCTTGTTCCTCCCCATATATATGTATGGAGTGTAGATTGCTACTGTAAAGAAGCTTTGTGATCCCTGCAAGCTAGGTGAAGGACGGTATTCACGCACATTAATCTGTCAGAACTGAGCTTGTGGAGAGACCTTCATTAATCTAACAGAAAGGGAACGGTTTGTAGTGGAATTTTTACCCTGAATTCTCATTCTTTTTATAATAGACGGTTTAAAGTTCCTGCAGATTACTGGAAAACCGAGTTTTAGCTATTACCTCCCCATATATATATAAGGAGTGTAGTTTGCAAATATAAGGAATATTTGTGTTCCCTACAAGCTACGTGATGTATGTCTTTAAACACACTTATCAGTCAAAACTGAGCAAGAGGGTAGAAATTCATTCATGAAGCACAAAATGACTGGTTTGCAGCAGTTTCTTTTACTCTGCTTTCTCATATTTTTTCCTATGCCACTTTGAAGTTCCTTAAGTTTTCAGGGTAAATCCGATTTGGATTTCTTAACTCCCCATATAAATGTACGGATTTATGTTTGAAACTGAAATGGTACTTTATGTTAACTACCAGCATGGCAAAGTAAGGCTTACAAACACACTTACCTCTCAGAACCAAGAATGTGAAGAGACTTTCATTTATCTATGAGAAAGTGAACGGGTTGCAAGAGAAACATTTACACCAGGTTTTCAGTACGATTCCAAGGGCCAATTTGAAGTTCCTTCAGTTTAACACGATATTTGTTTTTGAGCTTTTAAAACACAATATATATGCATGGATTGTAGTTTGCAACTGAAAAGAAGATTCACCTTCCTAACAAGCTAGGTGAAGGAAGGCTTTCACCGACTGGTATCTCTCAGTACCTTGCATGTGTAAAGACGTTGGTTCATGAATCACAATATGAACGGTTTGCAGGAGAAAATTTTACTCCAGTTTTTCAGTTTTTATCAAAGTGACGGAAAGACGTTTCTGCAGTTTTCTGTGTTAAACCGTTTTGGAGCTAGTACGTCCTCATATAAATGTATGGTGTGTAGTTTACAACTGAAAGAAACCTTGTTTTCCCAACAAGATAGGTGAAGGCAGCTTCCAAACACACTTATCTCTCAGAACTGAGCATGTGGGGAGGCGTTCATTCATCTAGCTCAATGGGATCGCTTTGCAGGGGAATTTTTACTCTGGATTCTCAGTTTGTTTATTAGTGCCACTTTTAAGTTCCTGAAGTTTTCACTGGAAATCCGAGTTGCTGTTACTACTTCCCGTTATAAATTTAAGGAGTGTAATTTGCAACTGAAAAGAAAATTTTTGTTCCCAACAAGCTAGTTGAATTTCGGCTTTCAAACACACATATCTCAGAAATGTGCATGTTGAAAGACGTTCGTTCATCTAGCACAAAGGGAATGGTTTGCAGTGCAAACTTTCACCCTGGTTTCTCAAAATTTTACAAGTGCTGATTTGATGTACCTGCAGTTTTCATTTGAAAACCAATTTGGTTCAAGTACATCCCTTATATATGTAAGGAGTTTTGTTTGCAATCTTAATATATCACTCTGTTCCCAACCATCTGGTTGAATTAAGGCTTTAAACTTAATTATCTCTCAGAAATGTGCATGTGGTGATGTTCGTTCATCTAGAAATATGCGGTCGATTTTCAGTAGGAACTGTTACTCTTGATTCTCAGGGATTTCCTATTTCCGTAGTGCTGTCTTTGCATTTTTCACGATAAAACATTTTTGGAAGTTGTACCTCGCCTTATACATGTATGGACAAATATTTTTCAACTGAAAATGTACATTGAGTTCCCAACAAGCTACGTTAAGTACGGTTTACAAACACAAATATCTCTCATAACAGAGAAAGTGGAGAGAAGTTTGTTCATCAAGCACCAAGCAACTGGTTTATAGGGCAAAGATTTACACTAGATTATCTGTATGTTTCCTGGTGCCAGGTACAGGATCCTGCAGTTTTCAGCATAAAACTGAGTTCGAGCTAGAACTTACAATTATATATGTATGGATTGTAGCTTGCAAATGAAAAGTATATTTTTGTTCACAACAAGCTAGGTGAAGGACGGCTTTCACACACACTTATATCTCAGAACGGAGCATGTGGAGGGACTTTCATTAGTGTAGGAGAAAGTGAAATGTTTGGAGGATTATCTTTTACTCTGGTTTCTCAGTCTGATTCCTAGTGCCAATTTGAATATCCTGTAGTTTCTTCACGAAAATCGAGTTGGAGTTTGTAAACCCAATATATATGTATGGAGTGTATTTTGCAACAGAAATGTAATTCTGTGTTCGAAACAATCTATATGAAGGACTGCTTTCAACCATATATATATCTGAGAACTGAGCATATGGAGAGAATTTCGTCATGTAGCACAAAAGGAACTGTTTGCAGGAGAAACATTTTCTCCAGGTTTTCAGTATGATTCCAAGGGCCAATTTGAAGTTCCTGCAGTTTATCACGATAACTGTTTTTGAGTTTTTAACACCCAATATATATGCATGGATTGTAGTTTGCAACTGAATAGAAGATTCATCTTCCTAACAAGCAAGTTGAAGGAAGGCTTTCAAGGACTAGTATCTCTCAGTACCTTGCATGTGTAGAGACGTTTGTTCATGAATCACAAAATGAACGGTTTGCAGTAGAAAAATTTACTCCAGTATCTCAGTCTTTATCCAAGTGCCGGAAAGACGTTTCTGCAGTTTTCTGTGTAAAATCGTGTTGGAGATAGTACGTCCTCATATAAATGTGTGGTGTGCAGTTTACTACTGAAAGAAACCTTGTTTTCCCAACAAGATAGGTGAAGGCAGCTTCCAAACACACTTATCTCTCAGAACTTAGCATATGTGGAGGCGTTCATTCATCTCGCACAATGGGATCGCTTTGCAGGAGAATCTTTTACTCTGGATTCTCAGTCTGTTTCCTAGTGCCACTTTAAAGTTCCTGAAATTTTCACTGGAAATCCGAGTTGCTGTTACTACTTCCCGTTATAAATTTAAGGAGTGTAATTTGCAACTGAAAAGAAAATTTTGTTCCCAACAAGCTAGTTGAATTTCGGCTTTCAAACACACATATCTCAGAAATGTGCATGTTGAAATACGTTCGTTCATCTGGCACAAAGGGAATGGTTTGAAGTGGAAACTTTCACCCTGGTTTCTCAAAATTTTTACAAGTGCTGATTTGATGTACCTGCAGTTTTCCTTTGAAAACCAAGTTTGATCTAGTACATCCCCGTATATGTGTAAGGAGTGTTGTTTGCAATCTTAATATATCACTGTGTTCCCAACAATCTAATTGAATTAAGGCTTTAAACTCAAATATCTCTCAGAAATGAGCATGTGGTGATGTTCGTTCATCTAGAAAAATGCGATCGAGTTTTAGTAGGAACTGTTACTACTGATTCTCAGTGTTTTTCCTAGTTCCGTACTGCTGTCCTTGCATTTTTCACGATAAAACAGTTTTGGAGATAGTACCTCCCCTTATACATGTATGGACAAAAATTTTTCAACTGAAAATGTACATTGAGTTGCCAACAAGCTATGTTAAGTACGGTTTACAAACACAAATATCTCTCATAACAGAGAAAGTGGAGAAACGTTTGTTCATCAAGTACCAAACAACTAGTTCATAGGGCAAAGTTTTACACTAGATTCTCTGTAGGTTTCCTGGTGCCAGGTACACGATCCTGCAGTTTTCAGCATAAAAGTGAGTTCGAGATAGTACCTACAATTATATATGTATGGATTGTAGCTTGCAAATGAAAAGTAACTTTTTGTTCCCAACAAGCTAGGTGAAGGACGGCATTCACACACACTTATATCTCAGAACGGAGCATGTGGAGGGACTTTCATTAGTGTAGGAGAAAGTGAAATGTTTGAAGGATTATTTTTACTCTGGTTTCTCAGTCTGATTCCTAGTGCCAATTTGAATTTCCTGTAGTTTCTTCACGAAAATCGAGTTGGAGATTGTATCTCCCAATATACATGTATGGAGTGTATTTTGAAACTGAAAACCAAATCTGTGTTCCAAACAAGCTATATGAAGTACTGCTTTCAACCATATTTTTATCTGAGAACTGAGCATATGGAGAGAAGTTCGTCATCTTGCACAAAAGGAACTGTTTGCAGGAGAAACATATACTCTGCTTTCTCAGTCTGTTTCCTAGTGCCTATCTTAAGTTCCTGCTGTTTTTACAGAAAAACTGCTGGAACTACTACCTCCCCATATATATTTAAGGAGCGTAGTTTGCAACTGAAAAGTAAGTTTTTGTTCCAAACAAGTTCCTTGAAGGACGTCTTTCACACACAATAATCTCTCCGAACGGAGCAAGTGGAGAGACGAATGTTCAGCTAGAACAAAGGGAACGGTTTGCAAGAGAAATTTTACTCTTGTCTCTCAGTCTGTTTCCTAGAGCCGGTTTGAATTTCCTGCAGTCTTCACTGTTAAAGTGAGTTGGAGCTTGTTCCTCCCCATATATATGTATGGAGTGTAGATTGCTACTGAAAAGAATCTTTGTGATCCCTGCAAGCTAGGTGAAGGACGGCTTCACGCACATTTATCTCTCAGAACTGAGCTTGTGGAAAGACCTTCATTAATCTAGCACAAACGGAACGGTTTGTAGTGGAATTTATACCCTGATTTCTCAGTCTTTGTATAATAGACGGTTTTAAGTTCCTGCAGATTACTGGAAAACCGAGTTTTAGCTTTTAACTCCCCATATATATTTAAGGAGTGTAGTTTGCAACCATAAGGAATATTTGTGTTCCCTACAAGCTACGTGATGTATGGCTTTAAACACACTTATCAGTCAGAACTGAGCAAGAGGAGAGAAGTTCGTTCATCAAGCACAAATGATTGCTTTGCAGCAGTATCTTTTACTCTGCTTTCTCAGATTGTTTCCTATGCCACTTTGAAGTTCCTTCAGTTTTCAGTGTAAAACCGATTTGGATTACTTACCTCCCCATATAAATGTAAGGATGTAAGTTTGAAACTGAAATATTACTTTATGTTCCCTACAAGCAAGGCAAAGTAAGGCTTAAAAACACACTTGCCTCTCAGAACGAAGAATGTGGAGAGACTTTCATTTATCTAGGAGAAAGTGAACGGGTTGCAAGAGAAACATTTACTCCAGGTTTTCATTATGATTCCAAGGGCCAATTTGAAGTTCCTGCAGTTTATCACGATAATAGTTTTTGAGCTTTTAACACCCAATATATATGCATGGATTGTAGTTTGCAACTGCAAAGAAGATACATCTTCCTAACAAGCTAGGTGAAGGAAGGCTTTCACAGACTGTTATCTCTCTGTACCTTGCATGTGTAAAGACGTTGGTTCATGAATCACAAAATGAACTGTTTGCAGGAGAAAATTTTACTCCAGTTTCTCAGTCTTTATTAAAGTGCCGGAAAGACGTTTCTGCTGTTATCTGTGTAAAACCTTGTTGGAGCAAGTACGTCCTCATATAAATGTATTTTGTTTAGTTTACAACTGAAAGAAACCTTTTTTTCCCAACAAGATAGGTGAAGGCATCTTCCAAACACACTTATCTCTAAGAACTGAGCATGTGGGTAGGCGTTCATTCATCTAGCTCAATGGGATCGCTTTGCAGGAGAAATTTTACTCTGGATTCTCAGTTTGTTTCTTAGTGCCACTTTAAGTTCCTGAAGTTTTCACTGGAAATCCGAGTTGCTCTTACTATTTCCCGTTATAAATTTATGGAGTGTAATTTGCAACTGAAAAGAAAATTTTTGTTCCCAACCAGCTAGTTGAATTTCGGCTTTCAAACACACATATCTCAGAAATGTGCATGTTGAAAGACGTTCGTTCATCTAGCGCAAAGGGAATGGTTTTCAGTGGAAACTTTCACCCTGGTTTCTCAAAATTTTTACAAGTGCTGATTTGATGTACCTGCAGTTTTCCTTTGAAAACCAAGTTGGATGTAGTACATCCCCTTATATATGTAAGGAGTGTTGTTGGCAATCTTAATATATCACAGTGTTCCCAGCAATCTAAATGAATTAAGGCTTTAAACTCAATTATCTCTCAGAAATGTGCATGTGTTGATGTTCGTTCATCTAGAAAAATGCGATCGAGTTTTAGTAGGAACTGTTACTACTGATTCTCAGTGTTTTTCTTAGTTCCGTAGTGCTGTTCTTCCATTTTTCACGATAAAACATTTTTGGAGCTAGTACCTCGCCTTATACATGTATGGACAAAAATTTTTCAACTGAAAATATACATTGAGTTCCCAACAAGCTATGTTAAGTACGGTTTACAAACACAAATATTTCCCATAACTGAGAAAGTGGAGACACGTATGTTCATCAAGCACCAAACGACTGGTTTATAGGGCAAAGTTTTACACTAGATTCTCTGTATGTTTCCTAGTGCCAGGTACACGATCCTGTAGTTTTCAGCATAAAACTGAGTTCGAGCTAGTACCTACAATTATATATGTATGGATTGTAATTTGCAACTGAAAAGTATCTTTTTGTTCCTAACAAGCTAGGTGAAGGACGGCTTTCACACACACTTATATCTCAGAACGGAGCATGTGGAGGGACTTACATTAGTGTAGGAGAAAGTGAAATGTTTGGAGGGTTATCTTTTACTCTGTTTTCTCAGTCTGATTTCTAGTGCCTATTTGAATTTCCTGTAGATTCTTCACGAAAATCGAGTTGGAGTTTGTAACTACCAATATATATGTATGGAGTGTATTTTGCAACTGAAAAGCAATTCTGTGTTCCAAACAAGCTTTATGAAGGACTGCTTTCAAACTTATATATATCTGAGAAGTGAGCATATGGAGAGAATTTCCTCATCTAGCACAAAAGAACTGTTTGCAGGAGAAACATTTACTCCAGGTTTTCAGTATGATTCCAACGGCCAATTTGAAGTTCCTGCAGTTTAACACGATAATTGTTCTTGAGCTTTTATCACCCAAAATATATGCATGGATTGTAGATTGCAACTGAAAAAAAGATTCATCTTCCTTACAAGCCAGGTGAAGGAAGGCTTTCACAGACAGGTATCTCTCAGAAAATTGCATGTATACTGACTTTGGTTCATGAATCACAATATGAACGGTTTGCAGTAGAAAAATTTACTCCAGTTTCTCAGTCTTTATCCAAGTGCCGGAAAGACGTTTCTGCAGTTTTCTGTGTAAAACCGTGTTGGAGATAGTACGTCCTCATATAAATGTATGGTGTGTAGTTTACAACTGAAAGAAACCTTGTTTTCCCAACAAGATAGGTGAAGGCAGCTTCCAAACACACTTATCTCTCAGAACTTAGCATATGGGGAGGCGTGCATTCATCTAGCAAAATGGGATCGCTTTGCAGGAGAAACTTTTAAACTGGATTCTCAGTCTGTTTCCTAGTGCCACATTTAAGTTCCTGAAATTTTCACTGGAAATCCGAGTTGGTGTTACCATCCCCCGTTATATATGTAAGGAGTGTATTTTGCAACTGAAAAGAATATTTTTGTTCCCAAAAAGGTAGTTGAATTTCGGCTTTCAAACACACATATCTCAGAAATGTGCATGTTGAAAGACGTTCTTTCATCTAGCGCAAAGGGAATGGTTTGCAGTGGAAACTTTCACCCTGGTTTCTCAAAATATTTACAAGTGCTGATTTGATGTACCTGCAGTTTTCCTTTGAAAACCAAGTTGGATCTAGTACATCCCCTTATATATGTAAGGAGTGTTGTTTGCAATCTTAATATATCACTGTTTTCCCAACAATCTAATTGAATTAAGGTTTAAACTCAATTATCTCTCAGAAATGTGCATGTGTTGATGTTCGTTCATCTAGAAAAATGCGATCGAGTTTTAGTAGGAACTGTTACTACTGATTTTCAGTGTTTTTCTTAGTTCCGTATTGCTGTTCTTGCATTTTTCACGATAAAACATTTTTGGAGCTAGTACCTCGCCTTATACATGTATGGACAAAAATTTTTCAACTGAAAATGTACATTGAGTTCCCAACAAGCTATGTTAAGTACGGTTTACAAACACAAGTATCTCTCATAACTGAGAAATTGGAGAGATGTTTGTTCATCTAGCACCAAGCAACTGGTTTATAGGGCAAAGTTTTACACTAGATTCTCTGTATGTTTCCTAGTGCAGGACCACGATCCTGCAATTTTCAGCATAAAACTTAGTTCGAGCTAGTACCTACAATTATATATTTATGGATTGTAGATTGCAAATGAAAAGAATCTTTTTGTTCCCAATAAGCTAGGTGAAGGACGGCATTCACACACACATAAATCTCAGAACGGAGCATGTGGAGGGACTTTCATTAGTGTAGGAGAAAGTGAAATGTTTGAAGGATTATCTTTTACTCTGGTTTCTCAGTCTGATTCCTAGTTCCAATTTGAATTTCCTGTATTTTCTTCACGAAATTCGAGTTGGAGATTGTAACACAAAATATATACGTATTCAGTGTAGTTTGCAACTGAAAAGCAATTCTGTGTTCCAAACAAGCTATATGATGGACTGCTTTCAAACATATTTTTATCTGAGAACTGAGCATATGGAGAGAAGTTCGTCATCTAACACAAAAGGAACTATTTACAGGAGAAACATATACTCTGCTTTCTCAGTCTGTTTCCTAGTGCTTATTTGAAGTTCCCGCTAGTTTTACAGAAAAACTGATGGAACAACTACCTCCCCATATATATATAAGGAGGGTAGTTTGAAACTGAAAAGTAACTTTGTGTTCCCAACAAGTTCCTTGAAGGAAGTCTTTCACACACAATATTCTCTCAGAACGGAACAAGTGGAGAGATGTTCGTTCAGCTAGAACAAAGGAATTTTTTGCAGGAGAAATTTTACTCCTGTCCCTCAGTCAGTTTCCTAGAGCCTGTTTGAATTTCCTGCAGTCTTCCCTGTTAAAGTGATTTGGAGCTTGAACCTCCCCATATATATTTATGGAGTGTAGATTGCTACTGAAAAGAAACTTTGTGCTCCCTGGAAGTTAGGTGAAGGACGGCTTTCACGCACATTTATCTTTCAGAACAAAGCTTGTGGAGAGAACTTCATTAATCTAGCACAAACGAAACGGTTTGTAGTGGAATTTTTACACTGATTTCTAAGTCTTTTTATAACAGACGGCTTAAAGTTCCTGCAGTTTACTTGAAAACCGAGTTATAGCTTAAAACTCCCCGTATATATATAATTAGTGTAGTTTGCAACCAAAATGAATATTTGTGTTCCCTAAAAGCTACGTGAAGTATGGCTTTAAACACAATTATCAGTCAGAACTGAGCAAGAGGAGAGAAGTTCTTTCATCAAGCACAAAATTATTGGTTTGCAGCAGTATCTTTTACTCTGCTTTCTCAGATTGTTTACTGTGCCACTTTGAAATTCCTTCAGTTTTCATTGTAAAAACGATTAGGATTTCTTACATCCCCATATAAATGTAAGGATGTATGTTTGAAACTGAAATGGTACTTTATGTTCCCTTCCAGCGAGGCAAAGTAATGCTTACAAACACACTTATCTCTGAGAACCGAGAATGTGGAGAGACTTTTATTTATCTAGGAGAAAGTGAAAGTTTTGCAAGAGAAACATTTACTCCAGCTTTTCAGTATGATTCCAAGGGCCAATTTGAAGTTCCTGCAGTTTATCACGATAATTTTTTTCAGTTTTTAAACCCAATATATATGCATGGATTGTAGTTTGCAACTGAAAAGAAGATTGATCTTCCTTACAAGCCAGGTGAAGGAAGGCTTTCACAGACTGGTATCTCTCAGTACCTTGCATGTGTCGAGACGTTGGTTCATGAATCACAAAATGAAAGGTTTGCAGTAGAAAAATTTACTCCAGTTTCTCATTATTTATACAAGTGCCGGAAAGACGTTTCTGCAGTTTACTGGGTAAAACAGTGTTGGAGCTAGTACGTCCTCATATAAATGTATTTTGTGTAGTTTACAACTGAAAGAAACCTTGTTTTCCCAAAAAGAAAGCTGAAGGCACCTTCCAAACACACTTATCCCTCAGAACTGAGCATATGGGGAGGCGTTCATTCATCTAGGAAAATGGGATCGCTTTGCAGGAGAAACTTTTACTCTGGATTCTCAGTTTGTTTCCTATTTCCACTTTTAAGTTCCTGAAGTTTTCACTCGAAATCCGAGTTGGTGTTACTACCTCTCGTTATATATGAAAGGAGTGTAATTTGTAACTGAAAAGAAAACTTTTGTTCCCAACAAGCTAGTTGAATTTCGGGTTTCAAACCCACATATCACAGAAATGTGCATGCTGAAAGACGTTCGTTCATCTAGCACAATGGGAATGGTTTGCAGTGGAAATTTTCACCCTGGTTTCTCAAAATTTTTACAAGTGCTCATTTGATATACCTGCAGTTTTCATTTGAAAACCAAGATTGATATACTACATCCTCTTATATATATAAGGAGTGTTGATTGCAATCTTAATATACCAATGTGTTCCCAACAGTCTAGTTGAATTAAGGCTTTAAACTCAATTATCTCTCAGAAATGAGCATGTGGTGATGTTCGTTCATCTAGAAAAATGCGATCAATTTTCAGTAGGAAATTTTACTCTTAATTCTCAGTGTTTTTCCGAGTTCCGTAGTGCTATTCTTGCATTTTTCACAATAAAACAGTTTTGGAGCTAATACCTCACCTTACACATGTATGGACAAAAATTTCTCAACTGAAAATGTACATTGAGTTCCCAACAAGCTATGTTATGTACGGTTTACAAACACAAATATCACTCATAACTTAGAAAGTGGAGAGACGTTTGTTAATCTAGCACTAAGCAACTGGTTTATAGGGCAAAGATTTACACTAGATTCTCTGTATGATTCCTAGACCCAGGTCAACGATCCTGCAGTTTTCAGCATAAAACTGAGTTCGAGCTAGTAACTACAAATATATATGTATGGAATGTAGCTTGCAACCTACAAGAATCTTTTTGTTCCCACAAGATAGGTGAAGGACGGCTTTCACACACACTTAAATCTCAGAACGGAGCATGTGGATGGACTTTCATTAGTGTAGGAGAAAGTGAAATATTTGGAGGATTATCTTTTACTCTGGATTCTCAGTCTGATTCCTAGTGCCAATTTGAATTTCCTGTAGTTTCTTCACGAAAATCAATTTGGAGATTGCAACACAAATTATATATGTTTTCAGTGTAGTTTGCAACTGAAAAGCAATTCTGTGTTCCAAACAAGCTATATGAAGGACTGCTTTCAAACATATTTTTATCTGAGAACTGAGCATATGGAGAAAAGTTCGTCATCTAGCACAAAAAGAACTGTTTGCAGGAGAAACAATTACTCTGCTTTCTCAGTCTGTTTCCTAGTGCCTATTTGAAGTTCCTGCTGTTTTTACAGAAAAATTGCTGGAACAACTACCCCCCATATATATTTAAGGAGCGTAGTTTGCAACTGAAATGTAAATTTGTGTTCCCAACAAGTTCCTTGAAGGACGTCTTTCACACAAAATAATCTCTCCGAACGGAGCAAGTGGAGAGACGATCGTTCAGCTAGAACAAAGGGAACGGTTTGCAGGAGAAATTTTACTCTTGTCTCTCAGTCTGTATCCTAGAGCCAGTATGAATTTCCTGCAGTCTTCACTGTTAAAGTGAGTTCGAGCTTGTACCTACCCATACATATGTATGGAGTGTAGATTGCTACTGAAAAGAAATATGTTCTCCCTGCAAGCTAGGTGAAGGACGGCTTTCACACACATTTATCTCTCAGATCTGAGCTTCTGGAGAGACCTTCATTAATCTAGCACAAATGGAACGGTTTGTAGTGGAATTTTACCCTGATTTCTCAGTCTTTTATAATAGACGGTTTAAAGTTCCTGCAGTTTACTGAAAAACCGAGATTTAGCTACTATAAACCCATATATATTTAAGGAGTGTAGTTTGCAACCATAAGGAATATGTGTTCCCTAGAAGCTACGTGAAGTATGGCTTTAAACACACTTATCAGTCAGAACTGTGCAAGAGGAGAGTAGTTCATTCATCAAGCACAAAATGTTTGGTTTGCAGCAATATCTTTTACTCTGCTTTCTCAGATTGTTTCCTGTGCCACTTTGAAGTTCCTTCAGTTTTCAGGGTAAAACCGATTTGGATTTTTTACATCCCCATATAAATGTAAGGATATAAGTTAGAAACTGAAATGGTACATTATGTTCCCTAAAAGCGAGGTAAAGTAAGGCTTACAAACACACTTATTTCTCAGAAACGAGAATGTGGAGAGACTTTCATTTATCTAGGAGAAAGTGAACGGGTTGCAAGAGAAACATTTACTCCAGGTTTTCAGTATGATTCCAAGGGCCAATTTGAAGTTCCTGCAGTTTATCACGATAATTTTTTTGAGCTTTTAACACCCAATATATATGCATGGATTGTAGTTTGCAACTGAAAAGAAAATTCATCTTCTTAACAAGCTAGGTGAAGGAAGGATTTCACAGACTGTTATCTCTCAGCACCTTGCATGTGTAGAGACTTTGTTTCACGAATCACAAAATGAACGGTTTGAAGGAGAATATTTAACTCCAGTTTCTCAATCTTTATCAAAGTGTCGGAAAGATGTTTCTGCAGTTTACTGTGTAAAACCGTGTTGGATTTAGTACGTCATCATATAAAGGTATGGTGTGTAGTTTACAACTGAAAAAACCTTGTTTTCCCAACAAGATAGGTGAAGGCAGCTTCCAAACACACTTATCTCTCAGAACTCTGCATGTGAGGAGGCGTTCATTCATCTAGCAAAATGGGATCGTTTTGCAGGAGAAACTTTTACTCTGGATTTTCAGTCTGTTCCCTAGTGCCACTTTTAAGTTACTGAAGTTTTCACTGGAAATCCGAGTTGGTGTTACTACCTCCCGTTATATATATATTCAGTGTAATTTGCAACTGAATAGAAAATTTTTGTTCCTAAAAAGCTAGTTGAATTTCGGCTTTCAAACACAGATATCTCAGAAAAGTGCATGTTGAAAGACGTTCGTTCATCTAGCACAAACGGAATGGTTTGCAGTGGAAACTTTCACCCTGGTTTCTCAAAATTTTTACAAGTGCTGATTTGATGTACCTGCAGTTTTCATTTGAAAACCAAGTTTGTTATAGTACATCCCCTTATATATGTAAGGAGTGTTGTTTGCAATCATAATATATCACTGTGTTCCCAACAATCTAGTTGAATTAAGGATTTAAACTCAAGTAACTCTCAGAAATGAGCATGTTGTGATGTTCGATCATCTAGAAAAATGCGATCAATTTTCAGTAGGAACTGTTACTCTTGATTCTCAGTGTTTTTCCTAGTTCTGTGGTGCTGTACTTGCATTTTTCACGATAAAACAATTTTGGAGCTAGTAACTCCCCTTATACATGTATGGACAAAATTATTCATATGAAAATGTACATTGAGTTCCCAACAAGCTATGTTAAGTACGGTTTATAAACACAAATATCTCTCATAACTGAGAAAGTGGAGAGACTTTTATTCATCTAGCACCAAGCAACTGGTTTATAGGGCAAACATTTACACTAGATTCTCTGTATGTTTCCTAGTGCCAGGTCCACGATCCTGCAGTTTTCAGCATAAAACTGAGTTCGAGCTAGTACCTACATATATATATGTATGGATTGTAGCTTGCAACTGAAAAGAATCTTTTTATTCCCAACAAGCTTGGTGAAGGACGGCTTTCACACACAATTAAATCTCAGAACGGTGCATATGGAGGGACTTTCATTAGTGTAGGAGAAAGTGATATGTTTGGAGGATAATCTTCTACTCTGGTATCTCAGTCTGATTCCTAGTGCCAATTTGAATTTCATGTAGTTACTTCACGAAAATCGAGTTGGAGATTGTAACTGACAATATATATGTATTCAGTGTAGTTTGCAACTGAAAAGCAATTCTGTGTTCCAAACAAGCTTTATGAAGGACTGCTTTCAAACATATTTATATCTGAGAACTGAGCATATGGAGAGAAGTTCGTCATCTAGCAAAAAAAGAACTTATTGCAGGAGAAACTTTTACTCTGATTTCTCAGTCTGTTTCCCAGTGCCTATTTGAAGTTCCTGCTGTTGTTACAGAAAAACTGCTGGAACTACTACCTCCCCATATATATTTAAGGAGCGTAGTTTGCAACTGAAAAGTAACTTTGTGTTCCCAACAAGTGCCTTGAAGGACGTCTTTCACAAACAAAAATTTCTCCGAAGGGAGCAAGTGGAGAGACAATCGTTCAGCTAGAACAAAGGGAACGGTTTGCAGGAGAAATTTTACTCTTGTCTCTCAGTCTGTTTCCTAGAGCCTGTTTGAATTTCCTGCAGTCTTCACTGTTAAAGTGAGTTGGAGCTTGTACCTACCCATACATATATATGGAGTGTAGATTGCTACTGAAAAAAATATTTGTGCTCCTAGCAAGCTACGAGAAGGACGGCTTTCACGCACATTTATCTCTCAGATCTGAGCTTCTGGAGAGACCTTCATTAATCTAGCACAAAGGGAACGGTTTGTAGTGGAATTTTTACCCTGATTTCTCAGTCTTTTTATAATAGACGGTTTAAAGTTCCTGCAGTATACTGAAAAACCGAGATTTAGCTAATACATACCCATATATATTTAAGGAGTGTAGTTTGCAACCATAAGGAATATGTGTTCCCTACAAGCTACGTGAAGTATGGCTTTAAACACACTTATCAGTCAGAACTGAGCAAGAGGAGAGAAGATCTTTCATCAAGCACAAAATGATTGGTTTGCAGCAGTATCTTTTACTCTGCTTTCTCAGATTGTTTCCTGTGCCACGTTGAAGTTCCTTCAGTTTTCAAGATAAAACCGATTTGGATTTCTTACCTTCCCATATAAATGTAAGGATGTAAGTTTGAAACTGAAATGGTACTTTATGTTCCCTACCAGCGAGGCAAAGTAAGGCTTACAAACACACTTATCTCTCAGAACCGAGAATGTGGAGAGACTTTCATTTATCTAGGAGAAAGTGAACTGGTTGCAAGAGAAACATTTACTCCAGGTTTCCAGTATGATTCAAAGGGACAATTTGAAGTTCCTTCAGTTTACCACGATAATTGTTTTGAGCTTTTAATACCCAATATATATGCATGGATTGTAGTTTTCAACTGAAAAGTAGATTCATTTTCCTAACAAGCTAGGTGAATGAAGGCTTTCACAGACTGGTGTCTCTCAGTACTTTGCATGTGTAGAGACGTTGGTTCATGAATCACAAAATGAAAGGTTTGCAGGAGAAAATTTTACTCCAGTTTCTCAGTCTTTATCAAAGTCCCGGAAAGAGGTTTCTGCAGTTTTCTGTTTAAAACCAAGTTTTAGCTAGTACGTCCTCATATAAATGTATGGTGTGTAGTTTACAACTGAAAGAAACCTTGTTTTCCCAACAAGATAGGTGAAGGCAGCTTCCAAACACACTTATCTCTCAGAACTGAGCAAGTGGGGAGGCGTTCATTCTTCTAGCACAATGGAATCGCTTGGCAGTGAAACTTTTACTCTGGATCCTCAATCTGTTTCCTAGTGCCACTTTTAATTTCCTGAAGTTTTCACTGAAAATACGAGTTGGTGTTACTACCTCCCGTTATAGATGTAAGGAGTGTAATTTGCAACTGAAAAGAAAATTTTTCTTCCCAACAAGCTACTTGAATTTCGGCTTTCAAACACACATATCTCAGAAATTTGCATGTTGAAAGACGTTCGTTCATCTAGCACATAGGGAATGGTTTGCAGTGGAATCTTTCAACCTGGTTTCTCAAAATTATTACAAGTGCTGTTTTGATGTACATGCAGTTTTCATTTGAAAACCAAGTTGGTTCTAGTACATCCCCTTATATATGTAAGGAGTGTTGTTTGCAATATTAATATATCACTGTGTTCCCAACAATCTAGTTGAATTAAGGCTTTAAACTAAATTATCTCTCAAAAATCAGCCTGTGGTGATGTTCGTTCATCTAGAAAATTGCGATCGATTTTCAGTAGGAACTGTTACTCTTGATTCTCAGTGTTTTTCCTAGTTCCGTAGTGCTGTTCTTGCATTTTTCACGATAAAACAGGTTTGGAGCTAGTACCTCCTCTTATACATGTATGGACAAAAATTTTTCAACTGAAAATGTACTTGAGTTCCAAACAAGCTATGTTAAGTACGGTTTACAATCAGAAATATCTCTCATAACTGAGAAAGTTTAGAGAAGTTTGTTCATCTAGCACCAAGCAACTGGTTTTTAGGGCATAGTTTTACACTAGATTCTCTGTATGTTTCCTATTGCGAGGTCCACGATCCTGCAGTTTACAGCATAAAACTGTGTTCGAGCTAGTACCTACAAATATAAAAGTATGGATTGTAGCTTGCAACTGAAAAAAATCTTTTTGTTCCCAACAGGCTAGGTGAAGGAAGGCTTTCACACACACTTAAATCTGAGAACGGAGCATGTGGAGGGACTTTCATTAGTGTAGGAGAAAGTGAAATTTTTGGAGGATTATCTTTTACTCTGTTTTCTCAGTCTGATTCCTAGTGCCAATTTGAATTTCCTGTAGTTTTTTCACGAAAATCGAGTTGGAGATTGTAACTCCCAATATATATGTATGGAGTGTAGTTTGCAACTGAAAAGCAATTCTGTGTTCCAAACAAGCTTTATGAAGGACTGCTATCAACCATATTTTTATCTGAGAACTGAGCATATGAAGAGAAGTTCGTCATCTAACACAAAAGGAACTGTTTGCAGGAGAAAAATATACTCTGCTTTCTCAGTCTGTTTCCTAGTGCCTATTTTAAGTTCCTGCTGTCTTTACAGATAAACTGCTGGAACTACTACCTCCCCATATATAATTAAGGAGCGTAGTTTGCAACTGAAAAGTAACTTTGTGTTCCCAAATGTTCCTTGAAGGACGTCTTTCACACACAATAATCTCTCCGAACGGAGCAAGTGGAGAGACGATCGTTCAGCTAGAACAAATTGAACGGTTTGCACGAGAAATTTTACTCTTGTCTCTCAGTCTGTTTCCTAGAGCCGGTTTGAATTTCCTGCAGTCTTCACTATTAAAGTGAGTTGGAGCTTGTTCCTCCCCATATATATTTATCGAGTGTAGATTGCTACTGAAAAGAATCTTGGTGATCCCTGCATGCTAGTTGAAGGACGGCATTCACGCACATTTATCTCTCAGAACTGAGCTTGTGGAGAGACCTTCATTAATCTAACACAAAGTGAACGGTTTGTAGTGGAATTTTTACCCTGATTTCTCAGTCTTTTTATAATAGACTGTTTAAATTCCTGCAGTTTCCTGGAAAACCGAGTTTTATATAATAACACCCCATATATATTTAAGGATTGTAGTTTGCAACCATAAGAAATATTTGTGTTCCCTACAAGCTACGTGATGTATGGCTTTAAAAACACTTATCCGTCAGAACTGAACAAGAGGAGAGAAGGTCGTTCATGAAGCACAAATTTATTGGTTTGCAGCAGTATCATTTACTCTGCTTTCTCATTTGTTTCCTATGCCACTTTGAAGTTCCTTCAGTTTTCAGTGTAAAACCGATTTGGATTCCATACCTCCCCATATA
Source organism: Camelus dromedarius (assembly GCF_036321535.1). NCBI lineage: Eukaryota > Metazoa > Chordata > Mammalia > Artiodactyla > Camelidae > Camelus > Camelus dromedarius. Next base: position 286,021 of record NC_087473.1, on the reverse strand, counting down.
TATGTAAGGATGTAAATTTGAAATTGAAATGGTACTTTATGTTATCTACCAGCAAGGCAAAGTAAGGCTTACAAACACACTTACATCTCAGAACCAAGAATGTGGAGAGACTTTCATTTATCTAGGAGAAAGTGAACGGGTTGCAAGAGAAACATTTACTCCAGGTTTTCAGTACGATTCCAAGGGCCAATTTGAAGTTCCTGAAGTTTATCACGATAATTGTTTTTGAGCTTTTAACACCCAAAATATATGCATGGATAGTAGTTTGCAACTGAAAAGAAGATTCATCTTCCTAACAAGCTAGGTAAATGAAGGCTTTCACAGACTGGTATCTCTCAGTACCTTGCATGTGTAAAGACGTTGGTTCATGAATCACAAAATGAACGGTTTGCAAGAGAAAATTTTACTCCAGTTTCTCAGTTTTTATCAAAGTGCCGGAAAGGGGTTTCTGCAGTTTTCTGTGTAAAACCGTGTTGGAGCTAGTACGTCCTCATATAAATGTATGGTGTGTAGTTTACAACTGAAAGAAACCTTGTTTTCCCAACAAGATAGGTGAAGGCAGCTTCCAAACATACTTATCTCTCAGAACTGAGCATGTGTGGAGGCGTTCATTCATCTAGCACAATGGGATCGCTTTGCAGGAGAAATTTTACTCTGGATTCTCAGTTTGTTTCCTAGTGACACTTTTAAGTTCCAGAAGTTTTCACTGGAAATCCGAGTTGCTGTTACTACTTCCCGTTATAAATTTAAGGAGTGTAATTTGCAACTGAAAAGAAAATTTTTGTTCCCAACAAGCTATTTGAATTTCGGCTTTCAAACACACATATCTCAGAAATGTGCATGTTGAAAGACGTTCGTTCATCTAGCACAAAGGGAATGGTTTGCAGTGGAAACTTTCACCATGGTTTCTCAAAATTTTACAAGTGTTGATTGATGTACCTGCAGTTTTCATTTGAAAACCAAGTTGGTTCTAGTACATCCACTTATATGTAAGGAGTGTTGTTTACAATCTTAATATATCACTGTGTTCCAACAATCTAGTTGAATTAAGGCTTTAAACTCAATCATCTCTCAGAAATGAGCATGTGGTGATGTTCGTTCATCTAGAAAAATGCCGTCGATTTTCAGTAGGAACTGTTACTCTTGATTCTCATTGTTTTTCCAATTTCCGTAGTGCTGTCCTTGCATATTTCACGATAAACAGTTTTGGAACTAGTACCTCGCCTTATACATGTATGGACAAAAATTTTTCAACTGAAAATGTACATTGAGTTCCCGACAAGCTATGATAAGTACGGTTTACAAACACAAATATCTCCCATAACTGAGAAAGTGGAGAGACGTTTGTTAATCAAGCACCAAGCAACTGGTTTATAGGGCAAAGATTTACACTAGATTCTCTGTATGTTTCCTTGTGCCAGGTCCACGATCCTGCAGTTTTCAGCATAAAACTGAGTTCGAGCTAGTACCTACAATTATATATGTATGGATTGTAGCTTACAAATGAAAAGAATCTTTTTGTTCCCAACAAGCTAGGTGAAGGAAGGCTTTCACACACACTTAAATCTGAGAACGGAGCATGTGGGGGGACTTTCATTAGTGTAGGAGAAAGTGAAATTTTTGGAGGATTATCTTTTACTCTGTTTTCTCAGTCTGATTCCTAGTGCCAATTTGAATTTCCTGTAGTTTCTTCACGAAAAACGAGTTGGAGATTTTAACTCCCACTATATATGTATTCAGTGTAGTTTGCAACTGAAAAGCAATTCTGTGTTCCATACAAGCATTATGAAGTACTGCTTTAAAACATATTTATATCTGAGAACTGAGCATATGGAGGGAAGTTCGTCATCTAGCACAAAAAGAACTGATTGCAGGAGAAACATTTACTCTGATTTCCCGGTCTGTTTCCTAGTGCCTATTTGAAGTTCCTGCTGTTTTTACAGAAAAACTGCTGGAACTACTATCTCCCCATATATATTTAAGGAGCGTAGTTTGCAACTGAAAAGTGACATTGTGTTCCCAACAAGTTCCTTGAAGGACGTCTTTCACACACAATAATATCTCAGAACGGAGCAAGTGGAGAGAAGATCGTTCAGCTAGAACAAAGGGAACGGTTTGCAGGAGAAATTTTACTCTTGTCTCTCAGTCTGTTTCCTAGAGCCGGTTTGAATTTCCTGCAGTCTTCACTGTTAAAGTGAGTTGGAGCTTGTACCTACCCATACATATGTATGGAGTGTAGATTGCTACTTAAAAGAAAATTTGTGCTCCCTGCAAGCTAGGTGAAGGACGGCTTTCACGCACATTTATCTCTCAGATCTGAGCTTGTGGAGAGACCTTCATTAATCTAGCACAATTGGAAAGGTTTGTAGTGGAATTTTTACCCTGATTTCTCAGTCTTTTTATAATAGACGTTTTAAAGTTCCTGCAGTTTACTGAAAAACCGAGATATAGATACTACATACCCATATATATTTAAGGAGTGTAGTTTGCAACCATAAGGAATATGTGTTCCCTACAAGCTACGTGAAGTATGGCTTTAAAGACACTTATCAGTCAGAACTGAGCAAGAGGAGAGAAGTTCGTTCATCAAGCACAAAATGATTGGTTTGCAGCAGTATCTTTTACTCTGCTTTCTCAGATTGTTTCCTGTGCCACTTTGAAGTTCCTTCAGTTTTCAGGGTAAAACCGATTTGGATTTCTTACCTCCCCATATAAATGTAAGGATGTAATTTTGAAACTGAAATGGTACTTTAAGTTCCCTACCAGCGAGGCAAAGTAAGGCTTACAAACACACTTATCTCTCAGAACCGAGAATGTGGAGAGACTTTCATTTATCTAGGAGAAAGTGAACGGGTTGCAAGAGAAACATTTACTCCAGGTTTTCAGTATGATTCCAAGGGCCAATTTGAAGTTCCTGAAATTTATCACGATAAATGTTTTTGAGCTTTTAACACCCAATATATATGCATGGATTGTAGTTTGCAACTGAAAAGAAGATTCATCTTCCTAACAAGCTAGGTGAAGGAAGGCTTTCACAGACTGGTATCTCTCAGTACCTTGCATGTGTAGAGACGTTGTTTCATGAATCAGAAAATGAATGGTTTGCAGGAGAATATTTTACTCCAATTTCTCAGTGTTTATCAAAGTGCCGGAAAGAAGTTTCTGCATTTTTTTGGTAAAACCGTGTTGGATTTATTACGTCATCATATAAATGTATTGTGTGTACTTTACAACTGAAAGAAACCTTGTTTTCCCAACAAGATAGGTGAAGGCAGCTTCCAAACACACTTATATCTCAGAACTGAGCATGTGGTTAGGCGTTCATTCATCTAGCAAAATGGGATCGTTTTGCAGGAGAAACTTTTACTCTGGATTATCAGTCTGATCCCTAGTGCCACTTTTAAGTTCCTGAAGTTTTCACTGGAATTCCGATTTGGTGTTACTACCTCCCGTTATATATATATTCAGTGTAATTTGCAACTGAAAAGAAAATTTTTGTTCCCAAAAAGCTAGTTGAATTTCGGCTTTCAAACAAAATTATCTCAGAAAAGTGCATGTTGAAAGACGTTCGTTCATCTAGCACAAAGGGAATGGTTTGCAGTGGAAACTTTCACCCTCGTTTTTCAAAATTTTTACAAGTGCTGATTTGATGTACCTGGAGTTTTCCTTTGAAAAACAAGTTGGATCTAGTACATCCCCTTATATATGTAAGGAGTGTTGTTTGCAATCATAATACATCACTTTGTTCCCAACAGTCTATTTGATTTAAGGTTTAAACTCAATTAACTCTCAGAAATGAGCATGTGGTGATGTTCGTTCATCTAGAAAAAAGCGATCGATTTTCAGTAGGAACTGTTACTCTTGATTCTCAGTGTTTTTCCAAGTTCCGTGGTGCTCTTCTTGCATTTTTCACGATAAAACAGTTTTGGAGCTAGTACCTCCACTTATACATGTATGGACAAAAATTTTTCAACTGAAAATATACATTGAGTTCACAACAAGCTATGTTAAGTACGGTTTATAAACACAAATATCTCTCATAACTGAGAAAGTGGAGAGACGTTTGTTCATCTAGCACCAAGCAACTGGTTTATAGGGCAAAGATTTACACTAGATTCTCTGTATGTTTCCTAGTGCCAGGTACACGATCCTGTAGTTCTCAGCATAAAATTGAGTTCGAGCTTGTACCTACAATTATATATGTATGGATTGTAGCTTGCAACTGAAAAGTATCTTTTTGTTCACAACAAGCTAGGTGAAGGACGGCTTTCACACACAATTATATCTCAGAACGGAGCATGTGGAGGGACTTTCATTAGTGTAGGAGAAAGTGAAATGTTTGGAGGATTATCTTTTACTCTGGTATCTCAGTCTGATTTCTAGTGCCAATTTGAATTTCCTATAGTTTCTTCACGAAAATCGATTTGGAGATTGTAACTCCCAATATATATGTATGGAGTGAATTTTGCAACTGAAAAGCAAATTTGTGTTCCATACAATCTATATAAAAGACTGCTTTCAAACATATTTTTATCTGAGAACTGAGCATATGGAGAGAAGTTCGTCATCTAGCACAAAAGGAACTGTATGCAGGAGAAACATATACTCTGCTTTCTCAGTCAGTTTCCTAGTGCCTATTTGGTGTTCCTGCTGTTTTTACAGAAAAACTGCTGGAACTACTACCTCCCCATATATATTTAAGTAGCGTTGTTTGCAACTGAAAAGTAACTTTGTGTTCCCAAAAAGTTATTTGAAGGACGTCTTTCACACACAATAATCTCTCCGAACGCAGCAAGTGGAGAGACGATCGTTCAGCTAGAACAAAGGGAACGGTTTGCAGGAGAAATTTTACTCTTGTCTCTCAGTCTGTTTCCTAGAGCAGGTTTGAATTTCCTGCAGTCTTCACTGTTAAAGTGAGTTGGAGCTTGTTCCTCCCCATATATATTAATGGAGTGTAGATTGCTACTGAAAAGAATCTTTGTGATCCCTGCAAGCTAGGTGAAGGACGGCTTTCACGCACATTTATCTCTCAGAACTGAGCTTGTGGAGAGACCTTCATTAATCTAGCACAAACGGAACGGTTTGTAGTGGAATTTTTACCCTTATTTCTCAGTCTTTTTATAATAGACTGTTTAAAGTTCCTGCAGTTTACTGGAAAACCGAGTTTTAGCTATTACCTCCCCAAATATATTTAAGGAGTGTAGTTTGCAACCATAAGGAATATTTGTGTTCCCTACACGCTACGTGATGTATGGCTTTAAACACACTTATCTCTCAGAACTGAGCAAGAGGAGAGAAGTTCATTCATCAAGCACAAAATGATTGGTTTGCAGCAGTATCTTTTACTCTGGTTTCTCAGATTCTTTCTTATGCCACTTTGAAGTTCCTTCAGTTTTCAGGGTAAAACCGATTTGGATTTCTTACCTCCCCATATAAATGTAAGGATGTAAGTTTGAAACTGAAATGGTAATTTAAGTTCCCTACCAGCGAGGCAAAGTAAGGCTTACAAACACACTTATCTCTCAGAACCGAGAATGTGGAGAGACTTTCATTTATCTAGGAGAAAGTGAACGGGTTGCAAGAGAAACATTTACTCCAGGTTTTCAGTATGATTCCAAGGGCCAATTTGAAGTTCCTGCAGTTTATCACGATAAATGTTTTTGAGATTTTAACACCCAATATATATGCATGGATTGTAGTTTGCAACTGAAAAGAAGATTCATCTTCCTAACAAGCTAGGTGAATGAAGGCTTTCACAGACTGTTATCTCTCAGTACATTGCATGTGTAGAGACGTTGGTTCATGAATCACAAAATGAACGGTTTGCAGGAGAAAATTTTACTCCAGTTTCTCAGTATTTATCAAAGAGCCGGAAAGAAGTTTCTGCAGTTTTTTGTGTAAAACCGTGTTAGATTTAGTACGTCATCATATAAATGTATGGTGTGTAGTTTACAACTGAAAGAAACCTTGTTTTCCCAACAAGATAGGTGAAGGCAGCTTCCAAACACACTTATCTCTCAGAACTGAGCATGTGGGGAGGCGTTCATTCATCTAGCATAATGGGATCATTTTGCAGGGGAAACTTTTACTATGGATTATCAGTCTGATCCCTAGTGCCACTTTAAGTTCCTGAATTTTCACTGTAAATCCGAGTTGTTTTTACTACCTCCCGTTATATATATATTCAGTGTAATTTGCAACTGAAAAGAAAATTTTTGTTCCCAAAAAGCTAGTTGAATTTCGGCTTTCAAACAAATATATCTCAGAAAAGTGCATGTTGAAAGACGTTCGTTCATCTAGCACAAAGGGAATGGTTTGCAGTGGAAACTTTCAACCTGGTTTCTCAAATGTTTTACAAGTTCTGATTTCATGTACCTGCAGTTTTCCTTTGAAAACCAAGTTGGTTATAGTACATCCCCTTATATATGTAAGGAGTGTTGTTTGCAATCATAATTTATCACTTTGTTCCCAACAATCTATTTGAATTAAGGTTTAAACTCAATAAACTCTCAGAAATGAGCATGTGGTGATGTTCGTTCATCTAGAAAAATGCGATCGATTTTCAGTAGGAACAGTTACTCTTGATTCTCAGTGTTTTTCCAAGTTCCGTGGTGCTGTTCTTGCATTTTTCATGATAAAACAGTTTTGGAGCTATTACCTCCCCTTATACATGTATGGACAAAAATTTTTCAACTGAAAATGTACATTGAGTTCCCAACAAGCTATGTTAAGTACGGTTTACAAACACAAATATCTCCCATAACTGAGAAAGTGGAGAGACGTTTGTTAATCAAGCACCAAGCAACTGGATTATAGGGCAAAGATTTACACTAGATTCTCTGTATGTTTCCTTGTGCCAGGTCCACGATCCTGCAGTTTTCAGCATAAAACTGAGTTCGAGCTAGTACCTACAATTATATATGTATGGATTGTAGCTTACAAATGAAAAGAATCTTTTTGTTCCCAACAAGCTAGGTGAAGGAAGGCTTTCACACACACTTAAATCTGAGAACGGAGCATGTGGGGGGACTTTCATTAGTGTAGGAGAAAGTGAAATTTTTGGAGGATTATCTTTTACTCTGTTTTCTCAGTCTGATTCCTAGTGCCAATTTGAATTTCCTGTAGTTTCTTCACGAAAAACGAGTTGGAGATTTTAACTCCCACTATATATGTATTCAGTGTAGTTTGCAACTGAAAAGCAATTCTGTGTTCCAAACAAGCATTATGAAGTACTGCTTTAAAACATATTTATATCTGAGAACTGAGCATATGGAGGGAAGTTCGTCATCTAGCACAAAAAGAACTGATTGCAGGAGAAACATTTACTCTGATTTCCCGGTCTGTTTCCTAGTGCCTATTTGAAGTTCCTGCTGTTTTTACAGAAAAACTGCTGGAACTACTATCTCCCCATATATATTTAAGGAGCGTAGTTTGCAACTGAAAAGTGACATTGTGTTCCCAACAAGTTCCTTGAAGGACGTCTTTCACACACAATAATATCTCAGAACGGAGCAAGTGGAGAGAAGATCGTTCAGCTAGAACAAAGGGAACGGTTTGCAGGAGAAATTTTACTCTTGTCTCTCAGTCTGTTTCCTAGAGCCGGTTTGAATTTCCTGCAGTCTTCACTGTTAAAGTGAGTTGGAGCTTGTACCTACCCATACATATGTATGGAGTGTAGATTGCTACTTAAAAGAAAATTTGTGCTCCCTGCAAGCTAGGTGAAGGACGGCTTTCACGCACATTTATCTCTCAGATCTGAGCTTGTGGAGAGACCTTCATTAATCTAGCACAATTGGAAAGGTTTGTAGTGGAATTTTTACCCTGATTTCTCAGTCTTTTTATAATAGACGTTTTAAAGTTCCTGCAGTTTACTGAAAAACCGAGATATAGATACTACATACCCATATATATTTAAGGAGTGTAGTTTGCAACCATAAGGAATATGTGTTCCCTACAAGCTACGTGAAGTATGGCTTTAAAGACACTTATCAGTCAGAACTGAGCAAGAGGAGAGAAGTTCGTTCATCAAGCACAAAATGATTGGTTTGCAGCAGTATCTTTTACTCTGCTTTCTCAGATTGTTTCCTGTGCCACTTTGAAGTTCCTTCAGTTTTCAGGGTAAAACCGATTTGGATTTCTTACCTCCCCATATAAATGTAAGGATGTAATTTTGAAACTGAAATGGTACTTTAAGTTCCCTACCAGCGAGGCAAAGTAAGGCTTACAAACACACTTATCTCTCAGAACCGAGAATGTGGAGAGACTTTCATTTATCTAGGAGAAAGTGAACGGGTTGCAAGAGAAACATTTACTCCAGGTTTTCAGTATGATTCCAAGGGCCAATTTGAAGTTCCTGAAATTTATCACGATAAATGTTTTTGAGCTTTTAACACCCAATATATATGCATGGATTGTAGTTTGCAACTGAAAAGAAGATTCATCTTCCTAACAAGCTAGGTGAAGGAAGGCTTTCACAGACTGGTATCTCTCAGTACCTTGCATGTGTAGAGACGTTGTTTCATGAATCAGAAAATGAATGGTTTGCAGGAGAATATTTTACTCCAATTTCTCAGTGTTTATCAAAGTGCCGGAAAGAAGTTTCTGCATTTTTTTGGTAAAACCGTGTTGGATTTATTACGTCATCATATAAATGTATTGTGTGTACTTTACAACTGAAAGAAACCTTGTTTTCCCAACAAGATAGGTGAAGGCAGCTTCCAAACACACTTATATCTCAGAACTGAGCATGTGGTTAGGCGTTCATTCATCTAGCAAAATGGGATCGTTTTGCAGGAGAAACTTTTACTCTGGATTATCAGTCTGATCCCTAGTGCCACTTTTAAGTTCCTGAAGTTTTCACTGGAATTCCGATTTGGTGTTACTACCTCCCGTTATATATATATTCAGTGTAATTTGCAACTGAAAAGAAAATTTTTGTTCCCAAAAAGCTAGTTGAATTTCGGCTTTCAAACAAAATTATCTCAGAAAAGTGCATGTTGAAAGACGTTCGTTCATCTAGCACAAAGGGAATGGTTTGCAGTGGAAACTTTCACCCTCGTTTTTCAAAATTTTTACAAGTGCTGATTTGATGTACCTGGAGTTTTCCTTTGAAAAACAAGTTGGATCTAGTACATCCCCTTATATATGTAAGGAGTGTTGTTTGCAATCATAATACATCACTTTGTTCCCAACAGTCTATTTGATTTAAGGTTTAAACTCAATTAACTCTCAGAAATGAGCATGTGGTGATGTTCGTTCATCTAGAAAAAAGCGATCGATTTTCAGTAGGAACTGTTACTCTTGATTCTCAGTGTTTTTCCAAGTTCCGTGGTGCTCTTCTTGCATTTTTCACGATAAAACAGTTTTGGAGCTAGTACCTCCACTTATACATGTATGGACAAAAATTTTTCAACTGAAAATATACATTGAGTTCACAACAAGCTATGTTAAGTACGGTTTATAAACACAAATATCTCTCATAACTGAGAAAGTGGAGAGACGTTTGTTCATCTAGCACCAAGCAACTGGTTTATAGGGCAAAGATTTACACTAGATTCTCTGTATGTTTCCTAGTGCCAGGTACACGATCCTGTAGTTCTCAGCATAAAATTGAGTTCGAGCTTGTACCTACAATTATATATGTATGGATTGTAGCTTGCAACTGAAAAGTATCTTTTTGTTCACAACAAGCTAGGTGAAGGACGGCTTTCACACACAATTATATCTCAGAACGGAGCATGTGGAGGGACTTTCATTAGTGTAGGAGAAAGTGAAATGTTTGGAGGATTATCTTTTACTCTGGTATCTCAGTCTGATTTCTAGTGCCAATTTGAATTTCCTATAGTTTCTTCACGAAAATCGATTTGGAGATTGTAACTCCCAATATATATGTATGGAGTGAATTTTGCAACTGAAAAGCAAATTTGTGTTCCATACAATCTATATAAAAGACTGCTTTCAAACATATTTTTATCTGAGAACTGAGCATATGGAGAGAAGTTCGTCATCTAGCACAAAAGGAACTGTATGCAGGAGAAACATATACTCTGCTTTCTCAGTCAGTTTCCTAGTGCCTATTTGGTGTTCCTGCTGTTTTTACAGAAAAACTGCTGGAACTACTACCTCCCCATATATATTTAAGTAGCGTTGTTTGCAACTGAAAAGTAACTTTGTGTTCCCAAAAAGTTATTTGAAGGACGTCTTTCACACACAATAATCTCTCCGAACGCAGCAAGTGGAGAGACGATCGTTCAGCTAGAACAAAGGGAACGGTTTGCAGGAGAAATTTTACTCTTGTCTCTCAGTCTGTTTCCTAGAGCAGGTTTGAATTTCCTGCAGTCTTCACTGTTAAAGTGAGTTGGAGCTTGTTCCTCCCCATATATATTAATGGAGTGTAGATTGCTACTGAAAAGAATCTTTGTGATCCCTGCAAGCTAGGTGAAGGACGGCTTTCACGCACATTTATCTCTCAGAACTGAGCTTGTGGAGAGACCTTCATTAATCTAGCACAAACGGAACGGTTTGTAGTGGAATTTTTACCCTTATTTCTCAGTCTTTTTATAATAGACTGTTTAAAGTTCCTGCAGTTTACTGGAAAACCGAGTTTTAGCTATTACCTCCCCAAATATATTTAAGGAGTGTAGTTTGCAACCATAAGGAATATTTGTGTTCCCTACACGCTACGTGATGTATGGCTTTAAACACACTTATCTCTCAGAACTGAGCAAGAGGAGAGAAGTTCATTCATCAAGCACAAAATGATTGGTTTGCAGCAGTATCTTTTACTCTGGTTTCTCAGATTCTTTCTTATGCCACTTTGAAGTTCCTTCAGTTTTCAGGGTAAAACCGATTTGGATTTCTTACCTCCCCATATAAATGTAAGGATGTAAGTTTGAAACTGAAATGGTAATTTAAGTTCCCTACCAGCGAGGCAAAGTAAGGCTTACAAACACACTTATCTCTCAGAACCGAGAATGTGGAGAGACTTTCATTTATCTAGGAGAAAGTGAACGGGTTGCAAGAGAAACATTTACTCCAGGTTTTCAGTATGATTCCAAGGGCCAATTTGAAGTTCCTGCAGTTTATCACGATAAATGTTTTTGAGATTTTAACACCCAATATATATGCATGGATTGTAGTTTGCAACTGAAAAGAAGATTCATCTTCCTAACAAGCTAGGTGAATGAAGGCTTTCACAGACTGGTATCTCTCAGTACATTGCATGTGTAGAGACGTTGGTTCATGAATCACAAAATGAACGGTTTGCAGGAGAAAATTTTACTCCAGTTTCTCAGTATTTATCAAAGAGCCGGAAAGAAGTTTCTGCAGTTTTTTGTGTAAAACCGTGTTAGATTTAGTACGTCATCATATAAATGTATGGTGTGTAGTTTACAACTGAAAGAAACCTTGTTTTCCCAACAAGATAGGTGAAGGCAGCTTCCAAACACACTTATCTCTCAGAACTGAGCATGTGGGGAGGCGTTCATTCATCTAGCATAATGGGATCATTTTGCAGGGGAAACTTTTACTATGGATTATCAGTCTGATCCCTAGTGCCACTTTAAGTTCCTGAATTTTCACTGTAAATCCGAGTTGGTTTTACTACCTCCCGTTATATATATATTCAGTGTAATTTGCAACTGAAAAGAAAATTTTTGTTCCCAAAAAGCTAGTTGAATTTCGGCTTTCAAACAAATATATCTCAGAAAAGTGCATGTTGAAAGACGTTCGTTCATCTAGCACAAAGGGAATGGTTTGCAGTGGAAACTTTCAACCTGGTTTCTCAAATGTTTTACAAGTTCTGATTTCATGTACCTGCAGTTTTCCTTTGAAAACCAAGTTGGTTATAGTACATCCCCTTATATATGTAAGGAGTGTTGTTTGCAATCATAATTTATCACTTTGTTCCCAACAATCTATTTGAATTAAGGTTTAAACTCAATAAACTCTCAGAAATGAGCATGTGGTGATGTTCGTTCATCTAGAAAAATGCGATCGATTTTCAGTAGGAACAGTTACTCTTGATTCTCAGTGTTTTTCCAAGTTCCGTGGTGCTGTTCTTGCATTTTTCATGATAAAACAGTTTTGGAGCTATTACCTCCCCTTATACATGTATGGACAAAAATTTTTCAACTGAAAATGTACATTGAGTTCCCAACAAGCTATGTTAAGTACGGTTTATAAACACAAATATCTCTCATAACTGAGAAAGTGGAGAGACGTTTGTTCATCTAGCACCAAGCAACTGGTTTATGGGGCAAAATTTTACACTAGATTCTCTGTATGTTTCCTAGTGCCAGGTCCACGATCCTGCAGTTTTCAGCATAAAACTGAGTTCGAGCTATTACCTACAAATATATATGTATGGATTATAGCTTGCAACTGAAAAGAATCTTTTTTTCCCAACAAGCTAGGTGAAGGACGGCTTTCACACACATTTAAATCTCAGAACGGAGCATTTGGAGGGACTTTCATTAGTGTAGGAGTAAGTGAAATGTTTTGAGGATTATCTTTTACTCTGTTTTCTCAGTCTGATTCATAGTGCCAATTTGAATTTCCTGTAGTTTCTTCACGAAAATCGACTTGGAGTTGTAACTCCCAATATATATTTATTCAGTGTAGTTTGCAACTGAAAAGAAATTCTGTTTTCCAAACAAGCTATATGAAGGACTGCTTTCAACCATATTTATATCTGAGAAGTGAGCATATGGATAGAAGTGGGTCATCTAGCACAAAAAGTACTGATTGCAGGAGAAACATTTACTCTGATTTCTCAGTCTGTTTCCTAGTGCCTATTTTAAGTTCCTGCTGCTTTTACAGAACAACTGCTGGAACTACTACTTCCCCATATATATTTAAGTAGCGTAGTTTGCAACTGAAAAGTAACTTTGTGTTCCAAACAAGTACTTTGAAGGACGTCTTTCACACAAAATAATCTCTCTAAAAGGAGCAAGTTGTGAGACGATCCTTCAGCTAGAACAAAGGGAACGGTTTGCAGGAGAAATTTTACTCTTGTCTCTCAGTCTGTTTCCTAGAGCCGGTTTGAATTTCCTGCAGTCTTCACTGTTAAAGTGAGTTGGTTCTTGTACCTACCCATACATATGTATGGAGTGTTGATTGCTACTGAAAAGAAAATTTGTTCTCCCTGCAAGCAAGGTGAAGGACGGCTTTCACGCACATTTACCTCTCAGAACTGAGCTTGTGGAGAGACCTTCATTAATCTAGCACAAAGGGAACGGTTTGTAGTGGAATTTTTACCCTGATTTCTCAGTCTTTTTATAATAGACGGTTTAAAGTTCCTGCAGTTTACTGGAATACCGTGATTTAGCTACTACTTCCGCATATATATATAAGGAGTGTAGTTTGCAACCATATGGAATATATGTGTTCCCTACAAGCTAAGTGAAGTATGGCTTTAAACACACTTATCAGTCAGAACTGAGCAAGAGGTGAGATGTTCGTTCATCAAGCACAAAAAGTTTGGTTTGCAGCAGTATCTTTTACTCTGCTTTCTCAGATTGTTTCCTGTGCCACTTTGAAGTTCCTTCGGTTTTCAGTGTAAAACCGATTTGGATTTATTACCTCCCCATTTAAATGTAAGGATGTAAGCTTGAAACTGAATTGGGACTTTATATTCCCTACCAGTGATGCAAAGTAAGGCTTACAAACACTCTTATCTCTCAGAAACAAGAATGTGGAGAAACTTTCATTTATCTAGGAGAAAGTGAACGGGTTGCAAGAGAAACATTTACTCCAGGTTTTCAGTATGATTCCAAGGGCCAATTTGAAGTTCCTGAAGTTTATCCCGACAATTGTTTTTGAGCTTTTAACACCCTATATATATGCATGGATTGTAGTTTTCAACTGAAAAGTAGATTCATCTTCCTAACAAGCTAGGTGAAAGACGGCTTTCACAGACTGGTATCTCTCAGTACCTTGCATGTGTAGAGACGTTGGTTCATGAATCACAAAATGAAAGGTTTGCAGGAGAAAATTTTACTCCAGTTTCTCAGTCTTTATCAAAGTGCCGGAAAGAGGTTTCTGCAGTTTTCTGTGTAAAACCGAGTTGGAGCTAGTACGTCCTCATATATATGTATGGTGTGTAGTTTACAACTGAAAGAAACCTTGTTTTCCCAACAAGATAGTTGAAGGCAGCTTCCAAACACACTTATATCTCAGAACTTAGCATGTGGGGAGGCGATCATTCTTCTATCACAGTGGAATCGCTTTGCAGGAGAAACTTTTACTCTGGATCCTCAGTCTGTTTCCTAGTGCCACTTTTAAGTTCCTGAAGTTTTCACTGGAAATCCGAGTTGGTGTTACTACCTCCCGTTATAGATGTAAGGAGTGTAATTTGCAACTGAAAAGAAAATTTTTGTTCCCAACAAGCTAGTTGAATTTCGGCTTTCAAACACACATATCTCAGAAATTTGAATGTTGAAAGAAGTTCGTTCATCTAGCACAAAGGGAATGGTTTGCAGTGGAATCTTTCAACCTGGTTTCTCAAAATTTTTACAAGTGCTGATTTGATGTACCTGCAGTTTTCATTTGAAAACCAAGTTGTATCTAGTACATCCCCTTATATATGTAAGGAGTGTTGTTTGCAATCTTAATATAACAATGTGTTCCCAACAATCTATTTGAATTAAGGTTTAAACTCAATTAACTCTCAGAATTGGGCATGTGGTGATGTTCGTTCATCTAGAAAACTGCGATCGATTTTCAGCAGGAACTGTTACTCTTGATTCTCAGTGTTATTCATAGTTCCGTAGTGCTGTTCTTGCATTTTTCACGATAAAACAGATTTGGAGCTAGTACCTCCCCTTATACATGTATGGACAAAATTTTTCAACTGAAAATGTACATTGAGTTCCCAACAAGCTAAGTTAAGTATGGTTTAAAAAGACAAATATCTCTCATAACTGAGAAAGTGGAGAGACGTTTGGTCATCTTGCACCAAGCAACTGGTTTTTAGGGCTAAGTTTTACATTAGAATCTCTGTATGTTTCCTATTGCCAGGTCCACGATCCTGCAGTTTTCAGCATAAAACTGAGTTCGAGCTAGTACCTACAATTATATATGTATGAATTGTAGCTTGCAACTGAAAAGAATCTTTTTGTTCCCAACAAGCTAGGTGAAGGACGGCTTTCACACACACTTAAATCTCAGAACGGAGCATGTGGAGGGACTTTCATTAGAGAAGGAGAAAGTGAAATTTTTGGAGGATTATCTTTTACTCTGGTTTCTCAATCTGATTCCTAGTGCCAATTTGAATTTCCTATAGTTTCTTCACGAAAATCGAGTTTTAGATTGTAACTCCCAATATATATGTATGGAGTGTAGTTTGCAATTGAAAAGCAATTCTGTGTTCCAAACAAGCTATATAAAGGACTGCTTTCAATCATATTTATATCTGAGATCTGAGCATATGGAGAGAAGTACGTCATCTAGCACAAAAGGAACTGTTTGCAGGAGAAACATATACTCTGCTTTCTCAGTCTGTTTCCTAGTGCCTATTTGAAGTTCCTGCTGTTTTTACAGAACAACTGCTGGAACTACTACCTCCCCATATATATATAAGGAGCGTAGTTTGCAACTGAAAAGTAACATTGTGTTCCCAACAAGTTCCTTGAAGGACGTATTTCACACACAATAATCTACCCGAAAGGAGCAAGTGGTGAGACGATCGTTCAGCTAGAACAAAGGGAAAGGTTTGCAGGAGAAATTTTACTCTTGTCTCTCAGTCTGTTTCCTAGAGCTGGTTAGAATTTCCTGCAGTCTTCACTGTTAAAGTGAGTTGGATCTTGTGCCTCCCCATATATTTGTATGGAGTGTAGATTGCTTCTGAAAAGAAATTTTGTGCTCCCTGCAAGCTAGTTGAAGGACGGCTTTCACGCACATTTATCTTTCAGAACTGAGCTTGTGGAGAGACCTTCATTAATCTAGCCCAAATGGAACAGTTTGTAGTGGAAATTTACACTGATATCTCACTCTTTTTATAATACACGGTTTAAATTCCCTGCAGTTTATTGGAAAACCGAGTTTTAGCTACAACCTCACCATATATAATTAAGGAGTGTAGTTTTCAACCATAAGGAATATTTGTGTTCCCTACAATCTAAGTGAAGTATGGCTTTAAACACACATATCATTCAGAACTGAACAAGAGGAAAGAAGTTCGTTCATCAAGCACAAAATGATTGGTTTGCAGCAGTATCTTTTACTCTGCTTTCTCAGATGGTTTCCTGTGCCACTTTGAAGTTCCTTCTGTTTTCAGTGTAAAAGAGATTTGGATTTCTTACCTCCCCATATAAATGTAAGCATGTAAGTTTGAAACTGAAATGGTACTTTATGTTCCCTGCCAGCGAGGTAAAATAAGGCTTATAAACACACTTATCTCTCAGAATCAAAAATGTGGAGAGACTTTCATTTATCTAGGAGAAAGTGAACGGGTTGCTAGAGAAACATTTACTCCAGGTTTTCAGTATGATTCTAAGGGCCAATTTGAAGTTCCTGCAGTTTATCACGATAACTGTTTTTCAGTTTTTAACACCCAATATAAATGCATGGATTGTAGTTTGCAACTGAAAAGAAGGTACATCTTCCTAACAAGCCAGGTGAAGGAAGGCTTTCACAGACTGGTATCTCTCAGTACCTTGCATGTGTAGAGACGTTGGTTCATGAATCACAAAATGAATGGTTTGCAGGAGAAAATTTTACTCCAGTTTCTCAGTGTTTATCAAAGTGCCAGAAAGAAGTTTCTGCAGTTTTCTGTGTAAAACCGTGTTGGAGTTAGTACGTCCTAATACAAACGTATGGTGTGTAGTTTACAACTGAAAGAAACCTTGTTTTCCCAACAAGATAGGTGAAGGCAGCTTCCAAACACACTTATCTCTCAGAACTGTGCATGTGGGGAGGCGTTCATTCATCGAGCACAATGGGATCGCTTTGCAGGAGAAACTTTTACTATGGATCCTCAGTCTGTTTCCTAGTGCCACTTTTAAGTTCCTGTAGTTTTCACTGGAAATCCAGGTTGGTGTTACTACCACCGTTATATATGTAAGGAGTGTAATTTGCAACTGAAAGAAATTTTTTTTTCCCAAAAAGCTAGTTGAATTTCGGCTGTCAAACACACATATCTCAGAAATTTTCATTTTGAAATACGTTCGTTCATCTAGCACAAATGGAATGTTTTGCAGTGGAAACTTTCACCCTGGTTTCTCAAAATTTTTACAAGTGCTGATTTGATGTACCTGCAGTTTTCATTTGAAAACCAAGTTGTATCTAGTACATCCCATTATATATGTAAGGAGTGTTTTTTGCAATCTTATTATACCAGTGTGTTCCCAACAATCTAGTTGATTTAAAGCTTTAAACTCAATTATCACTCAGAAATGAGCATGTGGTGATGTTCGTTCATCTACAAAAATGCGATCGATTTTCAGTAGGAATTGTTACTCTTGATTCTCAGTGTTTTTCCTGGTTCCGTAGTGCTATTCTTGCATTTTTCACGATAAAACAGTTTTGGAACTAGTACCTCCCCTTATACATGTATGGACAAAAATTTATCAACTGAAAATTTACATTGAGTTCCCAACAAGCTATGATATGTACGGTTTACAAACACAAATATCTCTCAGAACTGAGAAAGTGGAGAGACGTTTGTTCATCAAGCACCAAGCAACAGGTTCATAGGGCAAAGTTTTACACTAGATTCTCTGTATGTTTCCTAGTGCCAGGTCCACGATCCTGCAGTTTTCAGCATAAAACTGAGTTCGAGCTAGTACCTACAATTATATATGTATGGACTGTAGCTTGCAAATGAAAAGAATCTTTTTGTTCCCAACAAGCTAGGTGAAGGAAGGCTTTCACACACACTTAAATCTGAGAACGGAGCATGTGGGGGGACTTTCATTAGTGTAGGAGAAAGTGAAATTTTTGGAGGATTCTCTTTTACTCTGTTTTCTCAGTCTGATTCCTAGTGCCAATTTGAATTTCCTGTAGTTTCTTCACGAAAAACGAGTTGGAGATTTTAACTCCCAATATATATGTATTCAGTGTAGTTTGCAACTGAAAAGCAATTCTGTGTTCCAAACAAGCATTATGAAGTAATGCTTTAAAACATATTTATATCTGAGAACTGAGCATATGGAGAGAAGTTCGTCATCTAGCACAAAAAGAACTGATTGCAGGAGAAACATTTACTCTGATTTCCCGGTCTGTTTCCTAGTGCCTATTTGAAGTTCCTGCTGTTTTTACAAAAAAACTGCTGGAACTACTACCTCCCCATATATATTTAAGGAGCGTAGTTTGCAACTGAAAAGTGACATTGTGTTCCCAACAAGTTCCTTGAAGGACGTCTTTCACACACAATAATATCTCAGACCGGAGCAAGTGGAGAGAAGATTATTCAGCTAGAACAAAGGGAACGGTTTGCAGGAGAAATTTTACTCTTGTCTCTCAGTCTGTTTCCTAGAGCCGGTTTGAATTTCCTGCAGTCTTCACTGTTAAAGTGAGTTGGAGCTTGTACCTACCCATACATATGTATGGAGTGTAGATTGCTACTGAAAAGAAAATTTGTGCTCCCTGCAAGCTAGGTGAAGGACGGCTTTCACGCACATTTATCTCTCAGATCTGAGCTTGTGGAGAGACCTTCATTAATCTAGCACAATTGGAACGGTTTGTAGTGGAATTTTTACCCTGATTTCTCAGTCTTTTTATAATAGACGTTTTAAAGTTCCTGCAGTTTACTGAAAAACCGAGATATAGATACTACATACCCATATATATTTAAGGAGTGTAGTTTGCAACCATAAGAAATATGTGTTCCCTACAAGCTACGTGAAGTATGGCTTTAAAGACACTTATCAGTCAGAACTGAGCAAGAGGAGAGAAGTTCGTTCATCAAGCACAAAATGATTGGTTTGCAGCAGTATCTTTTACTCTGCTTTCTCACATTGTTTCCTGTGCCACTTTGAAGTTCCTTCAGTTTTCAGGGTAAAACCGATTTGGATTTCTTACCTCCCCATATAAATGTAAGGATGTAATTTTGAAACTGAAATGGTACTTTAAGTTCCCTACCAGCGAGGCAAAGTAAGGCTTACAAACACACTTATCTCTCAGAACCGAGAATGTAGAGAGACTTTCATTTATCTAGGAGAAAGTGAACGGGTTGCAAGAGAAACATTTACTCCAGGTTTTCAGTATGATTCCAAGGGCCAATTTGAAGTTCCTGAAATTTATCACGATAAATGTTTTTGAGCTTTTAACACCCAATATATATGCATGGATTGTAGTTTGCAACTGAAAAGAAGATTCATCTTCCTAACAAGCTAGGTGAAGGAAGGCTTTCACAGACTGGTATCTCTCAGTACCTTGCATGTGTAGAGACGTTGTTTCATGAATCAGAAAATGAATGGTTTGCAGGAGAATATTTTACTCCTGTTTCTCAGTGTTTATCAAAGTGCCGGAAAGATGTTTCTGCATTTTTTTGTGTAAAACCGTGTTGGATTTATTACGTCATCATATAAATGTATTGTGTGTACTTTACAACTGAAAGAAACCTTGTTTTCCCAACAAGATAGGTGAAGGCAGCTTCCAAACACACTTATATCTCAGAACTGAGCATGTGGTTAGGCGTTCATTCATCTAGCAAAATGGGATCGTTTTGCAGGAGAAACTTTTACTCTGGATTCTCAGGCTGATCCCTAGTGCCACTTTTAAGTTCCTGAAGTTTTCACTGGAATTCCGATTTGGTGTTACTACCTCCCGTTATATATATATTCAGTGTAATTTGCAACTGAAAAGAAAATTTTTGTTCCCAAAAAGCTAGTTGAATTTCGGCTTTCAAACAAAATTATCTCAGAAAAGTGCATGTTGAAAGACGTTCGTTCATCTAGCACAAAGGGAATGGTTTGCAGTGGAAACTTTCACCCTCGTTTTTCAAAATTTTTACAAGTGCTGATTTGATGTACCTGGAGTTTTCCTTTGAAAAACAAGTTGGATCTAGTACATCCCCTTATATATGTAAGGAGTGTTGTTTGCAATCATAATACATCACTTTGTTCCCAACAGTCTATTTGATTTAAGGTTTAAACTCAATTAACTCTCAGAAATGAGCATGTGGTGATGTTCGTTCATCTAGAAAAAAGCGATCGATTTTCAGTAGGAACTGTTACTCTTGATTCTCAGTGTTTTTCCAAGTTCCGTGGTGCTCTTCTTGCATTTTTCACGATAAAACAGTTTTGGAGCTAGTACCTCCACTTATACATGTATGGACAAAAATTTTTCAACTGAAAATATACATTGAGTTCACAACAAGCTATGTTAAGTACGGTTTATAAACACAAATATCTCTCATAACTGAGAAAGTGGAGAGACGTTTGTTCATCTAGCACCAAGCAACTGGTTTATAGGGCAAAGATTTACACTAGATTCTCTGTATGTTTCCTAGTGCCAGGTACACGATCCTGTAGTTCTCAGCATAAAATTGAGTTCGAGCTTGTACCTACAATTATATATGTATGGATTGTAGCTTGCAACTGAAAAGTATCTTTTTGTTCACAACAAGCTAGGTGAAGGACGGCTTTCACACACAATTATATCTCAGAACGGAGCATGTGGAGGGACTTTCATTAGTGTAGGAGAAAGTGAAATGTTTGGAGGATTATCTTTTACTCTGGTATCTCAGTCTGATTTCTAGTGCCAATTTGAATTTCCTATAGTTTTTTCACAAAAATCGATTTGGAGATTGTAACTCCCAATATATATGTATGGAGTGAATTTTGCAACTGAAAAGCAAATTTGTGTTCCATACAATCTATATAAAAGACTGTTTTCAAACATATTTTTATCTGAGAACTGAGCATATGGAGAGAAGTTCGTCATCTAGCACAAAAGGAACTGTATGCAGGAGAAACATATACTCTGCTTTCTCAGTCAGTTTCCTAGTGCCTATTTGGTGTTCCTGCTGTTTTTACAGAAAAACTGCTGGAACTACTACCTCCCCATATATATTTAAGTAGCGTTGTTTGCAACTGAAAAGTAACTTTGTGTTCCCAAAAAGTTATTTGAAGGACGTCTTTCACACACAATAATCTCTCCGAACGCAGGAAGTGGAGAGACGATCGTTCAGCTAGAACAAAGGGAACGGTTTGCAGGAGAAATTTTACTCTTGTCTCTCAGTCTGTTTCCTAGAGCAGGTTTGAATTTCCTGCAGTCTTCACTGTTAAAGTGAGTTGGAGCTTGTTCCTCCCCATATATATTTATGGAGTGTAGATTGCTACTGAAAAGAATCTTTGTGATCCCTGCAAGCTAGGTGAAGGACGGCTTTCACGCACATTTATCTCTCAGAACTGAGCTTGTGGAGAGACCTTCATTAATCTAGCACAAACGGAACGGTTTGTAGTGGAATTTTTACCCTGATTTCTCAGTCTTTTTATAATAGACTGTTTAAAGTTCCTGCAGTTTACTGGAAAACCGAGTTATAGCTATTAACTCCCCAAATATATTTAAGGAGTGTAGTTTGCAACCATAAGGAATATTTGTGTTCCCTACACGCTACGTGATGTATGGCTTTAAACACACTTATCAGTCAGAACTGAGCAAGAGGAGAGAAGTTCATTCATCAAGCACAAAATGATTGGTTTGCAGCAGTATGTTTTACTCTGGTTTCTCAGATTCTTTCTTAATCTACTTTGAAGTTCCTTCAGTTTTCAGGGTAAAACCGATTTGGATTTCTTACCTCCCCATATAAATGTAAGGATGTAAGTTTGAAACTGAAATGGTAATTTAAGTTCCCTACCAGCGAGGCAAAGTAAGGCTTACAAACACACTTATCTCTCAGAACCGAGAATGTGGAGAGACTTTCATTTATCTAGGAGAAAGTGAACGGGTTGCAAGAGAAACATTTACTCCAGGTTTTCAGTATGTTTCCAAGGGCCAATTTGAAGTTCCTGCAGTTTATCACGATAAATGTTTTTGAGATTTTAACACCCTATATATATGCATGGATTGTAGTTTGCAACTGAAAAGAAGATTCATCTTCCTAACAAGCTAGATGAATGAAGGCTTTCACAGACTGGTATCTCTCAGTACATTGCATGTGTAGAGACGTTGGTTCATGAATCACAAAATGAACGGTTTGCAGGAGAAAATTTTACTCCATTTTCTCAGTATTTATCAAAGAGCCGGAAAGAAGTTTCTGCAGTTTATTGTGTAAAACCGTGTTGGATTTAGTACGTCATCATATAAATGTATGGTGTGTAGTTTACAACTGAAAGAAACCTTGTTTTCCCAACAAGATAGGTGAAGGCAGCTTCCAAACACACTTATCTCTCAGAACTGAGCATGTGGGGAGGCGTTGATTCATCTAGCATAATGGGATCATTTTGCAGGGGAAACTTTTACTATGGATTATCAGTCTGATCCCTATTGCCACTTTAAGTTCCTGAATTTTCACTGTAAATCCGAGTTGGTTTTACTACCTCCCGTTATATATATATTCAGTGTAATTTGCAACTGAAAAGAAAATTTTTGTTCCCAAAAAGCTAGTTGAATTTCGGCTTTCAAACAAATATATCTCAGAAAAGTGCATGTTGAAAGACGTTCGTTCATCTAGCACAAAGGGAATGGTTTGCAGTGGAAACTTTCAACCTGGTTTCTCAAATGTTTTACAAGTTCTGATTTCATGTACCTGCAGTTTTCCTTTGAAAACCAAGTTGGTTATAGTACATCCCCTTATATATGTAAGGAGTGTTGTTTGCAATCATAATTTATCACTTTGTTCCCAACAATCTATTTGAATTAAGGTTTAAACTCAATAAACTCTCAGAAATGAGCATGTGGTGATGTTCGTTCATCTAGAAAAATGCGATCGATTTTCAGTAGGAACAGTTACTCTTGATTCTCAGTGTTTTTCCAAGTTCCGTGGTGCTGTTCTTGCATTTATCACGATAAAACAGTTTTGGAGCTATTACCTCCCCTTATACATGTATGGACAAAAATTTTTCAACTGAAAATGTACATTGAGTTCCCAACAAGCTATGTTAAGTACGGTTTATAAACACAAATATCTCTCATAACTGAGAAAGTGGAGAGACGTTTGTTCATCTAGCACCAAGCAACTGGTTTATGGGGCAAAATTTTACACTAGATTCTCTGTATGTTTCCTAGTGCCAGGTCCACGATCCTGCAGTTTTCAGCATAAAACTGAGTTCGAGCTATTACCTACAAATATATATGTATGGATTATAGCTTGCAACTGAAAAGAATCTTTTTTTCCCAACAAGCTAGGTGAAGGACGGCTTTCACACACATTTAAATCTCAGAACGGAGCATTTGGAGGGACTTTCATTAGTGTAGGAGTAAGTGAAATGTTTTGAGGATTATCTTTTACTCTGTTTTCTCAGTCTGATTCATAGTGCCAATTTGAATTTCCTGTAGTTTCTTCACGAAAATCGAGTTGGAGTTGTAACTCCCAATATATATTTATTCAGTGTAGTTTGCAACTGAAAAGAAATTCTGTTTTCCAAACAAGCTATATGAAGGACTGCTTTCAACCATATTTATATCTGAGAAGTGAGCATATGGAGAGAAGTTCGTCATCTAGCACAAAAAGTACTGATTGCAGGAGAAACATTTACTCTGATTTCTCAGTCTGTTTCCTAGTGCCTATTTTAAGTTCCTGCTGCTTTTACAGAACAACTGCTGGAACTACTACTTCCCCATATATATTTAAGTAGCGTAGTTTGCAATTGAAAAGTAACTTTGTGTTCCAAACAAGTACTTTGAAGGACGTCTTTCACACAAAATAATCTCTCTAAAAGGAGCAAGTTGTGAGACGATCCTTCAGCTAGAACAAAGGGAACGGTTTGCAGGAGAAATTTTACTCTTGTCTCTCAGTCTGTTTCCTAGAGCCGGTTTGAATTTCCTGCAGTCTTCACTGTTAAAGTGAGTTGGTTCTTGTACCTACCCATACATATGTATGGAGTGTTGATTGCTACTGAAAAGAAAATTTGTTCTCCCTGCAAGCAAGGTGAAGGACGGCTTTCACGCACATTTACCTCTCAGAACTGAGCTTGTGGAGAGACCTTCATTAATCTAGCACAAAGGGAACGGTTTGTAGTGGAATTTTTACCCTGATTTCTCAGTCTTTTTATAATAGACGGTTTAAAGTTCCTGCAGTTTACTGGAATACCGTGATTTAGCTACTACTTCCGCATATATATATAAGGAGTGTAGTTTGCAACCATATGGAATATATGTGTTCCCTACAAGCTAAGTGAAGTATGGCTTTAAACACACTTATCAGTCAGAACTGAGCAAGAGGTGAGATGTTCGTTCATCAAGCACAAAAAGTTTGGTTTGCAGCAGTATCTTTTACTCTGCTTTCTCAGATTGTTTCCTGTGCCACTTTGAAGTTCCTTCGGTTTTCAGTGTAAAACCGATTTGGATTTATTACCTCCCCATTTAAATGTAAGGATGTAAGCTTGAAACTGAATTGGGACTTTATGTTCCCTACCAGTGATGCAAAGTAAGGCTTACAAACACTCTTATCTCTCAGAAACAAGAATGTGGAGAAACTTTCATTTATCTAGGAGAAAGTGAACGGGTTGCAAGAGAAACATTTACTCCAGGTTTTCAGTATGATTCCAAGGGCCAATTTGAAGTTCCTGAAGTTTATCCCGACAATTGTTTTTGAGCTTTTAACACCCTATATATATGCATGGATTGTAGTTTTCAACTGAAAAGTAGATTCATCTTCCTAACAAGCTAGGTGAAAGACGGCTTTCACAGACTGGTATCTCTCAGTACCTTGCATGTGTAGAGACGTTGGTTCATGAATCACAAAATGAAAGGTTTGCAGGAGAAAATTTTACTCCAGTTTCTCAGTCTTTATCAAAGTGCCGGAAAGAGGTTTCTGCAGTTTTCTGTGTAAAACCGAGTTGGAGCTAGTACGTCCTCATATATATGTATGGTGTGTAGTTTACAACTGAAAGAAACCTTGTTTTCCCAACAAGATAGTTGAAGGCAGCTTCCAAACACACTTATATCTCAGAACTTAGCATGTGGGGAGGCGATCATTCTTCTATCACAGTGGAATCGCTTTGCAGGAGAAACTTTTACTCTGGATCCTCAGTCTGTTTCCTAGTGCCACTTTTAAGTTCCTGAAGTTTTCACTGGAAATCCGAGTTGGTGTTACTACCTCCCGTTATAGATGTAAGGAGTGTAATTTGCAACTGAAAAGAAAATTTTTGTTCCCAACAAGCTAGTTGAATTTCGGCTTTCAAACACACATATCTCAGAAATTTGAATGTTGAAAGAAGTTCGTTCATCTAGCACAAAGGGAATGGTTTGCAGTGGAATCTTTCAACCTGGTTTCTCAAAATTTTTACAAGTGCTGATTTGATGTACCTGCAGTTTTCATTTGAAAACCAAGTTGTATCTAGTACATCCCCTTATATATGTAAGGAGTGTTGTTTGCAATCTTAATATAACAATGTGTTCCCAACAATCTATTTGAATTAAGGTTTAAACTCAATTAACTCTCAGAATTGGGCATGTGGTGATGTTCGTTCATCTAGAAAACTGCGATCGATTTTCAGCAGGAACTGTTACTCTTGATTCTCAGTGTTATTCATAGTTCCGTAGTGCTGTTCTTGCATTTTTCACGATAAAACAGATTTGGAGCTAGTACCTCCCCTTATACATGTATGGACAAAATTTTTCAACTGAAAATGTACATTGAGTTCCCAACAAGCTAAGTTAAGTATGGTTTAAAAAGACAAATATCTCTCATAACTGAGAAAGTGGAGAGACGTTTGGTCATCTTGCACCAAGCAACTGGTTTTTAGGGCTAAGTTTTACATTAGAATCTCTGTATGTTTCCTATTGCCAGGTCCACGATCCTGCAGTTTTCAGCATAAAACTGAGTTCGAGCTAGTACCTACAATTATATATGTATGAATTGTAGCTTGCAACTGAAAAGAATCTTTTTGTTCCCAACAAGCTAGGTGAAGGACGGCTTTCACACACACTTAAATCTCAGAACGGAGCATGTGGAGGGACTTTCATTAGAGAAGGAGAAAGTGAAATTTTTGGAGGATTATCTTTTACTCTGGTTTCTCAATCTGATTCCTAGTGCCAATTTGAATTTCCTATAGTTTCTTCACGAAAATCGAGTTTTAGATTGTAACTCCCAATATATATGTATGGAGTGTAGTTTGCAATTGAAAAGCAATTCTGTGTTCCAAACAAGCTATATAAAGGACTGCTTTCAATCATATTTATATCTGAGATCTGAGCATATGGAGAGAAGTACGTCATCTAGCACAAAAGGAACTGTTTGCAGGAGAAACATATACTCTGCTTTCTCAGTCTGTTTCCTAGTGCCTATTTGAAGTTCCTGCTGTTTTTACAGAACAACTGCTGGAACTACTACCTCCCCATATATATATAAGGAGCGTAGTTTGCAACTGAAAAGTAACATTGTGTTCCCAACAAGTTCCTTGAAGGACGTATTTCACACACAATAATCTACCCGAAAGGAGCAAGTGGTGAGACGATCGTTCAGCTAGAACAAAGGGAAAGGTTTGCAGGAGAAATTTTACTCTTGTCTCTCAGTCTGTTTCCTAGAGCTGGTTAGAATTTCCTGCAGTCTTCACTGTTAAAGTGAGTTGGATCTTGTACCTCCCCATATATTTGTATGGAGTGTAGATTGCTTCTGAAAAGAAATTTTGTGCTCCCTGCAAGCTAGTTGAAGGACGGCTTTCACGCACATTTATCTTTCAGAACTGAGCTTGTGGAGAGACCTTCATTAATCTAGCCCAAATGGAACAGTTTGTAGTGGAAATTTACACTGATATCTCACTCTTTTTATAATACACGGTTTAAATTCCCTGCAGTTTACTGGAAAACCGAGTTTTAGCTACAACCTCACCATATATAATTAAGGAGTGTAGTTTTCAACCATAAGGAATATTTGTGTTCCCTACAATCTAAGTGAAGTATGGCTTTAAACACACATATCATTCAGAACTGAACAAGAGGAAAGAAGTTCGTTCATCAAGCACAAAATGATTGGTTTGCAGCAGTATCTTTTACTCTGCTTTCTCAGATGGTTTCCTGTGCCACTTTGAAGTTCCTTCTGTTTTCAGTGTAAAAGAGATTTGGATTTCTTACCTCCCCATATAAATGTAAGCATGTAAGTTTGAAACTGAAATGGTACTTTATGTTCCCTGCCAGCGAGGTAAAATAAGGCTTATAAACACACTTATCTCTCAGAATCAAAAATGTGGAGAGACTTTCATTTATCTAGGAGAAAGTGAACGGGTTGCTAGAGAAACATTTACTCCAGGTTTTCAGTATGATTCTAAGGGCCAATTTGAAGTTCCTGCAGTTTATCACGATAACTGTTTTTCAGTTTTTAACACCCAATATAAATGCATGGATTGTAGTTTGCAACTGAAAAGAAGGTACATCTTCCTAACAAGCCAGGTGAAGGAAGGCTTTCACAGACTGGTATCTCTCAGTACCTTGCATGTGTAGAGACGTTGGTTCATGAATCACAAAATGAATGGTTTGCAGGAGAATATTTTACTCCAGTCTCTCAGTGTTTATCAAAGTGCCAGAAAGAAGTTTCTGCAGTTTTCTGTGTAAAACCGTGTTGGAGTTAGTACGTCCTAATACAAACGTATGGTGTGTAGTTTACAACTGAAAGAAACCTTGTTTTCCCAACAAGATAGGTGAAGGCAGCTTCCAAACACACTTATCTCTCAGAACTGTGAATGTGGGGAGGCGTTCATTCATCGAGCACAATGGGATCGCTTTGCAGGAGAAACTTTTACTATGGATCCTCAGTCTGTTTCCTAGTGCCACTTTTAAGTTCCTGTAGTTTTCACTGGAAATCCAGGTTGGTGTTACTACCACCGTTATATATGTAAGGAGTGTAATTTGCAACTGAAAGAAATTTTTTTTTCCCAAAAAGCTAGTTGAATTTCGGCTTTCAAACACACATATCTCAGAAATTTTCATTTTGAAATACGTTCGTTCATCTAGCACAAATGGAATGTTTTGCAGTGGAAACTTTCACCCTGGTTTCTCAAAATTTTTACAAGTGCTGATTTGATGTACCTGCAGTTTTCATTTGAAAACCAAGTTGTATCTAGTACATCCCCTTATATATGTAAGGAGTGTTTTTTGCAATCTTATTATACCAGTGTGTTCCCAACAATCTAGTTGATTTAAAGCTTTAAACTCAATTATCTCTCAGAAATGAGCATGTGGTGATGTTCGTTCATCTAGAAAAATGCGATCGATTTTCAGTAGGAATTGTTACTCTTGATTCTCAGTGTTTTTCCTGGTTCCGTAGTGCTATTCTTGCATTTTTCACGATAAAACAGTTTTAGAGCTAGTACCTCCCCTTATACATGTATGGACAAAAATTTATCAACTGAAAATTTACATTGAGTTCCCAACAAGCTATGATATGTACGGTTTACAAACACAAATATCTCTCAGAACTGAGAAAGTGGAGAGACGTTTGTTCATCAAGCACCAAGCAACAGGTTCATAGGGCAAAGTTTTACACTAGATTCTCTGCATGTTTCCTAGTGCCAGGTCCACGATCCTTCAGTTTTCAGCATAAAATTGAGTTCGAGCTAGTACCTACAAATATATATGTATGGATTGTAGCTTGCAACTGAAAAGAATCTTTTTGTTCCCAACAAGCTTGGTGAAGGACGGTTTTCACACACAATTAAATCTCATAACGGAGCATGTGGAAGGAATTTCATTAGTGTAGGAGAAAGTGAAATGTTTGGAGGATTATCTTTTACTCTGGTTTCTCAGTCTGATTCCTAGTGCCAATTTGAATTTCCTGTTGATTCTTCATGAAAATCGAGTTTGAGATTGTAACTCCCAATATATATGTATTCAGTGTATTTTGCAACTGAAATGCAATTCTGTGTTCCAAACAAGCTTTATGAAAGACTGCTTTCAAACATATTTATATCTGAGAACTGAGCATATGGAGAGAAGTTCGTCATTCGGCACAAAAAGTACTGATTGCAGGAGAAACAATACTCTGATTTCTCAGTCTTTTTCCTAGTGCCTATTTGAAGTTCCTGCTGTTTTTACAGAACAACTGCTGGAACTACTACCTCCCCATATATATTTAAGGAGCGTAGTTTGCAACTGAAAAGTAACTTTGTGTTCCCAACAATTTCTTTGAAGGACGTCTTTCACACACAATAATCTCTCTGAACGGAACAAGTGGAGAGACGATCGTTCAGCTAGAAAAATGGGAAAGGTTTGCAGGAGAAATTTTACACTTGTCTCTCAGTCTGTTACCTAGAGCCGGTTTGAATTTCCTGCAGTCTTCACTGTTAAAGTGAGTTGGAGCTTGTTCCTACCCATAAATATGTATGGATTGCAGATTGCTACTGAAAAGAAAATTTTGCTCCCTGCAAGCTAGGTGAAGGACGGCTTTCACGCACATTTATCTCTCAGATCTGAGCTTGTGGAGAGACCTTCATTAATCTAGCACAAAGGGAACGGTTTGTAGTTGAATTTTTACCCTGATTTCTCAGTCTTTTTTAATAGACGGTTTAAAGTTCCTGCAGTTTACTGAAAAAACGAGATTTAGCTACTACATACCCATATATATTTAAGGAGTGTAGTTTGCAACCATAAGGAATATGTGTTCCCTACAAGCTACGTGAAGTATGGCTTTAAAGACACTTATCAGTCAGAACTGAGCAAGAGGAGAGAAGTTCGTTCATCAAGCACAAAATGATTGGTTTGCAGCAGTATCTTTTACTCTGCTTTCTCAGATTGTTTCCTGTGCCACTTTGAAGTTCCTTCAGTTTCAGGGTAAAATCGATTTCGATTTCTTATCTCCCCATATAAATGTAAGGATGTAAGTTTGAAACTGAAATGGTACTTTATGTTCCCTACCAGCGAGGCAAAGTAAGGCTTACAAACACAGTTACCTCTCAGAACCAAGAATGTGGAGCGACTTTCATTTATCTAGGAGAAAGTGAACGGGTTGCAAGAGAAACATTTACTCCAGGTTTTCAGTATTATTCCAAGGGCCAATTTGAAGTTCCTGCAGTTTATCACGATAGTTGTTTTTGAGCTTTTAACACCCAATATATATTCATGGATACTAGTTTGCAACTGAAAAGGAGATTCATCTTCCTAACAAGCTAGGTGAATGAAGGCTTTCACAGACTGGTATCTCTCAGTAAATTACATGTGTAGAGACGTTGGTTCATGAATCACAAAATGAACGGTTTGCAGGAGAATATTTTACTCCAATTTCTCAGTCTTTATCAAAGTGCCGGAAAGAAGTTTCTGCAGTTTTTTGTGTAAAACCGTGTTGGATTTTGTACGTCATCATAAAAATGTATGGTGTGTATTTTACAACTGAAAGAAACCTTGTATTCCCAACAAGATAGGTGAAGGCAGTTTCCAAAAACACTTATCTCTCAGAACTGAGCATGTGGTGAGGCGTTCATTCATCTAGCAAAATGGGATCGTTTTGCAGGGGAAACTTTTACTCTGAATTATCAGTCTGTTCCCTAGTGCCACTTTTAATTTCCTGAAGTTTTCATTGGAAATCCGAGTTGGTGTTACTACCTCCAGTTATATATATATTCAGTGTAATTTGCAACTGAATAGAAAATTTTTGTTCCCAAAAATCTAGTTGAATTTCGGATTTCAAACACACATATCTCAGAAATGTGCATGTTGAAAGACGTTCGTTCATCTAGCACAAAGGGAATGTTTTGCAGTGGAAACTTTCACCCTGGTTTCTCAAAATTTTTACAAGTGCTGATTTGATGTACCTGCAGTTTTCATTTGAAAACCAAGTTGGATCTAGTACATCCCCTTATATATGTAAGGAGTGTTGTTGCAATCATAGTATATCACTGTGTTCCCAAAATTCTAGTTGAATTAAGCTTTAAACTCAATTAACTATCAGAAATGAGCATGTGGTGATGTTCGATCATCTAGAAAAATGCGATCGATTTTCAGTAGGAACTGTTACTCTTGATTCTCAGTGTTTTTCCTAGTTCCGTGTTGCTGTTCTTGCATTTTTCACGATAAAACAGTTTTGGAGCTATTACCTCCCCTTATACATGTATGGACAAAAATTTTTCAACTGAAAATGTACATTGAGTTCCCAACAAGCTATTTTAAGTACGGTTTACCAACACAAATATCTCTCATAACTGAGAAAGTGGAGAGACGTTTGTTCATCTAGCACCAAGCAAGTGGTTTATAGGGCAAACATTTACACTAGATTCTCTGTATGTTTCCTAGTGCCATGTCCACGATCCTGCAGTTTTCAGCATAAAACTCAGTTCGAGCTAGTACCTACAAATATATATGTATGGATTGTAGCTTGCAACTGAAAAGAATATTTTTGTTCCCAACAAGCTTGGTGAAGGACGGCTTTCACACAGAATTAAATCTCAGAACAAAGCATGGGTAGGGACATTCATTATTGTAGTAGAAAGTGAAATGTTTGGAGGATTATCTTTTACTCTGTTTTCTCAGTCTGATTCCTAGTGCCAATTTGATTTTACTGTAATTTCTTCACGAAAATCGAGTTGGAGATTGTAACTCCCAATATATATATATTCAGTGTAGTTTGCAACTGAAAAGCAATTCTGTGTTCCAAACAAGCTTTATGAAGGACTGCTTCCAAACATATTTATATCTGAGAACTGAGCATATGGAGAGAAGTTCGTCATCTAGCACAAAATGAACTGATTGCAGGAGAAACATTTACTCTGCTTTCTCAGTCTGTTTCCTAGTGCCTATTTGAATTTCCTGCTGTTTTTACAGAAAAACTGCTGGAACTACTACCTCCCCATATATATTTAAGGAGCGTAGTTTGCAACTGAAAAGTAACATTGTGTTCTCAACAAGTTCCTTTAAGGACGTCTTTCACACACAATAATCTCTCTGAAAGGAGCAATTGGAGAGACGATCGTTCAGCTAGAACAAAGGGAACTTTTTGCAGGAGAAATTTTACTCTTGTCTCTCAGTCTGTTTCCTAGAGCCGGTTTGAATTTCCTGCAGTCTTCACTGTTAAAGTGAACTGGAGCTTGTACCTACCCATACATATTTATGGAGAGTAAATTGCTACTGAAAAGAAATTTGTGCTCCCTGCAAGCTAGGTGAAGGACTTTTTTAACGCACATTTATCTCTCAGATCTGAGCTTGTGGAGAGACTTTCATTAATCTAGCACAAAGGAACGGTTTGTATTGGAATTTTTACCCTGATTTTTCAGTCTTTTTATAATAGACGGTTTAAAGTTCCTGCAGTTTACTGAAAAACCGAGATTTAGCTACTACATACCCATATATATTTAAGGAGTGTAGTTTGCAACCATAAGGAATATGTTTTCCCTACAAGCTACGTGAAGTATGGCTTTAAACACACTTATCAGTCAGAACTGAGCAAGAGGAGAGAAGTTCGTTCATCAAGCACAAAATGATAGGTTTGCTGCAGTATCTTTTACTCTGCTTTCTCAGATTGTTTCCTGTGCCATTTTGAAGTTCCTTCAGTTTCCAGGGTAAAAGCGATTTTAATTTCTTACCTCCCCATATAAATGTAAGGATGTAAGTTTAAAACTGAAATGGTACTTTATGTTCCCTACCAGCGAGGCAAAGTAAGGCTTACAAACACACTTATCTCTCAGAACCGAGAATGTGGAGAGACTTTCATTTATCTAGGAAAAAGTGAACGGGTTGCAAGAGAAACATTTACTCCAGGTTTTCAGTATGATTCCAAGGGCCAATTTGAAGTTCCTGCAGTTTAACACGATAATTGTTTTTGAGCTTTTATCACCCAATATATACGCATGGATAGTAGTTTGCAATTGAAAAGAAGATTCATCTTCCTAACAAGCTAGGTGAAGGAAGGCTTTCACAGACTGGTATCTCTCAGTAACTTGTATGTGTAGAGACGTTGGTTCATGACTCACAAAATGACCGTTTTGTAGGAGAAAATTTTACTCCAGTTTCTCAGTCTTTATCAAAGTGCCGGAAAGAAGTTTCTGCAGTTTTTTGTGTAAAACCGTGTTTGATTTAGTACGTCATCATATAAATTTATGGTGTGTAGTTTACAATTGAAAGAAACCTTGTATTCCCAACAATATAGGTGAAGGCAGCTTCCAAACACACTTATCTCTCAGAACTGAGCATGTGGGTATGCGTTCATTCATCTAGCAAAATGGGATCGTTTTGCAGGAGAAACTTTTACTCTGGATTATCAGTCTGTTCCCTAGTGCCACTTTTATGTTCCTGAAGTTTTCACTGGAAATCCGAGTTGGTGTTACTACCTAACGGTATATATATATTCAGTGTAATTTCAACTGAAAAGAAAATTTTTGTTCCCAAATATCTAGTTGAATTTCGGCTTTCAAACACACTTATCTCAGAAAAGTTCATGTTGAAAGACGTTCGTTCATCTACCACAAAGGGAATGGTTTGCAGTGGAAACTTTCACCCTGGTTTCTCAAAATTTTTACAAGTGCTGATTTGATGTACATGCAGTTTTCCTTTGAAAACCAAGTTGGATCTAGTACATCCCCTTTTATATGTAAGGAGTGTTGTTTGCAATCATAATATATCACTGTGTTCCCAACAATCTATTTGAATTAATGCTTTAAACTCAATTAACTCTCAGAAATGAGCTTGTGGTGATGTTCGATCATCTAGAAAAATGCGATCGATTTTCACTAGGATCTGTTACTCTTGATTCTCAGTGTTTTTCCTAGTTCCGTGGTGCAGTTCTTGCATTTTTCACTATAAAACAGTTTTGGAGCTAGTACCTCCCCTTATACATGTATGGATATAAATTTTTCAACTGAAAATGTACATTGAGTTCCCTACAAGCTATGTTAAGTACGGTTTATAAACACAAATATCTCTCATAACTGAGAAAGTGGAGAGACGTTTGTTCATCTAGCACCAAGCAAGTGGTTTATAGGGCAAACATTTACACTAGATTCTCTGTATGTTTCCTAGTGCCAGGTCCACGATCCTGCAGTTTTCAGCATAAAACTCAGTTCGAGCTAGAACCTATAAATATATATGTATGGATTATAGCTTGCAACTGAAAAGAATCTTTTTGTTCCCAACAAGATAGTTGAAGGACGGCCTTCACACACATTTAAATCTCAGAATGGAGCATGTGGAGGGAATTTCATTAATGTAGGAGTAAATGAAATGTTTGGAGGATTATCTTTTACTCTGTTTTCTCAGTCTGATTCATAGTGATAATTTGAATTTCCTGTAGTTTCTTCACGAAATTCGAGTTGGAGGTTGTAACTCCCAATATATATGTATTCAGTGTAGTTTGCAACTGAAAAGCAGTTCTGTGTTCCAAACAAGCTATATGAAGGACTGCTTTCAACCATATTTATATCTGAGAACTGAGCATATGGAGAGAAGTTCGTCATCCAGCACAAAAAGTACTGATTGCAGGAGAAAAAATACTCTGATTTCTCAGTCTTTTTCCTAGTGCCTATTTGAAGTTCCTGCTGTTTTTAGAGAACAACTGCTGGAACTACTACTTCCCCATATATATTTAAGTAGCGTATTATGCAACTGAAAAGTAACTTTGTGTTCCCAACAAGTACCTTGAAGGACGTCTTTCACACAAAATAATCTCTCGAAAGGAGCAAGTTGAGAGGCGATCGTTCAGCTAGAACAAAGGGAACGGTTTGCAGGAGAAATTTTACTCTTGTCTCTCAGTCTGTTTCCTACAGCAGGTTTGAATTTCCTGCAGTCTTCACTGTTAAAGTGAGTTGGAGCTTGTACCTACCCATACATATGTATGGAGTGTTGATTGCTACTGAAAAGATAATTTGTTCTCCCTGCAAGCTAGGTGAAGGACGGCTTTCACGCACATTTATCTCTCAGAACTGAGCTTGTGGAGAGACCTTCATTAATCTAGCACAAATGGAACGGTTTGTATTGGAAATTTTACCCTGATTTCTCAGTCTTTTTATAATAGACGGTTTAAAGTTCCTGCAGTTTACTGGAAAACCGAGATTTAGCTACTACATCCGCATATATATTTAAGGAGGATAGTTTGCAACTATAAGGAATATATGTTTTCCCAACAAGCTACGTGAAGTATGGCTTTAAACACACTTATTAGTCAGAACTGAGCAAGAGGAGAGAAGTTCGTTCATCAAGCAAAAAATGATTGGTTTGCAGCAGTATCTTTTACTCTGCTTTCTCAGATTGTTTCTTATGCCACTTTGAAGTTCCTTCAGTTTTCATTGTAAAACCGATTTGGATTTCTTACCTCCCCATATAAATGTAAGGATGTAAGTATGAAACTGAATTGGGACCTTATGTTCCTTACCAGCGAGACAAAGTAAGGCTTACAAACACACTTATCTCTCAGAACCGAGAATGTGGAGATACTTTCATTTATCTAGGAAAAAGTGAATGGGTTGCAAGAGAAATATTTACTCCAGGTTTTCAGTATGATTCCAAGGGCGAATATGAAGTTCCTGCAGTTTACCCCTACAATTGTTTTTGAGCTTTTAAAACCCAAAATATATGCATGGATTGTGGTTTGCAACTGAAAAGTAGATTCATCTTCCTAACAAGCTAGGTGAAGGAAGGCTTTCACAGACTGGTATCTCTCAGTACCTTGCATGTTTAGAGACGTTGGTTCATGAATCACAAAATGAAAGATTTGCAGGAAAAAATTTTACTCCAGTTTCTCAGTCTTTATCAAAGTGCCGGAAAGAGGTTTCTGCAGTTTTCTGTGTAAAACCGAGTTGGAGCTAGTACGTCCTCATATAAATGTATGGTGTGTAGTTTACAACTGAAAGAAACCTTGTTTTCCCAACAAGATTGTTGAAGGCAGCTTCCAAACACACTTATCTCTCAGAACTCAGCATGTGGGGTGGCGTTCATTCTTCTAGCACAATGGAATCGCTTTGCAGGGAAACTTTTACTCTGGATCCTCAGTCTGTTTCCTAGTGCCACTTTTAAGTTCCTGAAGTTTTCATTGGAAATCCGAGTTGGTGTTACTACCTCCCG
Source organism: Camelus dromedarius (assembly GCF_036321535.1). Lineage (NCBI taxonomy): Eukaryota > Metazoa > Chordata > Mammalia > Artiodactyla > Camelidae > Camelus > Camelus dromedarius. Next base: position 249,940 of record NC_087473.1, on the reverse strand, counting down.
TTATATATTTAAGGAGTGTAATTTGCAAGTGAAAAGAAAAGATTTGTTCCCAACAAGCTAGTTGAATTTCGGCTATCAAACTCTCATATCTCAGAAATTTGCATGTTGAAAGACGTTCGTTCATCTCGCACAAAGGGAATGGTTTGCAGTGGAATCTTTCAACCTGGTTTCTCAAAATTTTTACAAGTGCTGATTTGATGTACCTGCAGTTTTCATTTGAAAACCAAGTTAGTTATAGTACATCCCCTTATATATGTAAGGAGTGTTGTTTGCAATCATAATATATCAATGTGTTCCCAACAATCTAGTTGAATTAAGCTTTAAACTCAATTAACTCTCAGAAATGAGCATGTGGTGATGTTCGTTCATCTAGAAAAATGCGATCGATTTTCAGTAGGAACAGTTACTCTTGATTCTCAGTGTTTTTCCTAGTTCCGTAGTGCTGTTCTTGCATTTTTCACGATAAAACAGTTCTGGAGCTAGTACCTCACCTTATACATGTATGGACAAAAATTTTTCCACTGAAAATGTACATTGAGTTCCCAACAAGCTATGTTAAGTTCGTTTTACATACACAAATATTTCTCATAACTGAGAAAGTGGAGAGAAGTTTGTTCATCTAGCACCAAGTAACTGGTTTTTAGGGCAAAGTTTTACACTTGATTCTCTGTATGTTTCCTAGTGCCAGGTCCACGATCCTGCAGTTTTCAGCATAAAACTGAATTCGAGCTAGTACCTACAAATATGTATGTATGGATTGTAGCTTGCAACTGAAAAGAATCTTTTTGTTCCCAACAAGCTAGGTTAAGGACGGCTTTCACACACACTTAAATCTCAGAACGGAGCATGTGGAGGGACTTTCAATAGTGTAGGAGAAAGTGAAATTTTTGGAGGATTATCTTTTAATCTGTTTTCTCAGTCTGATTCCTAGTGCCAATTTGAATTTCCTGTAGTTTCTTCACGAAAATCGTGTTGGAGATTGTAACTCCCAATATATATGTATAGAGTGTTGTTTGCAATTGAAAAGCAATTCTGTGTTCCAAATAAGCTGTATAAAATACTGCTTTCATTCATATTTATATTTGAGAACTGAGCATATGGAGAGAATTTCGTCATCTAGCACAAAAGGAAATGTTTGCAGGAGAAACATATATTCTTATTTCTCAGTCTGTTTCCTAGTGCCTATTTGAAGTTCCTGCTGTTTTTATAGAAAAACTGCTGGAACTACTACCTCCCCATATATATTTAAGGAGCGTAGTTTGCAACTGAAAAGTAACATTGTGTTCCCAACAAGTTCCTTGAAGGACGTCTTTCACACACAATAATCTACCCGAAAGGAGCAAGTGGTGAGACGATCATTCAGCTAGAACAAAGTGAATGGTTTGCAGGAGAAATTTTACTCTTGTCTCTCAGTCTGTTTCCTAGAGCTGGTTTGAATTTCATGCAGTCTTCACTGTTAAAGTGGGTTGGATCTTGTACCTCCCCATATATTTGTATGGAGTGTAGATTGCTACTGAAAAGAAACTTTGTGCTCCCTGCAAGCTAGGTGAATGGCAGCTTTCACGCACATTTATCTTTCAGAACTGAGCTTGAGGAGAGACCTTCATTAATCGAGCACAAAGGGAACGGTTTGTAGTGGAATTTTTACCCTGATTTCTCAGTCTTTTTATAATAGACTGTTTAAATTCCTGCAGTTTCCTGGAAAACCGAGTTTTATATAATAACACCCCATATATATTTAAGGATTGTAGTTTGCAACCATAAGAAATATTTGTGTTCCCTACAGGCTAAGTGAAGTATGGCTTTAAAAACACTTATCAGTCAGAACTGAGCAAGAGGAGAGAAGTTCGTTCATCAAGCACAAAATGATTGGTTTGCAGCAGTATCTTTTACTCTGCTTTCTCAGATTGTTTCCTGTGCCACTTTGAACTTCCTTCAGTTTTCAGTGTAAAAACGATTTGGATTTCTTACCTCCATATATAAATGTCAGGATGTAAGTTTGAAACTGAATTAGGACTTTCAGTTCCCTACCAGCGTGGCAAAGTAAGGCTTACAAACACACTTAACTCTCAGAATTAAGAATGTGGAGAGACTTTCATTTATCTAAGAGAAAGTGAACGGGTTGCAAGAGAAACATTTACTCCAGGTTTTCAGTATGATACCAAGGGCCAATTTGAGGTTCCTGCAGTTTATCACGATAATTGTTCTTGAGCTTTTAACACCCAAAATATATGCATGGATTGTAGTTTGCAACTTAAAAGTTGATTCATCATCCTAACAAGCTAGGTGAAGGAAGGCTTTCACAGAATGGTATCTGTCAGTACCTTGCATGTGTAGAGACGCTGGTTCATGAATCAAAAAATGAACGGTTGGCAGGAGAAAATTTTACTCCAGTTTCTCAGAATTTATCAAAGTGCTGGAAAGAAGTTTCTGCAGTTTTCAGTGTAAAACCGTGTTGGAGCTAGTACGTCCACATATAAATTTATGGTGTGTAGTTTACAACTGAAAGAAACCTTGTTTTCCCAACAAGATAGGTGAAGGCAGCTTCCAAACACACTTATCTCTCAGAACTTAGCATGTGGGGAGGCGTTCATTTATCTAGCACAATGGGATAACTTTGCAGGAGAAACTTTTACTCTGGATCCTCAGTCTGTTCCCTAGTGCCACTTTTAATTTCCTGAAGTTTTCACTGGAATTCCGAGTTGGTGTTACTACCTCCCGTTATATATATAAGGAGTGTAATTTGCAACTGAAAAGAAAATTTTTGTTCACAAAAAGCTAGTTGAATTTCGGCTTTCAAACACACATATCTCAGAAATGTGCATGTTGAAAGACGTTCGTTCATCTAGCACCAAGGTAATGTTTTGCAGTGGAAAATTTCACCCTGGTTTCTCAAAATTTTTACAAGTGCTGAGTTGATGTACCTGCAGTTTTCATTTGAAAACAAAGTTGGTTCTAATACATCCTCTTATATATGTAAGGAGTGTCGTTTGCAATCTTAATATATCACTGTGTTCCCAACAATCTAGTTGAATTAAGGATTTAAACTCAATTATCTCTCAGAAATGAGTATGTGGTGATGTTCGTTCATCTAGAAAAATGCGATCGATTTTCAGTAGGAACTGTTACTCTTGATTCTCTGTGTTTTTCCTAGTTCCGTAGTGCTGTTCTTGCATTTTTCACGATAAAACAGGTTTGGAGCTTGTACCTCCTCTTATACATGTATGGACAAAAATTTTTCAACTGAAAATGTACTTGAGTTCCAAACAAGCTATGTTAAGTACGGTTTACAAACACAAATATCTCTCATAACTGAGAAAGTTTAGAGAAGTTTGTTCATCTAGCACCAAGCAACTGGTTTTTAGGGCAAAGTTTTACACTAGATTCTCTGTATGTTTCCTAGTGCCAGGTCCACGATCCTGCAGTTTTCAGCATAAAACTGAGTTCGAGCTAGTACCTACAAATATATATATATGGATTGAAGCTTGCAACTGAAAAGAAACTTTTGGTTCCCAACAAGCTAGGTGAAGGACGGCTTTCACACACACTTAAATCTCAGAACGTAGCATGTGGAGGGACTTTCATTAGTGTAGGAGAAAGTGAAATTTTTGGAGGATTATCTTTTAATCTGTTTTCTCAGTCTGATTCCTAGTGCCAATTTGAATTTCCTGTAGTTTCTTCACGAAAATCGTGTTGGAGATTGTAACTCCCAATATATACGTATGGAGTGTTGTTTGCAATTGAAAAGCAATTCTGTGTTCCAAATAAGCTATATAAAAGACTGCTTTCAATCATATTTATATTTGAAAACTGAGCATATGGAGAGAATTTCGTCATCTAGCACAAAAGGAACTGTTTGCAGGAGAAACATATACTGTGATTTCTAAGTCTGTTTCCTAGTGCCTATTTGAAGTTCCTGCTGCTTTTACAGAAAAACTGCTGGAACTACTACCTCCCCATATATATTTAAGGAGCGTAGTTTGCAACTGAAAAGTAACTTTGTGTTCCCAACAAGTTCCTTGAAGGACGTCTTTCACACACAATAATCTCTCTAAACGGAGCAAGTGCAGAGACGATCGTTCAGCTAGAACAAATGGAACGGTTTGCAGGAGAAATTTTACTCTTGTTATCAGTCTGTTTCCTAGAGCCGGTTTGAATTTCCTGCAGTCTTCACTGTTAAATTGATTTAGAGCTTGAACCTCCCCATATATATGTATGGAGTGTATATTGCTACTGAAAAGAAACTTTGTGCTCCCTGCAAGCTAGGTGAAGGACGGCTTTCACGGACATTTATCTTTCAGAACTGAGCTCGTGGAGAGACCTTCATTAATCTATCACAAACGGAACGGTTTGTAGTGGAATTTTTACCCTGATTTCTCAGTCTTTTTATAATAGACGGTTTAAAGTTCCTGCAGTTTCCTGGAAAACCGAGTTTTATCTATTACCACCCCATATATATTTAAGGAGTGTAGTTTGCAACCATAAGGAATATTTGGGTTCCCTACAAGCTACGTGAAGTATGACTTTAAACACACTTATCAGTCAGAACTGAGCAAGAGGAGAGAAGTTCGTTCATCAAGCACAAAATGATTGGTTTGCAGCAGTATCTTTTACTCTGCTTTCTCAGATTGTTTCCTGTGCCACTTTGAATTTCCTTCAGTTTTCAGTGTAAAACCGATATGGATTTCTTACCTCCATATATAAATGTAAGGATGTAAGTTTGAAACTGAATTGGGACTTTCATTTCCCTACCAGCGAGGCAAAGTAAGTCTCACAAACACACTTATTTCTCAGAACTATGAATGTGGAGAGACTTTCGTTTATCTAGGAGAAAGTGAACGGGTTGCAAGAGAAACATTTTCTCCAGGATTTCAGTATGAATCCAAGGGCCAATTTGAGGTTACTGCAGTTTATCACGATAATTGTTCTTGAGCTTTTAACACCCAATATATATTCATGGATTGTTGTTTGCAACTTAAAAGATGATTCATCATCCTAACAAGCTAGGTGAAGGAAGGCTTTCACAGAATGGTATCTCTCAGTACCTTGCATGTGTAGAGACGTTGGTTCATGAATCTCATAATGATCGGTTGGCAAGAGAAAATTTTACTCCAGTTTCTCAGACTTTATCAAAGTGCCGGAATGAAGTTTCTGTAGTTTTCTGTGTAAAACCGTGTTGGAGCTAGTACGTCCTCATATAAATATATGGTGTGTAGTTTACAACTGAAAGAAACCTTGTTTTCCCAACAAGATAGGTGAAGGCAGCTTCCAAACACACTTATCTCTCAGAACTGAGCATGTGGTGAGGCGTTCATTCATCTAGCAAAATGGGATCGTTTTGCAGGGTAAACTTTTACTCTGGATCCTCTTTCTGTTTCCTAGGTCCACTTTTAATTTCCTGAAGTTTTCACAGGAAATCCGAGTTGGTGTTACTACCTCCCGTTATATATGTAAAGAGTGTAATTTGCAACTGAAAAGAAAATTTTTGTTCCCAAAAAGCTAGTTGAATTTCGGCTTTCAAACCCACATATCTCAGAAATGTGCATGTTGAAAGACGTTCGTTCATCTAGCAGAAAGGGAATGGTTTGCAGTGGAAACTTTCACCCTGGTTTTTCAAAATTTTTACAAGTGCTGAGTTGATGTACCTGCAGTTTTCATTTGAAAACAAAGTTGGTTCTAATACATCCCCTTATATAAGTAAGGAGTGTTGTTTGCAAACTTAATATATCACTGTGTTCCCAACAATCTAGTTGAATTAAGGCTTTAAACTCAATTATCTCTCAGAAATGAGTATGTGGTGATGTTCGTTCATCTAGAAAAATGCGATCGATTTTCAGTAGGAACTGTTACTACTGATTCTCAGTGTTTTTCCTAGTTCCGTAGTGCTGTTCTTGCTTTTTTCAAGATAAAACAGGTTTGTAGCTAGTACCTCCTCTTATACATGTATGGACAAAAATTTTTCAACTGAAAATGTACTTGTGTTCCAAACAAGCTATGTTAAATACGGTTTACAAACACAAATATCTCTCATAACTGAGAATGTTTAGAGACGTTTGTTCATCTAGCACCAAGCAACTGGTTTTTAGGTCAAAGTTTTACACTAGAATCTCTGTATGTTTCCTATTGCGAGGTCCACGATCCTGCAGTTTTCAGCATAAAACTGAGTTCGAGCTAGTACCTACAAAAATATATGTATGGATTGTAGCTTACAACTGAAAAGAATATTTTTGTTCCCAACAAGCTAGGTGAAAGACGGCTTTCACACACACTTACATCTCAGAACGGAGCATGTGGACGGACATTCATTAGTGTAGGAGACAGTGAAATTTTTGGAGGATTATCTTTTACTCTAGTTTCTCAGTCTGATTGCTAGTGCCAAATTGAATTCCCTGTAGTTTCTTCACGAAAATCGAGTTGGAAATTGTAACTCTCAATATATATGTATGGAGTGTAGTTTCCAACTGAAAAGCAATTCTGTGTACCAAACAAGCAATATGAAGGACTGCTTTCAACCATAATTATATCTGACAACTGATCATATGGAGAGAATTTCGTCATCTAGCACAAAAGGAACTGTTTTCAGGATAAACAATTACTCTGCTTTCTCAGTCTGTTTCCTAGTACCTATTTGAAGTTCCTGCTGTTTTTACAGAAAAACTGCTTGAACTACTACATCCCCATATATATTTAAGGAGCGTAGTTTGCAACTGAAAAGTAACATTGTGTTCCCAACAAGTTCCTTGAAGGACGTCTTTCACACACAATAATCTCTCTGAACGGAGCAAGTGGAGAGACGATCGTTCAGCTAGAACAAAGGGAACGGTTTTCAGGAGAAATTTTACTCTTGTCTCTCAGTCTGTTTCCTAGAGCCGGTTTGAGTTTCCTGCAGTCTTCACTGTTAAAGTGAGTTGGGCTTGTACCTCCCTATATATATGTATGGAGTGTAGATTGCTACTGAATAGGAAATTTGTGCTCCATGCAAGCTAGGTGAAGGACGGCTTTCATGCACATTTATCTCTCAGAACTGAGCTTGTGGAGAGACCTTCATTAATCTAGCACAAAGGGAAAGGTTGTAGTGGAATTTTTACCCATATTTCTAAATCTTTTTATAATAGACGGTTTAAAGTTCCTGCAGTTTCCTGGAAAACCGAGTTTTAGCTATTACTTCCCCATATATATTTAAGGAGTGTAGTTTGCAACCATAAGGAATATTTGTGTTCCCTACAAGCTACGTGAAGTATGGCTTTAAACACACTTATCAGTCAGAACTGAGCAAGAGGAGAGAAGTTCATTCATCAAGCACAAAATGATTGGTTTTCATCAGTATCTTTTACTCTGCTTTCTCAGATTGTTTCCTGTGCCACTTTGAAGTTAATTCATTTATCAATGTAAAACCGATTTGGATTTCTTACCTCCCCATATAAATGTAAGAATGTAAGTTTGAAACTGAAATGGTACTTTATGTTCCCTACCAGCGAGGCAAAGTAAGGCTTACAATCACACTTATCTCTCAGAACCGAGAATGTGGAGAGACATTCATTTATCTAGGAGAAAGTGAACGGGTTGCAAGAGAAACATTTACTCCAGGTTTTCAGTATGATTCCATGGGCCAAATTGAAGTTCCTACAGTTTATCACGAAAGTTGTTTTTGAGCTTTTAACACCCAATATATATGCATGGATTGTAGTTTGCAACTGAAAAGAAGATTCATCTTCCTAACAAGCTAGGGGAAGGAAGGTTTTAACAGACTGGTATCTCTCAGTACCTTGCATGTGTAGAGACGATTGTTCATAAATCACAAAATGAACGGTTTGCAGGAGAATATTTTACTCCACTTTCTCAGAATTTTTCAAAGTGCCGGAAAGTAGTTTCTGCAGTTTTCTGTGTAAAACCGTGTTGGAGCTATTACGTCCTCATATAAATGTATGGTGTGTATATTACAACTGAAAGAAACCTTGTTTTACCAACAAGATAGGTGTAGGCATCTTCCAAACACACCTATCTCTCAGAACTGAGTTTGTGCGGAGGTGTTCATTCATCTAGCACAATGGGATCGCTTTGCAGGAGAAACTTTTACTCTGGATTCTCAGGCTGTTTCCTAGTGCCACTTTAAAGTTCCTGAAGTTTTCACTGGAAATCCGAGTTGGTGTTACTACCTCCCGTTATATATATAAGGAGTGTAATTTGCAACTGAAAACAAAATATTTGTTCCCAACAAGCTATTTGAATTTTGGCTTCAAAACCACATATCTCAGAAATGTGCATGTTGAAAGACGTTCGTTCATCTAGCACAAAGGGAATGGTTTGCAGTGGAAACTTTCACCCTTGATTCTCAAAATTTTTAAAAGTGCTGATTTGATGTACCTGAGTTTTCCTTTGAAAACCTAGTTGGATCTAGTACATCCCCTTATATATGGAAGGAGTGTTGTTTGCAATCTTAATATATCACTGTGTTCCCAAAAATCTAGTTGAATTAAGGCCTTAAACACAATCATCTCTCAGAAATGAGCATGTGGTGATGTTCGTTCATTTAGAAAAATGCGATCGATTTTCAGTAGGAACTGTTACTCTTGATTCTCAGTGTTTTTCCTAGTTCCGTAGTGCTGTTCTTGCATTTTTCACTATAAAACATTTTTGGAGCTAGTACCTCCCATTATAAATGTATGGACAAAAATTTTTCAACTGAAAATATACATTGAGTTCCGAACAAGCTATGATAAATACGGTGTACAAACAAAATATCTCTCATAACTGAGAAAGTGGAGAGACGTTTTTTCATCTAGCACAAAGCAACTGGTTTAAAGGGCAAAATTTTACACTAGATTCTCTGTATGTTTCCTAGTGCCAGGTCCACGATCCTGCAGTTTTCAGCATAAAACTGAGTTCGAGCTAGTACCTACAAATATATATGTATGGATTGTAGCTTGCAACTGAAATGAATCTTTTTCTTCCCAACAAGCTAGGTGAAGGACGGCTTTAACACACACTTAAATCTCAGAACGGAGCATGTGGAGGGACTTTCATTATTGTAGGAGAAAGTGAAATGTTTGGAGGATTATCTTTTACTCTTGTTTCTCAATCTGATTCCTAGTGCCAATTTGAATTTCCTGTAGTTTCTTCACGAAAATCGAGTTGGAGTTTGTAACTCCCAATATATATGTATGGAGTGTAGTTTGCAAATGAAAAACAATTCTGTGTTCCAAACAAGCTATATGAAGGAATGCTTTCAACCATATTTACATCTGGGAACTGAGCATATGGGAAGAAGTCCGTCATCTAGCACAAAAGGAACTTTTTGCAGGAGAAACATTTACTCTGCTTTCTCAGTCTGTTTCCTAGTGCCTATTTGAAGTTCCTGCTGTTTTTACAGAAAAACTGCTGGAACTACTACCTCCCCATATATATTTAAGGAGCGTAGTTTGCAACTGAAAAGTAACTTTTTGTTCCAAACAATTTCCTTGAAGGACATCTTTCTCACACAATATTCTCTCCGAACGGAGCAATTGGAGAGACGATCGTTCAGTTAGAACAATGGGAACGGTTTGCAGGAGAAATTTTGCACTTGTCTCTCAGTTTGTTTCTTAGAGCCGGTTTGAATTTCCTGCAGTCTTCACTGTTAAAGTGAGTTGGAGCTTGTACTTCCCCATATATATGTATGGATTGTAGATTGCTACTGAAAAGATACTTTGTGTTCCCTGCCAGCTAGGTGAAGGACGGATTTCACACACATTTATCTCTCATAACTGAGCTTGTGGAGAGACCTTCATTAATCTAGCACAAATGGAACGGTTTGTAGTGGAATTTTTACCCTGATTTCTCAGTCTTTTTATAATAGACGTTTTAAAGTTCCTGCAGTTTCCTGGAAAACCGAGTTTTAGCAATTACCTCCCCATATATATTTAAGGAGTGTAGTTTGCAACCATAAGGAATATTTGTGTTCCCTACAAGCTACGTGAAGTCTGGTTTTATACACACATATCAGTCAGTACTGAGCAAGAGGAGAGTATTACGATCAACAAGCACAAAATGATTGGTTTGCAGCAGTATCTTTTACTCTGCTTTCTCAGATTTTTTCCTGTGCCACTTTGAATTTCCTTCAGTTTTCAGTGTATAACCGATTTGTGTTTCTTACATCCACATATAAATGTAAGGATGTAAGATAGAAACTGAATTGGGACTTTATTTTCCCAACCAGCGAGGCAAAGTAAGGCTTACAAACACACTTACTCTCAGAACCAAGAATGTGGAGCGACTTTCATTTATCTAGGAGAAAGTGAACGGGTTGCAAGAGAAATATTTACTCCAGGTTTTCAGTATGATTCCAAGGGCCAATTTGAAGTTCCTGCAGTATCACGATAGTTGTTTTTGAGCTTTTAACACCCAATATATATGCATGGATTGTAGTTTGCAACTGAAAAGAAGATTCAACTTCCTAACAAGCTAGGTGAATGTAGGCTTTCACAGACTGGTATCTCTCAGTACATTGAATGTATAGAGACGATGGTTCATTAATCACAAAATGAACAGTTTGTAGGAGAAAATTTTACTCCAGTTTCTCAGAATTTATCAAAGTGCCGGAAACAAGTTTTTGCAGTTTTCTGTGTAAAACCGTGTTGGAGCTAGTACGTCCTCATATAAATGTATGGTGTGTACTTTACAACTGAAAGAAACCTTGTTTTCACAACAAGATAGGTGATGGCAGCTTCCAAACACACTTATCTCTCAGAACTGAGCATGTGGGGAGGCTTTCATTCATCTAGCATAAAGGGATCGCTTTGCAGGGTAAACTTTTACTCTGGATCCTCAGTCTGTTTCCTTTTGCCTCTTTTAAGTTCCTGAATTTTTCACTGGTAATCCGAGTTGGTGTTACTACTTCCCGTTATATATATAAGGAGTGTAATTTGCAACTGAAAAGAAAATTTTTGTTCCCAAAAAGCTAGTTGAATTTCGGCTTTCAAACACACATATCTCAGAAATGTGCATGTTGAAAGACGTTCGTTAATCTAGCACAAAGGGAATGTTTTGCAGTGGAAACTTTCACCCTGGTTTCTCAACATTTTTAAAAGTGCTGATTTGATGTACCTGCAGTTTTCATTTGAAAACAAAGTTGGTTCTACTACATCCTCTTCTATATGTAAGGAGTGTCATTTGCAATCTTAATATATCACTGTGTTCCCAACAATCTAGCTGAATTAAGGATTTAAACTCAATTATCTCTCAGAAATTAGTATGTGGTGATGTTCGTTCATCTAGAAAAATGCGATCGATTTTCAGTAGGAACAGTTACTCTTGATTCTCTGTGTTTTTCCTAGTTCCGTAGTGCTGTTCTTGCATTTTTCACGATAAAACAGGTTTGGAGCTTGTATCTCCTCTTATACATGTATGGACAAAAATTTTTCAACTGAAAATGTACTTGAGTTCCAAACAAGCTATGTTAAGTACGGTTTACAAACACAAATATCTCTCATAAATGAGAAAGTTTAGAGACGTTTGTTCATCTAGCACCAAGCAACTGGTTTTTAGGGCAAAGTTTTACACTAGATTCTCTGTATGTTTCCTAGTGCCAGGCCCACGATCCTGCAGTTTTCAGCATAAAACTGAGTTCGAGCTAGTACCTACAAATATATATGTATGCATTGTAGCTTGCAACTGAAAAGAATCTTTTTGTTCCCAACAAGCTAGTTGAAAGACGGCTTTCACACACACTTACATCTCAGAACGGAGCATGTGGAGGGACATTCATTAGTGTAGGAGACAGTGAAATTTTTGGAGGATTATCTTTTACTCTGGTTTCTCAGTCTGATTGCTAGTGCCAATTTGAATTTCCTGTAGTTTCTTCACGAAAATCGAGTTGGAAATTGTAACTCTCAATATATATGTATGGAGTGTAGTTTGCAACTGAAAAGCAAATCTGTGTACAAAACAAGCAATATGAAGGACTGCTTTCAACCATATTTATATCTGAGAACTGATCATATGGAGAGAATTTCGTCATCTAGCACAAAAGGAACTGTTTTCAGGATAAACATTTACTCTGCTTTCTCAGTCTGTTTCCTAGGGCCTATTTGAAGTTCCTGCTGTTTTTACAGAAAAACTGCTTGAACTACTACATCCCCATATATATTTAAGGAGCGTAGTTTGCAACTGAAAATTAACATTGTGTTCCCAACAAGTTCCTTGAAGGACGTCTTTCACACACAATAATCTCTCTGAACGGAGCAAGTGGAGAGACGATCGTTCAGCTAGAACAAAGGGAACGGTTTTCAGGAGAAATTTTACTCTTGTCTCTCAGTCTGTTTCCTAGAGCCGGTTTGAGTTTCCTGCAGTCTTCACTGTTAAAGTGAGTTGGGCTTGTACCTCCCCATATATATGTATGGAGTGTAGATTGCTACTGAATAGGAAATATGTGCTCCCTGCAAGCTAGGTGAAGGACGGCTTTCACGCACATTTATCTATCAGAACTGAGCTTGTGGAGAGACCTTCATTAATCTAGCACAAAGGGAAACGTTGTAGTGGAATTTTTACCCATATTTCTCAGTCTTTTTTTAATAGACGGTTTAAAGTTTCTGCAGTTTCCAGGAAAACCGAGTTTTAGCTATTAAATCCCCATATATATTTAAGGAGTGTAGTTTGCAACCATAAGGAATATTTGTGTTCCCTACAAGCTACGTGAAGTATGGCTTTAAACACACTTATCAGTCAGAACTGAGCAAGAGGAGAGAAGTTCGTTCATCAAGCACAAAATGATTGGTTTTCATCAGTATCTTTTACTCTGCTTTCTCAGATTTTTTCCTGTGCCACTTTGAATTTAATTCAGTTTTCAGTGTAAAACCGATTTGGATTTCTTACCTCCCCATATAAATGTCAGGATGTAAGTTTGAAACTGAAATGGTACTTTATGTTCCCTACCAGCGAGGCAAAGTAAGGCTTACAAACACACTTATCTCTCAGAACCGAGAATGTGGAGAGACTTTCATTTATCTAGGAGAAAGTGAACGGGTTGCAAGAGAAACATTTACTCCAGGTTTTCAGTATGATTCCAAGGGCCAAATTGAAGTTCCTGCAGTTTATCACGAAAGTTGTTTTTGAGCTTTTAACACCCAATATATATGCATGGATTGTAGTTTGCAACTGAAAAGAAGATTCATCTTCCTAACAAGCTAGGGGAAGGAAGGCTTTCACAGATTGGTATCTCTCAGTACCTTGCATGTGTAGAGACGTTGGTTCATAAATCACAAAATGAACGGTTTGCAGGAGAATATTTTACTCCACTTTCTCAGAATTTTTAAAAGTGCCGGAAAGTAGTTTCTGCAGTTTTCTGTGTAAAACCGTGTTGGAGCTAGTACGTCCTCATATAAATATATGGTGTGTATTTTACAACTGAAAGAAACCTTGTTTTACCAACAAGATAGGTGTAGGCATCTTCCAAACACACCTATCTCTCAGAACTGAGTATGTGCGGAGGTGTTCATTCATCTAGCACAATGGGATCGCTTTGCAGGAGAAACTTTTACTCTGGATTCTCAGGCTGTTTCCTAGTGCCACTTTAAAGTTACTGAAGTTTTCACTGGAAATCCGAGTTGGTGTTACTTCATCCCGTTATATATGTAAGGAGTGTAATTTGCAACTGAAAACAAAATTTTTGTTCCCAACAAGCTATTTGAATTTTGGCTTCAAAACCACATATCTCAGAAATGTGCATGTTAAAAGACGTTCGTTCATCTAGCACAAAGGGAATGGTTTGCAGTGGAAACTTTCACCCTTGATTCTCAAAATTTTTACAAGTGCTGATTTGATGTACCTGCAGTTTTCCTTTGAAAACCAAGTTGGATCTAGTACATCCCCTTATATATGTAAGGAGTGTTGTTTGCAATCTTAATATATCACTGTGTTCCCAAAAATCTAGTTGAATTAAGGCTTTAAACACAATCATCTCTCAGAAATGAGCATGTGGTGATGTTCGTTCATCTAGAAAAATGCGATCGATTTTCAGCAGGAACTGTTACTCTTGATTCTCAGTGTTTTTCCTAGTTCCGTAGGGCTGTACTTGCATTTTTCACGATAAAACAGTTTTGGAGCTAGTACCTCCCCTTATACATGTATGGACAAAAATTTTTCAACTGAAAATATACATTGAGTTCCCAACAAGCTATGATAAATATGGTTTACAAACACAAATATATCTCATAACTGAGAAAGTGGAGAGACGTTTGTTCATCTAGCACAAAGCAACTGGTTTAAAGGGCAAAATTTTACACTAGATTCTCTGTATGTTTCCTAGTGCCAGGTCCACGATCCTGCAGTTTTCAGCATAAAACTGAGTTCGAGCTAGTACCTACAAATATATATGTATGGATTGTAGCTTGCAACTGAAATGAATCTTTTTCTTCCCAACAAGCTAGGTGAAGGACGGCTTTAACACACACTTAAATCTCAGAACGGAGCATGTGGAGGGACTTTCATTATTGTAGGAGAATGTGAAATGTTTGGAGGATTATCTTTTACTCTTGTTTCTCAGTCTGATTTCTAGTGCCAATTTGAATTTCCTGTAGATTCTTTACGAAAATCGAGTTGGAGTTTGTAACTCCCAATATATATATATGGAGTGTAGTTTGCAAATGAAAAACAATTCTGTGTTCCAAACAAGCTATATGAAGGAATGCTTTCAACCATATTTTTATCTGAGAACAGAGCATATGGAAAGAAGTCCGTCATCTAGCACAAAAGGAACTGTTTGCAGGAGAAATATTTTCTCTGCTTTCTCAGTCTGTTTCTTAGAGCCTATTTGAAGTTCCTGCTGTTTTTACAGAAAAACTGCTGGAACGACTACCTCCCCATATATATTTAAGGAGCGTAGTTTGCAATTGAAAAGTAACTTTTGTTCCAAACAAGTTCCTTGAAAGACATCTTTCACACACAATATTCTCTCCGAACGGAGCAATTGGAGAGACGATCGTTCAGCTAGAACAAAGGGAACGGTTTTCAGGAGAAATTTTACTCTTGTCTCTCAGTCTGTTTCTTAGAGCCGGTTTGAATTTCCTGCAGTCTTCACTGTTAAAGTGATTTGGAGCTTGTACCTCCCCATATATATGTATGGATTGTAGATTGCTACTGAAAAGAAAATTTGTGTTCCCTGCCAGCTAGGTGAAGGACGGCTTTCACACACATTTATCTCTCAGAACTGAGCTTGTGGAGAGACCTTCATTAATCTAGCACAAAGGGAACGGTTTGTAGTGGAATTTTTACCCTGATTTCTCAGTCTTTTTATAATAGACGGTTTAAAGTTCCTGCAGTTTACTGGAAAACCGAGCTTTAGCTATTACCTCCCCATATATATTTAAGGAGTGTAGTTTGCAACCATAAGGAATATTTGTGTTCCCTACAAGCTACGTGAAGTATGGCTTTAAACACACTTATCAGTCAGTACTGAGCAAGAGGAGAGTATTACGATCAACAAGCACAAAATGATTGGTTTGCAGCAGTATCTTTTACTCTGCTTTCTCAGAATTTTTCATGTGCCACTTTGAATTTCCTTCAGTTTTCAGTGTAAAACCGATTTGGGTTTCTTACCTCCACATATAAATCTAAGGATGTAAGATTGAAACTGAATTGGGACTTTATTTTCCCAACCAGCGAGGCAAAGTAAGGCTTACAAACACACTTACCTCTCAGAACCAAGAATGTGGAGCGACTTTCATTTATCTAGGAGAAAGTGATCGGGTTGCAAGAGAAACATTTACTCCAGGTTTTCAGTATTATTCCAAGGGCCAATTTGAAGTTCCTGCAGTTTATGACGATAGTTGTTTTTGAGCTTTTAACACACAATATATATGCATGGATTGTAGTTTGCAACTGAAAAGAAGATTCATCTTCCTAACAAGCTAGGTGAAGGAAGGCTTTCACAGACTGGTATCTCTCAGTACCTTGAATGTGTAGAGACGATGGTTCATTAATCACAAAATGAACAGTTTGTAGGAGAAAATTTTACTCCAGTTTCTCAGAATTTATCAAAGTGCCGGAAAAAAGTTTTTGCAGTTTTCTGTGTAAAACCGTGTTGGAGCTAGTACGTCCTCATATAAATGTGTGGTGTGTAGTTTACAACTGAAAGAAACCTTGTTTTCCCAACAATATAGGTGAAGGCAGCTTCAAAACAGACTTATCTCTCAGAACTGAGCATGTGGGGAGGCTTTCATTCATCTAGCACAATGGGATCGCTTTGCAGAAGAAACTTTTACTCTGGATCCTCAGTCTGTTTCCTTTTGCCTCTTTTAAGTTCCTGAATTTTTCACTGGTATTCGGAGTTGGTGTTACTACCTCCCGATATATATGTAAGGAGTGTAATTTGCAACTGAATAGAAAATTTTTGTTCCCAACCATCCAGTTGAATTTCGGCTTTCAAACAGACATATCTCAGAAATGTGCATGTTGAAAGACGTTCGTTCATCTTGCACAAAGGGAATGGTTTGCAGTGGAAACTTTCACCCCGGTTTCTCAAAAATTTTACAAGTACTGATTTGATGTACCTGCAGTTTTCCTTTGAAAACCATGTTGTTTCTAGTATATCCACTTATATATGTAAGGAGTGTTTTTTGCAATCTTAATATATCACTGTGTTCCCAACAATCTAGTTGAATTAAGGCTTTAAACTCAATTATCTCTCAGAGATGAGCATGTAGTGATGTTCTTTTATCTAGAAAAATGCGGTCAATTTTCAGAAGGAACTGTAACTCTTGATTCTCAGTGTTTTTCCTAGTTCCATAGTGCTGTTCTTCCATTTTTCACGATAAAACTGTTTTGGAGCTAGTACCTCCCCTTATACATGTATGGACAAAAATTTTTCAACTGAAAATATACATTGAGTTCCCAACAATCTATGATAAGTACGGTTTACAAACACATATTACCCTCATAACTGAGAAAGTGGAGAGACGTTTGTTCATATAGCACCAAGCAACTGGTTAATAGGGCAAAATTTTTCACTAGATTCTCTGTATGTTTCCTAGTTCCAGGTCCACGATCCTGCAGTTTTCAGCATAAAACTGAGTTCGAGGTAGTACCTACAATTATATATGAATGGATTTTCGCTTGCAACTGAAAAGAATCTGTTTGTTCCCAACAAGTTTGTTGAAGGACGGCTTTCACACACAATTCAATCTCAGAACGGAGCATGTGGAAGGACTTTCATTAGTGTAGGAGAAAGTGAAATGTTTGGAGGATTATCTTTTACTCTGGTTTCTCAGTCTGATTCCTAGTGCCAATTTGAATTTCCTGTAGTTTCTTCAAGAAAATCGAGTTGGAGATTGTAACTCCCAATATATATGTATTCAGTGTAGTTTGCAACTGAAATGCAATTCTGGGTTCCAAACAAGCTTTATGAAGGACTGCTTTCAAACTTATTTATATCTGAGAACTGAGCATATGGAGAGAAGTTCGTCATCTAGCACAAAAAGAACTGAGTGCAGGAGAAACATTTACTCTGCTTTCTCAGTCTGTTTCCTAGTGCTTATTTGAAGTTCCTGCTGTTTTTACAGAAAAACTGCTGGAACTACTACCTCCCCATATATATTTAAGGAGTGTAGTTTGCAAATGAAAAGTAACTTTGTGTTCCAAACAATTTCTTGAAGGACGTCTTTCACACACAATAAGCTCTCCGAACGGAGCAAGTGGAGAGACGAAAGTTCAGCTAGAACAAAGGGAACGGTTTGCAGGAGAAATTTTACTCTTGTCTCTCAGTCTGTTTCCTAGAGCCGGTTTGAATTTCCTGCAGTCTTCACTGTTAAATTGAGTTGGAGCTTGTACCTACCCATACATATGAATGGATTGTAGATTGCTACTGAAAATAAAATTTTGCTCCCTGCAAGCTAGGTGAAGGACGGCTTTCACGCACATTTATCTCTCAAATCTTAGCTTGTGGAGAGACCTTCATTAATGTAGCACAAAGGGAACGGTTTTTAGTGGAATTTTTACCCTGATTTCTCAGTTTTTTTTAATAGACGGTTTAAAGTTCCTGCAGTTTACTGAAAAACCGAGATTTAGCTACTACATACCCATATATATTTAAGGAGTGTAGTTTGCAACCATAAGGAATATGTGTTCCCTACAAGCTACGTGAAGTATGGCTTTAAACACACTTATCAATCAGAACTGAGCAAGAGGAGAGTAGTTCGTTCATCAAGCACAAAATGATTGGTTTTCATCAGTATCTTTTACTATGCTTTCTAAAATTGTTTCCTGTGCCACTTTCAAGTTCCTTCAGTTTTCAGGGTATAACCGATTTCGATTTCTTACCTCCCCATATAAATGTAAGGATGTAAGTTTGAAACTGAAATGGTACTTTATGTTCCCTACCAGCGAGGCAAAGTAAGGCTTACAAACACACTTATCTCTCAGAACAGAGAATGTGGAGAGACTTTCATTTATCTAGGAGAAAGTGAACGGGTTGCAAGAGAAACAATTACTCCAGGATTTCAGTATGATCCCAAGGGCCAATTTGAAGTTCCTGCAGTTTATCACGAAAATTGTTTTTGAGGTTTTAACACCCAATATATATGCATGGATAGTAGTTTGCAACTGAAAAGAAGATTCATCTTCCTAACAAGCTAGGGGAAGGAAGGCTTTCACAGACTGGTAACTCTCAGTACATTACATGTGTAGAGACGTTGGTTCATCAATCACAAAATGAACGGTTTGCAGGAGAAAATTTTACTCCAATTTCTCAGTCTTTATCAAAGTGCCGGAAAGAAGTTTCTGCAGTTTTTTGTGTAAAACCGTGTTGGATTTTGTACGTCATCATATAAATGTATGGTGTGTATTTTACAACTGAAAGAAACCTTGTATTCCCAACAAGATAGGTGAAGGCAGCTTCCAAACACACTTATCTCTCAGAACTGGGCATGTGGTGAGGCGTTCATTCATCTAGCAAAATGGGATCGTTTTGCAGGGGAAACTTTTACTCTGGATTATCAGTCTGTTCCCTAGTGCCACTTTAATTTCCTGAAGTTTTCACTGGAAATCCGAGTTGGTGTTACTACCTCCCGTTATATATATATTCAGTGTAATTTGCAACTGAAAAGAAAATTTTTGTTCCAAAAAGCTAGTTGAATTTCGGATTTCAAACACACATATCTCAGAAAAGTGCATGTTGAATGAAGTTCGTTCATCTATCACAAAGGGAATGGTTTGCAGTGGAAACTTTGACCCTGGTTTTTCAACATTTTTACAAGTGCTGATTTGATGTACCTGCAGTTTTCCTTTGAAAACCAAGTTGGATCTAGTACATCCCCTTATATATGTAAGGAGTGTTGTTTGCAATCTTAATATATCACTGTGTTCCCAACAATCTATTTGAATTAAGGTTTAAACTCAATTATCTCTCAGAAATGAGCATGTGTTGATGTTCTTTCATCTAGAAAAATGCGATCGATTTTCATTAGGAACTGTTACTCTTGATTCTCAGAGTTTTTCCTTGTTCCGTAGTGCTGTTCTTGCATTTTTCACTATAAAACCGTTTTGGAGCTAGTACCTCCACTTTTACATGTATGGACAAAAATTTTTCAACTGAAAATACACATTGAGTTCCCAAAAAGCTATGATAAGTACGGTTTACAAACACAAATATCTCTCATAACTGAGAAAGTGGAGAGACGTTTGTTCATCTAGCACCAAGCAACTGGTTTATAGGGCAAAGTATTACACTAGATTCTCTGTATGTTTCCTAGTGCCAGGTCCACGATCCTGCAGTTTTCAGCATAAAACTGAGTTCGAGCTAGTACCTACAAATATATAAGTATGGATTGTAGCTTGCAGCTGAAAAGAATCTTTTTGTTCCCAACAAGCTAGGTGAAGGACGGTTTTCACACACACTAAAATCTCAGAACGCAGCATGTGGAGGGACTTTCATTAGTGTAGGAGAAAGTGAAATGTTTGGAGGATTATCTTTTACTCTTGTTTCTCAGTCTGATTGCTAGTGCCAATTTGAAATTCCTGTAGTTTTTTCACGAAAATCGAGTTGGAGATTGTAACTATCAATATATATGTATGGAGTTTATTTTGAAACTGAAAAGCAATTCTGTGTTCCAAACAAGCTATATGAAGGACTGCTTTCAACCATATTTATATCTGAGAACTGAGCATATGGAGAGAAGTTCGTCATCTAGCACAAAAGGAACTGTTTCCAGGAGAAACATTTACTCTGCTTTCTCAGTCTGTTTCCTAGTGACTATTTGAAGTTCGTGCTGTTTTTACAGAAAAACTTCAGGAACAACTACCTCCCCATATATATTTAAGGAGCGTAGTTTGCAACTGAAAAGAAATTTTGTGTTCCCAACAAGTTCCTTGAAGGACGTCTTTCTCACACAATAGTCTCTCCGAACGGAACAAGAGGAGAGACGATCGTTCAGCTAGAACAAAGGGAAAGGTTTGCAGGAGAAATTTTACTCTTGTTCCTCAGTCTGTTTCCTAGAGCCGGTTTGAATTTCCTGCAGTCTTCACTGTTAAAGTGATTTGGAAATTGTACATCCCCAAATATATGTATGGAGTGTAGATAGCTACTGAAAAGAACCTTTGTGCTCCTTGCAAGCTAGGTGAAGGGCGGCTTTCATTCACATTTATTTCTCAGAACTGAGCTTGTGGAGAGACCTTCATTAATCTAGCACAAAGGGAACAGTTTGTCGTGGAATTTTACCCTGATTTCTCAGTCTTTTTATAATTGATGGTTTAAAGTTCCTGCAGTTTACTGGAAAACCGAATTTTAGCTATTACCTTCCCATATATATATTTAAGGAATGTAGTTTGCAACCATAATGAATATTTGTGTTCCCTACAAGCTACGTGAATTATGGGTTTAAACAAATTTATCAGTCAGAACTGAGCAAGAGGAGAGAAGTTCTTTCATCAAGCAGAAAATGAATAGTTTGCAGCAGTATTTTTACTCTGCTTTCTCAGATGGTATCCTGTGCCACTTTGAAGTTCCTTCAGTTTTCAGTGTAAAAACGATTTGGATTTCTTACCTCCCCATATAAATGTCAGGATGTAAGTTTGAAACTGAAATGGTACTTTATGTTCCCTACCAGCGAGGCAAAGTAAGGCTTACAAACACACTTACTTCTCAGAACCGAGAATGTGGAGAGACTTTCATTTATCTAGGAGAAAGTGAACGGGTTGCAAGAGAAACATTTACTCCAGGTTTTCAGTATGATTCCAAGGGCCAAATTGAAGTTCCTGCTGTTTATTCCGAAAGTTGTTTTAGAGCTTTTAACACCCAATATATATGCATGGATTGTAGTTTGCAACTGAAAAGAAGATTCATCTTCCTAACAAGCTAGGTGAAGGAATTCTTTCACAGACTGGTGTCTCTCAGTAACATGCATGTGTAGAGATTATGGTTCATGAACCACAAAATGAACAGTTTGCAGGAGAAAATTTTTCTCCAGTTTCCCAGTATTTATCAAAGTGCCGGAAAGAAGTTTCTGCACTTTTTTGTGTAAAACCGTGTTGGAGCTAGTACGTCCTCATATAAATGTATGGTGTGTAGTTTACAACTGAAAGAAACCTTGTTTTCCCAACAAGATAGGTGAAGGCAACTTCCAAACACACTTATCTCTCAGAACTGAGCTTGTGGGGAGGCGTTCATTCATCTAGCACAGTGGGATCGCTTTGTAGGAGAAACTTTTACTCTGGATCCTCAGTCTATTTCCTAGTGCCACTTTTATGTTCCTGAAGTTTTCACTGGAAATCCGAGTTGGTGATACTACCTCCCGTTATATATTTAAGGAGTGTAATTTGCAACTGAAAAGAAAATTTTTGTTCCCAATAAGCTAGTTGAATTTCGGCTTCAAACACACATATCTCAGAAATTTGCATGTTGAAAGACTTTCGTTCATCTAGCACAAAGGGAATTTTTTTGCAGTGGAAACTTTCAACCTGGATTCTCATAATTTTTACAAGTGCTGATTTGATGTACCTGCAGTTTTCATTTGAAAACCAAGTTGGTTCTAGTACATCCCCTTCTATATGTAAGGAGTGTTGTTTGCAATCTTAATATATCACTATGTTCCCAACAATCTAGTTGAATTAAGCTTTAAACTCAATTAACGGTCAGAAATGTGCATGTGGTGATGTTCGTTCATTTAGAAAAATGCGATCGATATTTAGTAGGAACTGTTACTCTTGATTCTCAGTGTTTTTCCTAGTTCCGTAGTGCTCTTCTTGCATTTTTCACGATAAAACAGTTTTGGAGCTAGTACCTCCCCTTATACATGTATGGACAAAAATTTTTCAACTGAAAATATACATTGAGTTCCCAACAAGCTATGATAAGTACGGTTTACAAACACAAATATCTCTCATAAATGAGAAAGTTCAGAGAAATTTGTTCATCTAGCACCAAGCAACTGGTTTATAGGGCAAAGTTTTACACTAGATTCTCTGTATGTTTCCTAGTGCCAGGTCCACGATACTGCACTTTTCAACATAAAACTGAGTTCGAGCTAGTACCTACAAATATATATTTATGGATTGTAGCTGGCAAATTAAAAGAATCTTTTTGTTCCCTACAAGCTAGGTGAAGGACGGCTTTCACACACACTTAAATCTCAGAACGGAACATGTGGAGGGACTTTCATTAGTGTAGGAGAAAGTGAAATATTTGGAGGATTATCTTTTACTCTGGTTTCTCAGTCGGATTCCTAGTGCCAATTTGAATTTCCTGTAGTTTATTCACGAAAATCGAGTTGGAGATTGTAACTCCCAATATATATGTATGGAGTGTTATTTGCAACTGAAAAGCAATTCTGTGTTCCAAACAAGCTTTATGAAGGACTTATTTCAACCATATTTATATCTGAGAGCTGAGCATATGGAGAGATGTTCGTCATCTAGCACAAAAGGAACTGTTTGCAGGAGAAAAATTTACTCTGCTTACTCAGTCTGTTTCCTAATGCCTATTTGAAGTTCCTGCTGTTTTTACAGAAAAACTGCTTGAACTACTACCTCCCCATATATATTTAAGGAGCGTAGTTTGCAACTGAAAAGTAAATTGGTGTTCCCAACAAATTCCTTGAAGGACGTCTTTCACACACAATAATCTCTCTGAACGGAGCAGGTGGAGAGACGATCCTTCAGCTAGAACAAACGGAACGGTTTGCAGGAGAAGTTTTACTCTTGTCTCTCAGTCTGTTTCCTAGAGCCGGTTTGAATTTCCTGCAGTCTTCACTGTTAAAATGAGTTGGAGCTTGTTCCTCCCCATATATATATTTATGGATTGTAGATAGCTAATGAAAAGAAAATTTGTGCTCCCTGCAAGCTAGGTGAAAGACGGCATTCATGCACATTTATCTCTCGGAACTGAGCTTGTGGAGAGACCTTCATTAATCTGGCACAAATGGAACGGTTTGTAGTGGAATTTTTACCCTGATTTCTCAGTCTTTTTATAAAAGACGGTTTAAATTTCCTGCAGTTTTCCGGAAAAACGAGTTTTAGCTATTACCTCCCCATATATATTTAAGGAGTTTATTTTGCAACCATAAGGAATATTTGTGTTCCCTACAAGCTACGTGAAGAATGGCTTTAAACACACATCAGTAAGTACTGAGCAAGAGGAGAGAAGTTCGTTCATCAAGCACAAAATGATTGGTTTGCTGCAGTATCTTTTACTCTGCTTTCTCAGATGGTTTCGTGTGCCACTTTGAATTTCCTTCAGTTTTCAGTGTAAAACCGATTTGGATTTCTTACCTCCCCATAAAAATGTAAGGATGTAAGTTTGAAACTAAATGGTACATTATGTTCCCTACCAGCGATGCAAAGTAAGGCTTACAAACACACTTATCTCTCAGAAACAAGAATGTGGAGAGACTTTCATTCATCTAGGAGAAAGAGGACGTGTTGCAAGAGAAACATTTACTCCAGGTTTTCAGTATGATTCCAAGGGCCAATTAGATATTCCTGCAGTTTATCCCGATAATATTTTTTGAGCTTTTAACACCCAATATATATGCATGGATTGTAGTTTGCAATTGAAAAGAAGATTCATCTTCCTAACAAGCTAGGTGAAGGAAGGCTTGCACAGACTGGTATCTCTCAGTACCTTGCATGTGTAGAGACGTTGGTTCATGAATCACAAAGTGAACGGATTGCAGGAGAAAATTTTCCTCCAGGTTCTCATTCTTTTTCAAAGTGCCAGAAAGAAATTTTTGCAGTTTTCTGTGTAAAACCGTGTTGGAGCTAGTACGTCCTCATATACATGTATGGTGTGTAGTTTACAACTGAAAGAAACCTTGTTTTCCCAACAAGATAGGTGAAGGCAGCATCCAAACACACTTATCTCTCAGAACTGAGCATGTGGGGAGGCGTTCATTCATCTAGCAAAATGGGATCGCTTTGCAGGTGAAACTTTTACTCTACAACCTCAGTCTGTTTCCTAGTGCCACTTTTAAGTTCCTGAAGTTTTCACTGGAAATCCGAGTTGGTGTTACTACCTCCCATTATATATATAAGGAGTGTAATTTGCAACTGAATAGAAAATTTTTGTTCCCAACCATCTAGTTGAATTTCGGCTTTCAAACAGACATATCTCAGAAATGTGCATGTTGAAAGACGTTCGTTAATCTTGCACAAAGGGAATGGTTTGCAGTGGAAACTTTCACCCCGTTTCTCAAAAATTTTACAAGTACTGATTTGATGTACCTGCAGTTTTCCTTTGAAAACCATGTTGTTTCTAGTACATCCCCTTATATATGTAAGGAGTGTTTTTTGTAATCTTAATATATCACTGTGTTCCCAACAATCTAGTTGAATTAAGGCTTTAAACTCAATTATCTCTCAGAGATGAGCATGTAGTGATGTTCTTTTATCTAGAAAAATGCGGTCAATTTTCAGAAGGAACTGTAACTCTTGATTCTCAGTGTTTTTCCTAGTTCCATAGTGCTGTTCTTACATTTTTCACGATAAAACTGTTTTGAAGCTAGTACCTCCCCTTATACATGTATGGACAAAAATTTTTCAACTGAAAATATACATTGAGTTCCCAACAATCTATGATAAGTACGGTTTACAAACACATATTACCCTCATAACTGAGAAAGTGGAGAGACGTTTGTTCATATAGCTCCAAGCAACTGGTTAATAGGGCAAAATTTTTCACTAGATTCTCTGTATGTTTCCTAGTGCCAGGTCCACGATCCTGCAGTTTTCAGCATAAAACTGAGTTCGAGGTAGTACCTACAATTATATATGAATGGATTTTCGCTTGCAACTGAAAAGAATCTGTTTGTTCCCAACAAGTTTGTTGAAGGACGGCTTTCACACACAATTCAATCTCAGAACGGAGCATGTGGAAGGACTTTCATTAGTGTAGGAGAAAGTGAAATGTTTGGAGGATTATCTTTTACTCTGGTTTCTCAGTCTGATTCCTAGTGCCAATTTGAATTTCCTGTAGTTTCTTCAAGAAAATCGAGTTGGAGATTGTAACTCCCAATATATATGTATTCAGTGTAGTTTGCAACTGAAATGCAATTCTGGGTTCCAAACAAGCTTTATGAAGGACTGCTTTCAAACATATTTATATCTGAGAACTGAGCATATGGAGAGAAGTTCGTCATCTAGCACAAAAAGAACTGAGTGCAGGAGAAACATTTACTCTGCTTTCTCAGTCTGTTTCCTAGTGCTTATTTGAAGTTCCTGCTGTTTTTACAGAAAAACTGCTGGAACTACTACCTCCCCATATATATTTAAGGAGTGTAGTTTGCAAATGAAAAGTAACTTTGTGTTCCAAACAATTTCTTGAAGGACGTCTTTCACACACAATAAGCTCTCCGAACGGAGCAAGTGGAGAGACGAATGTTCAGCTAGAACAAAGGGAACGGTTTGCAGGAGAAATTTTACTCTTGTCTCTCAGTCTGTTTCCTAGAGCCGGTTTGAATTTCCTGCAGTCTTCACTGTTAAATTGAGTTGGAGCTTGTACCTACCCATACATATGAATGGATTGTAGATTGCTACTGAAAATAAAATTTTGCTCCCTGCAAGCTAGGTGAAGGACGGCTTTCACGCACATTTATCTCTCAAATCTGAGTTTGTGGAGAGACCTTCATTAATGTAGCACAAAGGGAACGGTTTTTAGTGGAATTTTTACCCTGATTTCTCAGTTTTTTTTAATAGACGGTTTAAAGTTCCTGCAGTTTACTGAAAAACCGAGATTTAGCTACTACATACCCATATATATTTAAGGAGTGTAGTTTGCAACCATAAGGAATATGTGTTCCCTACAAGCTACGTGAAGTATGGCTTTAAACACACTTATCAATCAGAACTGAGCAAGAGGAGAGTAGTTCGTTCATCAAGCACAAAATGATTGGTTTTCATCAGTATCTTTTACTATGCTTTCTCAGATTGTTTCCTGTGCCACTTTCAAGTTCCTTCAGTTTTCAGGGTATAATCGATTTCGATTTCTTACCTCCCCATATAAATGTAAGGATGTAAGTTTGAAACTGAAATGGTACTTTCTGTTCCCTACCAGCGAGGCAAAGTAAGGCTTACAAACACACTTATCTCTCAGAACAGAGAATGTGGAGAGACTTTCATTTATCTAGGAGAAAGTGAACGGGTTGCAAGAGAAACATTTACTCCAGGTTTTCAGTATGATTCCAAGGGCCAATTTGAAGTTCCTGCAGTTTATCACGATAAATGTTTTTGAGATTTTAACACCCAATATATATGCATGGATTGTAGTTTGCAACTGAAAAGAAGATTCATCTTCCTAACAAGCTAGGTGAATGAAGGCTTTCACAGACTGTTATCTCTCAGTACATTGCATGTGTAGAGACGTTGGTTCATCAATCACAAAATGAACGGTTTGCAAGAGAAAATTTTACTCCAGTTTCTCAGTATTTATAAAAGAGCCGGAAAGAAGTTTCTGCAGTTTTTTGTGTAAAACCGTGTTAGATTTATTACGTCATCATATAAATGTATGGTGTGTAGTTTACAACTGAAAGAAACCTTGTTTTCCCAACAAGATAGGTGAAGGCAGCTTCCAAACACACTTATCTCTCAGAACTGAGCATGTGGGGAGGCGTTCATTCATCTAGCATAATGGGATCATTTTGCAGGGGAAACTTTTACTATGGATTATCAGTCTGATCCCTATTGCCACTTTAAGTTCCTGAATTTTCACTGTAAATCCGAGTTGGTTTTACTACCTCCCGTTATATATATATTCAGTGTAATTTGCAACTGAAAAGAAAATTTTTGTTCCCAAAAAGCTAGTTGAATTTCGGCTTTCAAACAAATATATCTCAGAAAAGTGCATGTTGAAAGACGTTCGTTCATCTAGCACAAAGGGAATGGTTTGCAGTGGAAACTTTCAACCTGGTTTCTCAAATGTTTTACAAGTTCTGATTTCATGTACCTGCAGTTTTCCTTTGAAAACCAAGTTGGTTATAGTACATCCCCTTATATATGTAAGGAGTGTTGTTTGCAATCATAATTTATCACTTTGTTCCCAACAATCTATTTGAATTAATGTTTAAACTCAATAAACTCTCAGAAATGAGCATGTGGTGATGTTCGTTCATCTAGAAAAATGCGATCGATTTTCAGTAGGAACAGTTACTCTTGATTCTCAGTGTTTTTCCAAGTTCCGTGGTGCTGTTCTTGCATTTTTCACGATAAAACAGTTTTGGAGCTATTACCTCCCCTTATACATGTATGGACAAAAATTTTTCAACTGAAAATGTACATTGAGTTCCCAACAAGCTATGTTAAGTACGGTTTATAAACACAAATATCTCTCATAACTGAGAAAGTGGAGAGACGTTTGTTCATCTAGCACCAAGCAACTGGTTTATGAGGCAAAATTTTACACTAGATTCTCTGTATGTTTCCTAGTGCCAGGTCCACGATCCTGCAGTTTTCAGCATAAAACTGAGTTCGAGCTATTACCTACAAATATATATGTATGGATTATAGCTTGCAACTGAAAAGAATCTTTTTTTCCCAACAAGCTAGGTGAAGGACGGCTTTCACACACATTTAAATCTCAGAACGGAGCATTTGGAGGGACTTTCATTAGTGTAGGAGTAAGTGAAATGTTTTGAGGATTATCTTTTACTCTGTTTTCTCAGTCTGATTCATAGTGCCAATTTGAATTTCCTGTAGTT
Organism: Camelus dromedarius; assembly: GCF_036321535.1. Lineage (NCBI taxonomy): Eukaryota > Metazoa > Chordata > Mammalia > Artiodactyla > Camelidae > Camelus > Camelus dromedarius. Next base: position 221,792 of record NC_087473.1, on the reverse strand, counting down.
TCTTCACGAAAATCGACTTGGAGTTGTAACTCCCAATATATATTTATTCAGTGTAGTTTGCAACTGAAAAGAAATTCTGTTTTCCAAACAAGCTATATGAAGGACTGCTTTCAACCATATTTATATCTGAGAAGTGAGCATATGGAGAGAAGTTCGTCATCTAGCACAAAAAGTACTGATTGCAGGAGAAACATTTACTCTGATTTCTCAGTCTGTTTCCTAGTGCCTATTTTAAGTTCCTGCTGCTTTTACAGAACAACTGCTGGAACTACTACTTCCCCATATATATTTAAGTAGCGTAGTTTGCAACTGAAAAGTAACTTTGTGTTCCAAACAAGTACTTTGAAGGACGTCTTTCACACAAAATAATCTCTCTAAAAGGAGCAAGTTGTGAGACGATCCTTCAGCTAGAACAAAGGGAACGGTTTGCAGGAGAAATTTTACTCTTGTCTCTCAGTCTGTTTCCTAGAGCCGGTTTGAATTTCCTGCAGTCTTCACTGTTAAAGTGAGTTGGTTCTTGTACCTACCCATACATATGTATGGAGTGTTGATTGCTACTGAAAAGAAAATTTGTTCTCCCTGCAAGCAAGGTGAAGGACGGCTTTCACGCACATTTACCTCTCAGAACTGAGCTTGTGGAGAGACCTTCATTAATCTAGCACAAAGGGAACGGTTTGTAGTGGAATTTTTACCCTGATTTCTCAGTCTTTTTATAATAGACGGTTTAAAGTTCCTGCAGTTTACTGGAATACCGTGATTTAGCTACTACTTCCGCATATATATATAAGGAGTGTAGTTTGCAACCATATGGAATATATGTGTTCCCTACAAGCTAAGTGAAGTATGGCTTTAAACACACTTATCAGTCAGAACTGAGCAAGAGGTGAGATGTTCGTTCATCAAGCACAAAAAGTTTGGTTTGCAGCAGTATCTTTTACTCTGCTTTCTCAGATTGTTTCCTGTGCCACTTTGAAGTTCCTTCGGTTTTCAGTGTAAAACCGATTTGGATTTATTACCTCCCCATATAAATGTAAGGATATAAGCTTGAAACTGAATTGGGACTTTATGTTCCCTACCAGTGATGCAAAGTAAGGCTTACAAACACTCTTATCTCTCAGAAACAAGAATGTGGAGAAACTTTCATTTATCTAGGAGAAAGTGAACGGGTTTCAAGAGAAACATTTACTCCAGGTTTTCAGTATGATTCCAAGGGCCAATTTGAAGTTCCTGAAGTTTATCCCGACAATTGTTTTTGAGCTTTTAACACCCTATATATATGCATGGATTGTAGTTTTCAACTGAAAAGTAGATTCATCTTCCTAACAAGCTAGGTGAAAGACGGCTTTCACAGACTGGTATCTCTCAGTACCTTGCATGTGTAGAGACGTTGGTTCATGAATCACAAAATGAAAGGTTTGCAGGAGAAAATTTTACTCCAGTTTCTCAGTCTTTATCAAAGTGCCGGAAAGAGGTTTCTGCAGTTTTCTGTGTAAAACCGAGTTGGAGCTAGTACGTCCTCATATATATGTATGGTGTGTAGTTTACAACTGAAAGAAACCTTGTTTTCCCAACAAGATAGTTGAAGGCAGCTTCCAAACACACTTATATCTCAGAACTTAGCATGTGGGGAGGCGATCATTCTTCTATCACAGTGGAATCGCTTTGCAGGAGAAACTTTTACTCTGGATCCTCAGTCTGTTTCCTAGTGCCACTTTTAAGTTCCTGAAGTTTTCACTGGAAATCCGAGTTGGTGTTACTACCTCCCGTTATAGATGTAAGGAGTGTAATTTGCAACTGAAAAGAAAATTTTTGTTCCCAACAAGCTAGTTGAATTTCGGCTTTCAAACACACATATCTCAGAAATTTGAATGTTGAAAGAAGTTCGTTCATCTAGCACAAAGGGAATGGTTTGCAGTGGAATCTTTCAACCTGGTTTCTCAAAATTTTTACAAGTGCTGATTTGATGTACCTGCAGTTTTCATTTGAAAACCAAGTTGTATCTAGTACATCCCCTTATATATGTAAGGAGTGTTGTTTGCAATCTTAATATAACAATGTGTTCCCAACAATCTATTTGAATTAAGGTTTAAACTCAATTAACTCTCAGAATTGGGCATGTGGTGATGTTCGTTCATCTAGAAAACTGCGATCGATTTTCAGCAGGAACTGTTACTCTTGATTCTCAGTGTTATTCATAGTTCCGTAGTGCTGTTCTTGCATTTTTCACGATAAAACAGATTTGGAGCTAGTACCTCCCCTTATACATGTATGGACAAAATTTTTCAACTGAAAATGTACATTGAGTTCCCAACAAGCTAAGTTAAGTATGGTTTAAAAAGACAAATATCTCTCATAACTGAGAAAGTGGAGAGACGTTTGGTCATCTTGCACCAAGCAACTGGTTTTTAGGGCTAAGTTTTACATTAGAATCTCTGTATGTTTCCTATTGCCAGGTCCACGATCCTGCAGTTTTCAGCATAAAACTGAGTTCGAGCTAGTACCTACAATTATATATGTATGAATTGTAGCTTGCAACTGAAAAGAATCTTTTTGTTCCCAACAAGCTAGGTGAAGGACGGCTTTCACACACACTTAAATCTCAGAACGGAGCATGTGGAGGGACTTTCATTAGAGAAGGAGAAAGTGAAATTTTTGGAGGATTATCTTTTACTCTGGTTTCTCAATCTGATTCCTAGTGCCAATTTGAATTTCCTATAGTTTCTTCACGAAAATCGAGTTTTAGATTGTAACTCCCAATATATATGTATGGAGTGTAGTTTGCAATTGAAAAGCAATTCTGTGTTCCAAACAAGCTATATAAAGGACTGCTTTCAATCATATTTATATCTGAGATCTGAGCATATGGAGAGAGGTACGTCATCTAGCACAAAAGGAACTGTTTGCAGGAGAAACATATACTCTGCTTTCTCAGTCTGTTTCCTAGTGCCTATTTGAAGTTCCTGCTGTTTTTACAGAACAACTGCTGGAACTACTACCTCCCCATATATATATAAGGAGCGTAGTTTGCAACTGAAAAGTAACATTGTGTTCCCAACAAGTTCCTTGAAGGACGTATTTCACACACAATAATCTACCCGAAAGGAGCAAGTGGTGAGACGATCGTTCAGCTAGAACAAAGGGAAAGGTTTGCAGGAGAAATTTTACTCTTGTCTCTCAGTCTGTTTCCTAGAGCTGGTTAGAATTTCCTGCAGTCTTCACTGTTAAAGTGAGTTGGATCTTGTACCTCCCCATATATTTGTATGGAGTGTAGATTGCTTCTGAAAAGAAATTTTGTGCTCCCTGCAAGCTAGTTGAAGGACGGCTTTCACGCACATTTATCTTTCAGAACTGAGCTTGTGGAGAGACCTTCATTAATCTAGCCCAAATGGAACAGTTTGTAGTGGAAATTTACACTGATATCTCACTCTTTTTATAATACACGGTTTAAATTCCCTGCAGTTTACTGGAAAACCGAGTTTTAGCTACAACCTCACCATATATAATTAAGGAGTGTAGTTTTCAACCATAAGGAATATTTGTGTTCCCTACAATCTAAGTGAAGTATGGCTTTAAACACACATATCATTCAGAACTGAACAAGAGGAAAGAAGTTCGTTCATCAAGCACAAAATGATTGGTTTGCAGCAGTATCTTTTACTCTGCTTTCTCAGATGGTTTCCTGTGCCACTTTGAAGTTCCTTCTGTTTTCAGTGTAAAAGAGATTTGGATTTCTTACCTCCCCATATAAATATAAGCATGTAAGTTTGAAACTGAAATGGTACTTTATGTTCCCTGCCAGCGAGGTAAAATAAGGCTTATAAACACACTTATCTCTCAGAATCAAAAATGTGGAGAGACTTTCATTTATCTAGGAGAAAGTGAACGGGTTGCTAGAGAAACATTTACTCCAGGTTTTCAGTATGATTCTAAGGGCCAATTTGAAGTTCCTGCAGTTTATCACGATAACTGTTTTTCAGTTTTTAACACCCAATATAAATGCATGGATTGTAGTTTGCAACTGAAAAGAAGGTACATCTTCCTAACAAGCCAGGTGAAGGAAGGCTTTCACAGACTGGTATCTCTCAGTACCTTGCATGTGTAGAGACGTTGGTTCATGAATCACAAAATGAATGGTTTGCAGGAGAATATTTTACTCCAGTCTCTCAGTGTTTATCAAAGTGCCAGAAAGAAGTTTCTGCAGTTTTCTGTGTAAAACCGTGTTGGAGTTAGTACGTCCTAATACAAACGTATGGTGTGTAGTTTACAACTGAAAGAAACCTTGTTTTCCCAACAAGATAGGTGAAGGCAGCTTCCAAACACACTTATCTCTCAGAACTGTGCATGTGGGGAGGCGTTCATTCATCGAGCACAATGGGATCGCTTTGCAGGAGAAACTTTTACTATGGATCCTCAGTCTGTTTCCTAGTGCCACTTTTAAGTTCCTGTAGTTTTCACTGGAAATCCAGGTTGGTGTTACTACCACCGTTATATATGTAAGGAGTGTAATTTGCAACTGAAAGAAATTTTTTTTTCCCAAAAAGCTAGTTGAATTTCGGCTTTCAAACACACATATCTCAGAAATTTTCATGTTGAAATACGTTCGTTCATCTAGCACAAATGGAATGTTTTGCAGTGGAAACTTTCACCCTGGTTTCTCAAAATTTTTACAAGTGCTGATTTGATGTACCTGCAGTTTTCATTTGAAAACCAAGTTGTATCTAGTACATCCCCTTATATATGTAAGGAGTGTTTTTTGCAATCTTATTATACCAGTGTGTTCCCAACAATCTAGTTGATTTAAAGCTTTAAACTCAATTATCTCTCAGAAATGAGCATGTGGTGATGTTCGTTCATCTAGAAAAATGCGATCGATTTTCAGTAGGAATTGTTACTCTTGATTCTCAGTGTTTTTCCTGGTTCCGTAGTGCTATTCTTGCATTTTTCACGATAAAACAGTTTTAGAGCTAGTACCTCCCCTTATACATGTATGGACAAAAATTTATCAACTGAAAATTTACATTGAGTTCCCAACAAGCTATGATATGTACGGTTTACAAACACAAATATCTCTCAGAACTGAGAAAGTGGAGAGACGTTTGTTCATCAAGCACCAAGCAACAGGTTCATAGGGCAAAGTTTTACACTAGATTCTCTGTATGTTTCCTAGTGCCAGGTCCACGATCCTTCAGTTTTCAGCATAAAATTGAGTTCGAGCTAGTACCTACAAATATATATGTATGGATTGTAGCTTGCAACAGAAAAGAATCTTTTTGTTCCCAACAAGCTTGGTGAAGGACGGTTTTCACACACAATTAAATCTCATAACGGAGCATGTGGAAGGACTTTCATTAGTGTAGGAGAAAGTGAAATGTTTGGAGGATTATCTTTTACTCTGGTTTCTCAGTCTGATTCCTAGTGCCAATTTGAATTTCCTGTTGATTCTTCATGAAAATCGAGTTTGAGATTGTAACTCCCAATATATATGTATTCAGTGTATTTTGCAACTGAAATGCAATTCTGTGTTCCAAACAAGCTTTATGAAAGACTGCTTTCAAACATATTTATATCTGAGAACTGAGCATATGGAGAGAAGTTCGTCATCCAGCACAAAAAGTACTGATTGCAGGAGAAACAATACTCTGATTTCTCAGTCTTTTTCCTAGTGCCTATTTGAAGTTCCTGCTGTTTTTACAGAACAACTGCTGGAACTACTACTTCCCCATATATATTTAAGGAGCGTAGTTTGCAACTGAAAAGTAACTTTGTGTTCCCAACAATTTCTTTGAAGGACGTCTTTCACACACAATAATCTCTCTGAACGGAACAAGTGGAGAGACGATCGTTCAGCTAGAAAAATGGGAAAGGTTTGCAGGAGAAATTTTACACTTGTCTCTCAGTCTGTTACCTAGAGCCGGTTTGAATTTCCTGCAGTCTTCACTGTTAAAGTGAGTTGGAGCTTGTTCCTACCCATAAATATGTATGGATTGCAGATTGCTACTGAAAAGAAAATTTTGCTCCCTGCAAGCTAGGTGAAGGACGGCTTTCACGCACATTTATCTCTCAGATCTGAGCTTGTGGAGAGACCTTCATTAATCTAGCACAAAGGGAACGGTTTGTAGTTGAATTTTTACCCTGATTTCTCAGTCTTTTTTAATAGACGGTTTAAAGTTCCTGCAGTTTACTGAAAAAACGAGATTTAGCTACTACATACCCATATATATTTAAGGAGTGTAGTTTGCAACCATAAGGAATATGTGTTCCCTACAAGCTACGTGAAGTATGGCTTTAAAGACACTTATCAGTCAGAACTGAGCAAGAGGAGAGAAGTTCGTTCATCAAGCACAAAATGATTGGTTTGCAGCAGTATCTTTTACTCTGCTTTCTCAGATTGTTTCCTGTGCCACTTTGAAGTTCCTTCAGTTTCAGGGTAAAATCGATTTCGATTTCTTATCTCCCCATATAAATGTAAGGATGTAAGTTTGAAACTGAAATGGTACTTTATGTTCCCTACCAGCGAGGCAAAGTAAGGCTTACAAACACAGTTACCTCTCAGAACCAAGAATGTGGAGCGACTTTCATTTATCTAGGAGAAAGTGAACGGGTTGCAAGAGAAACATTTACTCCAGGTTTTCAGTATTATTCCAAGGGCCAATTTGAAGTTCCTGCAGTTTATCACGATAGTTGTTTTTGAGCTTTTAACACCCAATATATATTCATGGATACTAGTTTGCAACTGAAAAGGAGATTCATCTTCCTAACAAGCTAGGTGAATGAAGGCTTTCACAGACTGGTATCTCTCAGTAAATTACATGTGTAGAGACGTTGGTTCATGAATCACAAAATGAACGGTTTGCAGGAGAATATTTTACTCCAATTTCTCAGTCTTTATCAAAGTGCCGGAAAGAAGTTTCTGCAGTTTTTTGTGTAAAACCGTGTTGGATTTTGTACGTCATCATAAAAATGTATGGTGTGTATTTTACAACTGAAAGAAACCTTGTATTCCCAACAAGATAGGTGAAGGCAGTTTCCAAAAACACTTATCTCTCAGAACTGAGCATGTGGTGAGGCGTTCATTCATCTAGCAAAATGGGATCGTTTTGCAGGGGAAACTTTTACTCTGAATTATCAGTCTGTTCCCTAGTGCCACTTTTAATTTCCTGAAGTTTTCACTGGAAATCCGAGTTGGTGTTACTACCTCCAGTTATATATATATTCAGTGTAATTTGCAACTGAATAGAAAATTTTTGTTCCCAAAAATCTAGTTGAATTTCGGATTTCAAACACACATATCTCAGAAATGTGCATGTTGAAAGACGTTCGTTCATCTAGCACAAAGGGAATGTTTTGCAGTGGAAACTTTCACCCTGGTTTCTCAAAATTTTTACAAGTGCTGATTTGATGTACCTGCAGTTTTCATTTGAAAACCAATTTGGATCTAGTACATCCCCTTATATATGTAAGGAGTGTTGTTGCAATCATAGTATATCACTGTGTTCCCAAAATTCTAGTTGAATTAAGGCTTTAAACTCAATTAACTATCAGAAATGAGCATGTGGTGATGTTCGATCATCTAGAAAAATGCGATCGATTTTCAGTAGGAACTGTTACTCTTGATTCTCAGTGTTTTTCCTAGTTCCGTGGTGCTGTTCTTGCATTTTTCACGATAAAACAGTTTTGGAGCTATTACCTCCCCTTATACATGTATGGACAAAAATTTTTCAACTGAAAATGTACATTGAGTTCCCAACAAGCTATTTTAACTACGGTTTACAAACACAAATATCTCTCATAACTGAGAAAGTGGAGAGACGTTTGTTCATCTAGCACCAAGCAAGTGGTTTATAGGGCAAACATTTACACTAGATTCTCTGTATGTTTCCTAGTGCCATGTCCACGATCCTGCAGTTTTCAGCATAAAACTCAGTTCGAGCTAGTACCTACAAATATATATGTATGGATTGTAGCTTGCAACTGAAAAGAATGTTTTTGTTCCCAACAAGCTTGGTGAAGGACGGCTTTCACACAGAATTAAATCTCAGAACAATGCATGGGTAGGGACATTCATTATTGTAGTAGAAAGTGAAATGTTTGGAGGATTATCTTTTACTCTGTTTTCTCAGTCTGATTCCTAGTGCCAATTTGATTTTACTGTAATTTCTTCACGAAAATCGAGTTGGAGATTGTAACTCCCAATATATATATATTCAGTGTAGTTTGCAACTGAAAAGCAATTCTGTGTTCCAAACAAGCTTTATGAAGGACTGCTTCCAAACATATTTATATCTGAGAACTGAGCATATGGAGAGAAGTTCGTCATCTAGCACAAAATGAACTGATTGCAGGAGAAACATTTACTCTGCTTTCTCAGTCTGTTTCCTAGTGCCTATTTGAATTTCCTGCTGTTTTTACAGAAAAACTGCTGGAACTACTACCTCCCCATATATATTTAAGGAGCGTAGTTTGCAACTGAAAAGTAACATTGTGTTCTCAACAAGTTCCTTGAAGGACGTCTTTCACACACAATAATCTCTCTGAAAGGAGCAATTGGAGAGACGATCGTTCAGCTAGAACAAAGGGAACTTTTTGCAGGAGAAATTTTACTCTTGTCTCTCAGTCTGTTTCCTAGAGCCGGTTTGAATTTCCTGCAGTCTTCACTGTTAAAGTGAATTGGAGCTTGTACCTACCCATACATATTTACGGAGAGTAAATTGCTACTGAAAAGAAATTTGTGCTCCCTGCAAGCTAGGTGAAGGACTTTTTTAACGCACATTTATCTCTCAGATCTGAGCTTGTGGAGAGACTTTCATTAATCTAGCACAAAGGAACGGTTTGTATTGGAATTTTTACCCTGATTTTTCAGTCTTTTTATAATAGACGGTTTAAAGTTCCTGCAGTTTACTGAAAAACCGAGATTTAGCTACTACATACCCATATATATTTAAGGAGTGTAGTTTGCAACCATAAGGAATATGTTTTCCCTACAAGCTACGTGAAGTATGGCTTTAAACACACTTATCAGTCAGAACTGAGCAAGAGGAGAGAAGTTCGTTCATCAAGCACAAAATGATAGGTTTGCTGCAGTATCTTTTACTCTGCTTTCTCAGATTGTTTCCTGTGCCATTTTGAAGTTCCTTCAGTTTCCAGGGTAAAAGCGATTTTAATTTCTTACCTCCCCATATAAATGTAAGGATGTAAGTTTAAAACTGAAATGGTACTTTATGTTCCCTACCAGCGAGGCAAAGTAAGGCTTACAAACACACTTATCTCTCAGAACCGAGAATGTGGAGAGACTTTCATTTATCTAGGAAAAAGTGAACGGGTTGCAAGAGAAACATTTACTCCAGGTTTTCAGTATGATTCCAAGGGCCAATTTGAAGTTCCTGCAGTTTAACACGATAATTGTTTTTGAGCTTTTATCACCCAATATATACGCATGGATAGTAGTTTGCAATTGAAAAGAAGATTCATCTTCCTAACAAGCTAGGTGAAGGAAGGCTTTCACAGACTGGTATCTCTCAGTAACTTGTATGTGTAGAGACGTTGGTTCATAACTCACAAAATGACCGTTTTGTAGGAGAAAATTTTACTCCAGTTTCTCAGTCTTTATCAAAGTGCCGGAAAGAAGTTTCTGCAGTTTTTTGTGTAAAACCGTGTTTGATTTAGTACGTCATCATATAAATTTATGGTGTGTAGTTTACAATTGAAAGAAACCTTGTATTCCCAACAATATAGGTGAAGGCAGCTTCCAAACACACTTATCTCTCAGAACTGAGCATGTGGGTATGCGTTCATTCATCTAGCAAAATGGGATCGTTTTGCAGGAGAAACTTTTACTCTGGATTATCAGTCTGTTCCCTAGTGCCACTTTTATGTTCCTGAAGTTTTCACTGGAAATCCGAGTTGGTGTTACTACCTAACGGTATATATATATTCAGTGTAATTTCAACTGAAAAGAAAATTTTTGTTCCCAAAAATCTAGTTGAATTTCGGCTTTCAAACACACTTATCTCAGAAAAGTTCATGTTGAAAGACGTTCGTTCATCTACCACAAAGGGAATGGTTTGCAGTGGAAACTTTCACCCTGGTTTCTCAAAATTTTTACAAGTGCTGATTTGATGTACATGCAGTTTTCCTTTGAAAACCAAGTTGGATCTAGTACATCCCCTTTTATATGTAAGGAGTGTTGTTTGCAATCATAATATATCACTGTGTTCCCAACAATCTATTTGAATTAATGCTTTAAACTCAATTAACTCTCAGAAATGAGCTTGTGGTGATGTTCGATCATCTAGAAAAATGCGATCGATTTTCACTAGGATCTGTTACTCTTGATTCTCAGTGTTTTTCCTAGTTCCGTGGTGCAGTTCTTGCATTTTTCACTATAAAACAGTTTTGGAGCTAGTACCTCCCCTTATACATGTATGGATATAAATTTTTCAACTGAAAATGTACATTGAGTTCCCTACAAGCTATGTTAAGTACGGTTTATAAACACAAATATCTCTCATAACTGAGAAAGTGGAGAGACGTTTGTTCATCTAGCACCAAGCAAGTGGTTTATAGGGCAAACATTTACACTAGATTCTCTGTATGTTTCCTAGTGCCAGGTCCACGATCCTGCAGTTTTCAGCATAAAACTCAGTTCGAGCTAGAACCTATAAATATATATGTATGGATTATAGCTTGCAACTGAAAAGAATCTTTTTGTTCCCAACAAGATAGTTGAAGGACGGCCTTCACACACATTTAAATCTCAGAACGGAGCATGTGGAGGGAATTTCATTAATGTAGGAGTAAATGAAATGTTTGGAGGATTATCTTTTACTCTGTTTTCTCAGTCTGATTCATAGTGATAATTTAAATTTCCTGTAGTTTCTTCACGAAATTCGAGTTGGAGATTGTAACTCCCAATATATATGTATTCAGTGTAGTTTGCAACTGAAAAGCAGTTCTGTGTTCCAAACAAGCTATATGAAGGACTGCTTTCAACCATATTTATATCTGAGAACTGAGCATATGGAGAGAAGTTCGTCATCCAGCACAAAAAGTACTGATTGCAGGAGAAACAATACTCTGATTTCTCAGTCTTTTTCCTAGTGCCTATTTGAAGTTCCTGCTGTTTTTAGAGAACAACTGCTGGAACTACTACTTCCCCATATATATTTAAGTAGCGTATTATGCAACTGAAAAGTAACTTTGTGTTCCCAACAAGTACCTTGAAGGACGTCTTTCACACAAAATAATCTCTCGAAAGGAGCAAGTTGAGAGGCGATCGTTCAGCTAGAACAAAGGGAACGGTTTGCAGGAGAAATTTTACTCTTGTCTCTCAGTCTGTTTCCTACAGCAGGTTTGAATTTCCTGCAGTCTTCACTGTTAAATTGAGTTGGAGCTTGTACCTACCCATACATATGTATGGAGTGTTGATTGCTACTGAAAAGATAATTTGTTCTCCCTGCAAGCTAGGTGAAGGACGGCTTTCACGCACATTTATCTCTCAGAACTGAGCTTGTGGAGAGACCTTCATTAATCTAGCACAAATGGAACGGTTTGTATTGGAAATTTTACCCTGATTTCTCAGTCTTTTTATAATAGACGGTTTAAAGTTCCTGCAGTTTACTGGAAAACCGAGATTTAGCTACTACATCCGCATATATATTTAAGGAGGATAGTTTGCAACTATAAGGAATATATGTTTTCCCAACAAGCTACGTGAAGTATGGCTTTAAACACACTTATTAGTCAGAACTGAGCAAGAGGAGAGAAGTTCGTTCATCAAGCAAAAAATGATTGGTTTGCAGCAGTATCTTTTACTCTGCTTTCTCAGATTGTTTCTTATGCCACTTTGAAGTTCCTTCAGTTTTCATTGTAAAACCGATTTGGATTTCTTACCTCCCCATATAAATGTAAGGATGTAAGTATGAAACTGAATTGGGACCTTATGTTCCTTACCAGCGAGACAAAGTAAGGCTTACAAACACACTTATCTCTCAGAACCGAGAATGTGGAGATACTTTCATTTATCTAGGAAAAAGTGAATGGGTTGCAAGAGAAATATTTACTCCAGGTTTTCAGTATGATTCCAAGGGCGAATATGAAGTTCCTGAAGTTTACCCCTACAATTGTTTTTGAGCTTTTAAAACCCAAAATATATGCATGGATTGTGGTTTGCAACTGAAAAGTAGATTCATCTTCCTAACAAGCTAGGTGAAGGAAGGCTTTCACAGACTGGTATCTCTCAGTACCTTGCATGTTTAGAGACGTTGGTTCATGAATCACAAAATGAAAGATTTGCAGGAAAAAATTTTACTCCAGTTTCTCAGTCTTTATCAAAGTGCCGGAAAGAGGTTTCTGCAGTTTTCTGTGTAAAACCGAGTTGGAGCTAGTACGTCCTCATATAAATGTATGGTGTGTAGTTTACAACTGAAAGAAACCTTGTTTTCCCAACAAGATTGTTGAAGGCAGCTTCCAAACACACTTATCTCTCAGAACTCAGCATGTGGGGTGGCGTTCATTCTTCTAGCACAATGGAATCGCTTTGCAGGGAAACTTTTACTCTGGATCCTCAGTCTGTTTCCTAGTGCCACTTTTAAGTTCCTGAAGTTTTCATTGGAAATCCGAGTTGGTGTTACTACCTCCCGTTATATATTTAAGGAGTGTAATTTGCAAGTGAAAAGAAAAGATTTGTTCCCAACAAGCTAGTTGAATTTCGGCTATCAAACTCTCATATCTCAGAAATTTGCATGTTGAAAGACGTTCGTTCATCTCGCACAAAGGGAATGGTTTGCAGTGGAATCTTTCAACCTGGTTTCTCAAAATTTTTACAAGTGCTGATTTGATGTACCTGCAGTTTTCATTTGAAAACCAAGTTAGTTATAGTACATCCCCTTATATATGTAAGGAGTGTTGTTTGCAATCATAATATATCAATGTGTTCCCAACAATCTAGTTGAATTAAGCTTTAAACTCAATTAACTCTCAGAAATGAGCATGTGGTGATGTTCGTTCATCTAGAAAAATGCGATCGATTTTCAGTAGGAACAGTTACTCTTGATTCTCAGTGTTTTTCCTAGTTCCGTAGTGCTGTTCTTGCATTTTTCACGATAAAACAGTTCTGGAGCTAGTACCTCACCTTATACATGTATGGACAAAAATTTTTCCACTGAAAATGTACATTGAGTTCCCAACAAGGTATGTTAAGTTCGTTTTACATACACAAATATTTCTCATAACTGAGAAAGTGGAGAGAAGTTTGTTCATCTAGCACCAAGTAACTGGTTTTTAGGGCAAAGTTTTACACTTGATTCTCTGTATGTTTCCTAGTGCCAGGTCCACGATCCTGCAGTTTTCAGCATAAAACTGAATTCGAGCTAGTACCTACAAATATGTATGTATGGATTGTAGCTTGCAACTGAAAAGAATCTTTTTGTTCCCAACAAGCTAGGTTAAGGACGGCTTTCACACACACTTAAATCTCAGAACGGAGCATGTGGAGGGACTTTCAATAGTGTAGGAGAAAGTGAAATTTTTGGAGGATTATCTTTTAATCTGTTTTCTCAGTCTGATTCCTAGTGCCAATTTGAATTTCCTGTAGTTTCTTCACGAAAATCGTGTTGGAGATTGTAACTCCCAATATATATGTATAGAGTGTTGTTTGCAATTGAAAAGCAATTCTGTGTTCCAAATAAGCTGTATAAAATACTGCTTTCATTCATATTTATATTTGAGAACTGAGCATATGGAGAGAATTTCGTCATCTAGCACAAAAGGAAATGTTTGCAGGAGAAACATATATTCTTATTTCTCAGTCTGTTTCCTAGTGCCTATTTGAAGTTCCTGCTGTTTTTATAGAAAAACTGCTGGAACTACTACCTCCCCATATATATTTAAGGAGCGTAGTTTGCAACTGAAAAGTAACATTGTGTTCCCAACAAGTTCCTTGAAGGACGTCTTTCACACACAATAATCTACCCGAAAGGAGCAAGTGGTGAGACGATCATTCAGCTAGAACAAAGTGAATGGTTTGCAGGAGAAATTTTACTCTTGTCTCTCAGTCTGTTTCCTAGAGCTGGTTTGAATTTCATGCAGTCTTCACTGTTAAAGTGGGTTGGATCTTGTACCTCCCCATATATTTGTATGGAGTGTAGATTGCTACTGAAAAGAAACTTTGTGCTCCCTGCAAGCTAGGTGAATGGCAGCTTTCACGCACATTTATCTTTCAGAACTGAGCTTGAGGAGAGACCTTCATTAATCGAGCACAAAGGGAACGGTTTGTAGTGGAATTTTTACCCTGATTTCTCAGTCTTTTTATAATAGACTGTTTAAATTCCTGCAGTTTCCTGGAAAACCGAGTTTTATATAATAACACCCCATATATATTTAAGGATTGTAGTTTGCAACCATAAGAAATATTTGTGTTCCCTACAGGCTAAGTGAAGTATGGCTTTAAACACACTTATCAGTCAGAACTGAGCAAGAGGAGAGAAGTTCGTTCATCAAGCACAAAATGATTGGTTTGCAGCAGTATTTTTACTCTGCTTTCTCAGATTTTTTCCTGTGCCACTTTGAACTTCCTTCAGTTTTCAGTGTAAAAACGATTTGGATTTCTTAACTCCATATATAAATGTCAGGATGTAAGTTTGAAACTGAATTAGGACTTTCAGTTCCCTACCAGCGTGGCAAAGTAAGGCTTACAAACACACTTAACTCTCAGAATTAAGAATGTGGAGAGACTTTCATTTATCTAAGAGAAAGTGAACGGGTTGCAAGAGAAACATTTACTCCAGGTTTTCAGTATGATACCAAGGGCCAATTTGAGGTTCCTGCAGTTTATCACGATAATTGTTCTTGAGCTTTTAACACCCAAAATATATGCATGGATTGTAGTTTGCAACTTAAAAGTTGATTCATCATCCTAACAAGCTAGGTGAAGGAAGGCTTTCACAGAATGGTATCTGTCAGTACCTTGCATGTGTAGAGACGCTGGTTCATGAATCAAAAAATGAACGGTTGGCAGGAGAAAATTTTACTCCAGTTTCTCAGAATTTATCAAAGTGCTGGAAAGAAGTTTCTGCAGTTTTCAGTGTAAAACCGTGTTGGAGCTAGTACGTCCACATATAAATGTATGGTGTGTAGTTTACAACTGAAAGAAACCTTGTTTTCCCAACAAGATAGGTGAAGGCAGCTTCCAAACACACTTATCTCTCAGAACTTAGCATGTGGGGAGGCGTTCATTTATCTAGCACAATGGGATAACTTTGCAGGAGAAACTTTTACTCTGGATCCTCAGTCTGTTCCCTAGTGCCACTTTTAATTTCCTGAAGTTTTCACTGGAAATCCGAGTTCGTGTTACTACCTCCCGTTATATATATAAGGAGTGTAATTTGCAACTGAAAAGAAAATTTTTGTTCACAAAAAGCTAGTTGAATTTCGGCTTTCAAACACACATATCTCAGAAATGTGCATGTTGAAAGTCGTTCGTTCATCTAGCACCAAGGTAATGTTTTGCAGTGGAAAATTTCACCCTGGTTTCTCAAAATTTTTACAAGTGCTGAGTTGATGTACCTGCAGTTTTCATTTGAAAACAAAGTTGGTTCTACTACATCCTCTTATATATGTAAGGAGTGTCGTTTGCAATCTTAATATATCACTGTGTTCCCAACAATCTAGTTGAATTAAGGATTTAAACTCAATTATCTCTCAGAAATGAGTATGTGGTGATGTTCGTTCATCTAGAAAAATGCGATCGATTTTCAGTAGGAACTGTTACTCTTGATTCTCTGTGTTTTTCCTAGTTCCGTAGTGCTGTTCTTGCATTTTTCACGATAAAACAGGTTTGGAGCTTGTACCTCCTCTTATACATGTATGGACAAAAATTTTTCAACTGAAAATGTACTTGAGTTCCAAACAAGCTATGTTAAGTACGGTTTACAAACACAAATATCTCTCATAACTGAGAAAGTTTAGAGAAGTTTGTTCATCTAGCACCAAGCAACTGGTTTTTAGGGCAAAGTTTTACACTAGATTCTCTGTATGTTTCCTAGTGCCAGGTCCACGATCCTGCAGTTTTCAGCATAAAACTGAGTTCGAGCTAGTACCTACAAATATATATATATGGATTGAAGCTTGCAACTGAAAAGAAACTTTTGGTTCCCAACAAGCTAGGTGAAGGACGGCTTTCACACACACTTAAATCTCAGAACGTAGCATGTGGAGGGACTTTCATTAGTGTAGGAGAAAGTGAAATTTTTGGAGGATTATCTTTTAATCTGTTTTCTCAGTCTGATTCCTAGTGCCAATTTGAATTTCCTGTAGTTTCTTCACGAAAATCGTGTTGGAGATTGTAACTCCCAATATATACGTATGGAGTGTTGTTTGCAATTGAAAAGCAATTCTGTGTTCCAAATAAGCTATATAAAAGACTGCTTTCAATCATATTTATATTTGAAAACTGAGCATATGGAGAGAATTTCGTCATCTAGCACAAAAGGAACTGTTTGCAGGAGAAACATATACTGTGATTTCTAAGTCTGTTTCCTAGTGCCTAATTGAAGTTCCTGCTGCTTTTACAGAAAAACTGCTGGAACTACTACCTCCCCATATATATTTAAGGAGCGTAGTTTGCAACTGAAAAGTAACTTTGTGTTCCCAACAAGTTCCTTGAAGGACGTCTTTCACACACAATAATCTCTCTAAACGGAGCAAGTGCAGAGACGATCGTTCAGCTAGAACAAATGGAACGGTTTGCAGGAGAAATTTTACTCTTGTTATCAGTCTGTTTCCTAGAGCCGGTTTGAATTTCCTGCAGTCTTCACTGTTAAATTGATTTAGAGCTTGAACCTCCCCATATATATGTATGGAGTGTATATTGCTACTGAAAAGAAACTTTGTGCTCCCTGCAAGCTAGGTGAAGGACGGCTTTCACGGACATTTATCTTTCAGAACTGAGCTCGTGGAGAGACCTTCATTAATCTATCACAAACGGAACGGTTTGTAGTGGAATTTTTACCCTGATTTCTCAGTCTTTTTATAATAGACGGTTTAAAGTTCCTGCAGATTCCTGGAAAACCGAGTTTTATCTATTACCACCCCATATATATTTAAGGAGTGTAGTTTGCAACCATAAGGAATATTTGGGTTCCCTACAAGCTACGTGAAGTATGACTTTAAACACACTTATCAGTCAGAACTGAGCAAGAGGAGAGAAGTTCGTTCATCAAGCACAAAATGATTGGTTTGCAGCAGTATCTTTTACTCTGCTTTCTCAGATTGTTTCCTGTGCCACTTTGAATTTCCTTCAGTTTTCAGTGTAAAACCGATATGGATTTCTTACCTCCATATATAAATGTAAGGATGTAAGTTTGAAACTGAATTGGGACTTTCATTTCCCTACCAGCGAGGCAAAGTAAGTCTCACAAACACACTTATTTCTCAGAACTATGAATGTGGAGAGACTTTCGTTTATCTAGGAGAAAGTGAACGGGTTGCAAGAGAAACATTTTCTCCAGGATTTCAGTATGAATCCAAGGGCCAATTTGAGGTTACTGCAGTTTATCACGATAATTGTTCTTGAGCTTTTAACACCCAATATATATTCATGGATTGTTGTTTGCAACTTAAAAGATGATTCATCATCCTAACAAGCTAGGTGAAGGAAGGCTTTCACAGAATGGTATCTCTCAGTACCTTGCATGTGTAGAGACGTTGGTTCATGAATCTCATAATGATCGGTTGGCAAGAGAAAATTTTACTCCAGTTTCTCAGACTTTATCAAAGTGCCGGAATGAAGTTTCTGTAGTTTTCTGTGTAAAACCGTGTTGGAGCTAGTACGTCCTCATATAAATATATGGTGTGTAGTTTACAACTGAAAGAAACCTTGTTTTCCCAACAAGATAGGTGAAGGCAGCTTCCAAACACACTTATCTCTCAGAACTGAGCATGTGGTGAGGCGTTCATTCATCTAGCAAAATGGGATCGTTTTGCAGGGTAAACTTTTACTCTGGATCCTCTGTCTGTTTCCTAGGTCCACTTTTAATTTCCTGAAGTTTTCACAGGAAATCCGAGTTGGTGTTACTACCTCCCGTTATATATGTAAAGAGTGTAATTTGCAACTGAAAAGAAAATTTTTGTTCCCAAAAAGCTAGTTGAATTTCGGCTTTCAAACCCACATATCTCAGAAATGTGCATGTTGAAAGACGTTCGTTCATCTAGCAGAAAGGGAATGGTTTGCAGTGGAAACTTTCACCCTGGTTTTTCAAAATTTTTACAAGTGCTGAGTTGATGTACCTGCAGTTTTCATTTGAAAACAAAGTTGGTTCTAATACATCCCCTTATATAAGTAAGGAGTGTTGTTTGCAAACTTAATATATCACTGTGTTCCCAACAATCTAGTTGAATTAAGGCTTTAAACTCAATTATCTCTCAGAAATGAGTATGTGGTGATGTTCGTTCATCTAGAAAAATGCGATCGATTTTCAGTAGGAACTGTTACTACTGATTCTCAGTGTTTTTCCTAGTTCCGTAGTGCTGTTCTTGCTTTTTTCAAGATAAAACAGGTTTGTAGCTAGTACCTCCTCTTATACATGTATGGACAAAAATTTTTCAACTGAAAATGTACTTGTGTTCCAAACAAGCTATGTTAAATACGGTTTACAAACACAAATATCTCTCATAACTGAGAATGTTTAGAGACGTTTGTTCATCTAGCACCAAGCAACTGGTTTTTAGGTCAAAGTTTTACACTAGAATCTCTGTATGTTTCCTATTGCGAGGTCCACGATCCTGCAGTTTTCAGCATAAAACTGAGTTCGAGCTAGTACCTACAAAAATATATGTATGGATTGTAGCTTACAACTGAAAAGAATCTTTTTGTTCCCAACAAGCTAGGTGAAAGACGGCTTTCACACACACTTACATCTCAGAACGGAGCATGTGGACGGACATTCATTAGTGTAGGAGACAGTGAAATTTTTGGAGGATTATCTTTTACTCTAGTTTCTCAGTCTGATTGCTAGTGCCAAATTGAATTCCCTGTAGTTTCTTCACGAAAATCGAGTTGGAAATTGTAACTCTCAATATATATGTATGGAGTGTAGTTTCCAACTGAAAAGCAATTCTGTGTACCAAACAAGCAATATGAAGGACTGCTTTCAACCATATTTATATCTGAGAACTGATCATATGGAGAGAATTTCGTCATCTAGCACAAAAGGAACTGTTTTCAGGATAAACAATTACTCTGCTTTCTCAGTCTGTTTCCTAGTACCTATTTGAAGTTCCTGCTGTTTTTACAGAAAAACTGCTTGAACTACTACATCCCCATATATATTTAAGGAGCGTAGTTTGCAACTGAAAAGTAACATTGTGTTCCCAACAAGTTCCTTGAAGGACGTCTTTCACACACAATAATCTCTCTGAACGGAGCAAGTGGAGAGACGATCGTTCAGCTAGAACAAAGGGAACGGTTTTCAGGAGAAATTTTACTCTTGTCTCTCAGTCTGTTTCCTAGAGCCGGTTTGAGTTTCCTGCAGTCTTCACTGTTAAAGTGAGTTGGGCTTGTACCTCCCCATATATATGTATGGAGTGTAGATTGCTACTGAATAGGAAATTTGTGCTCCATGCAAGCAAGGTGAAGGACGGCTTTCACGCACATTTATCTCTCAGAACTGAGCTTGTGGAGAGACCTTCATTAATCTAGCACAAAGGGAAAGGTTGTAGTGGAATTTTTACCCATATTTCTAAATCTTTTTATAATAGACGGTTTAAAGTTCCTGCAGTTTCCTGGAAAACCGAGTTTTAGCTATTACTTCCCCATATATATTTAAGGAGTGTAGTTTGCAACCATAAGGAATATTTGTGTTCCCTACAAGCTACGTGAAGTATGGCTTTAAACACACTTATCAGTCAGAACTGAGCAAGAGGAGAGAAGTTCATTCATCAAGCACAAAATGATTGGTTTTCTTCAGTATCTTTTACTCTGCTTTCTCAGATTGTTTCCTGTGCCACTTTGAAATTAATTCATTTATCAATGTAAAACCGATTTGGATTTCTTACCTCCCCATATAAATGTAAGAATGTAAGTTTGAAACTGAAATGGTACTTTATGTTCCCTACCAGCGAGGCAAAGTAAGGCTTACAATCACACTTATCTCTCAGAACCGAGAATGTGGAGAGACATTCATTTATCTAGGAGAAAGTGAACGGGTTGCAAGAGAAACATTTACTCCAGGTTTTCAGTATGATTCCAAGGGCCAAATTGAAGTTCCTGCAGTTTATCACGAAAGTTGTTTTTGAGCTTTTAACACCCAATATATATGCATGGATTGTAGTTTGCAACTGAAAAGAAGATTCATCTTCCTAACAAGCTAGGGGAAGGAAGGTTTTAACAGACTGGTATCTCTCAGTACCTTGCATGTGTAGAGACGAATGTTCATAAATCACAAAATGAACGGTTTGCAGGAGAATATTTTACTCCACTTTCTCAGACTTTTTCAAAGTGCCGGAAAGTAGTTTCTGCAGTTTTCTGTGTAAAACCGTGTTGGAGCTAGTACGTCCTCATATAAATATATGGTGTGTATATTACAACTGAAAGAAACCTTGTTTTACCAACAAGATAGTTGTAGGCATCTTCCAAACACACCTATCTCTCAGAACTGAGTTTGTGCGGAGGTGTTCATTCATCTAGCACAATGGGATCGCTTTGCAGGAGAAACTTTTACTCTGGATTCTCAGGCTGTTTCCTAGTGCCACTTTAAAGTTCCTGAAGTTTTCACTGGAAATCCGAGTTGGTGTTACTACCTCCCGTTATATATATAAGGAGTGTAATTTGCAACTGAAAACAAAATTTTTGTTCCCAACAAGCTATTTGAATTTTGGCTTCAAAACCACATATCTCAGAAATGTGCATGTTAAAAGACGTTCGTTCATCTAGCACAAAGGGAATGGTTTGCAGTGGAAACTTTCACCCTTGATTCTCAAAATTTTTAAAAGTGCTGATTTGATGTACCTGAGTTTTCCTTTGAAAACCTAGTTGGATCTAGTACATCCCCTTATATATGGAAGGAGTGTTGTTTGCAATCTTAATATATCACTGTGTTCCCAAAAATCTAGTTGAATTAAGGCTTTAAACACAATCATCTCTCAGAAATGAGCATGTGGTGATGTTCGTTCATTTAGAAAAATGCGATCGATTTTCAGTAGGAACTGTTACTCTTGATTCTCAGTGTTTTTCCTAGTTCCGTAGTGCTGTTCTTGCATTTTTCACTATAAAACATTTTTGGAGCTAGTACCTCCCATTATAAATGTATGGACAAAAATTTTTCAACTGAAAATATACATTGAGTTCCGAACAAGCTATGATAAATACGGTGTACAAACAAAATATCTCTCATAACTGAGAAAGTGGAGAGACGTTTTTTCATCTAGCACAAAGCAACTGGTTTAAAGGGCAAAATTTTACACTAGATTCTCTGTATGTTTCCTAGTGCCAGGTCCACGATCCTGCAGTTTTCAGCATAAAACTGAGTTCGAGCTAGTACCTACAAATATATATGTATGGATTGTAGCTTGCAACTGAAATGAATCTTTTTCTTCCCAACAAGCTAGGTGAAGGACGGCTTTAACACACACTTAAATCTCAGAACGGAGCATGTGGAGGGACTTTCATTATTGTAGGAGAAAGTGAAATGTTTGGAGGATTATCTTTTACTCTTGTTTCTCAATCTGATTCCTAGTGCCAATTTGAATTTCCTGTAGTTTCTTCACGAAAATCGAGTTGGAGTTTTTAACTCCCAATATATATGTATGGAGTGTAGTTTGCAAATGAAAAACAATTCTGTGTTCCAAACAAGCTATATGAAGGAATGCTTTCAACCATATTTATATCTGGGAACTGAGCATATGGGAAGAAGTCCGTCATCTAGCACAAAAGGAACTTTTTGCAGGAGAAACATTTACTCTGCTTTCTCAGTCTGTTTCCTAGTGCCTATTTGAAGTTCCTGCTGTTTTTACAGAAAAACTGCTGGAACTACTACCTCCCCATATATATTTAAGGAGCGTAGTTTGCAACTGAAAAGTAACTTTTTGTTCCAAACAATTTCCTTGAAGGACATCTTTCTCACACAATATTCTCTCCGAACGGAGCAATTGGAGAGACGATCGTTCAGTTAGAACAATGGGAACGGTTTGCAGGAGAAATTTTGCACTTGTCTCTCAGTTTGTTTCTTAGAGCCGGTTTGAATTTCCTGCAGTCTTCACTGTTAAAGTGAGTTGGAGCTTGTACTTCCCCATATATATGTATGGATTGTAGATTGCTACTGAAAAGATACTTTGTGTTCCCTGCCAGCTAGGTGAAGGACGGATTTCACACACATTTATCTCTCATAACTGAGCTTGTGGAGAGACCTTCATTAATCTAGCACAAATGGAACGGTTTGTAGTGGAATTTTTACCCTGATTTCTCAGTCTTTTTATAATAGACGTTTTAAAGTTCCTGCAGTTTCCTGGAAAACCGAGTTTTAGCAATTACCTCCCCATATATATTTAAGGAGTGTAGTTTGCAACCATAAGGAATATTTGTGTTCCCTACAAGCTACGTGAAGTCTGGTTTTATACACACATATCAGTCAGTACTGAGCAAGAGGAGAGTATTACGATCAACAAGCACAAAATGATTGGTTTGCAGCAGTATCTTTTACTCTGCTTTCTCAGATTTTTTCCTGTGCCACTTTGAATTTCCTTCAGTTTTCAGTGTATAACCGATTTGGGTTTCTTACATCCACATATAAATGTAAGGATGTAAGATAGAAACTGAATTGGGACTTATTTTCCCAACCAGCGAGGCAAAGTAAGGCTTACAAACACACTTACTCTCAGAACCAAGAATGTGGAGCGACTTTCATTTATCTAGGAGAAAGTGAACGGGTTGCAAAAGAAATATTTACTCCAGGTTTTCAGTATGATTCCAAGGGCCAATTTGAAGTTCCTGCAGTATCACGATAGTTGTTTTTGAGCTTTTAACACCCAATATATATGCATGGATTGTAGTTTGCAACTGAAAAGAAGATTCAACTTCCTAACAAGCTAGGTGAATGTAGGCTTTCACAGACTGGTATCTCTCAGTACCTTGAATGTATAGAGACGATGGTTCATTAATCACAAAATGAACAGTTTGTAGGAGAAAATTTTACTCCAGTTTCTCAGAATTTATCAAAGTGCCGGAAACAAGTTTTTGCAGTTTTCTGTGTAAAACCGTGTTGGAGCTAGTACGTCCTCATATAAATGTATGGTGTGTAGTTTACAACTGAAAGAAACCTTGTTTTCACAACAAGATAGGTGATGGCAGCTTCCAAACACACTTATCCCTCAGAACTGAGCATGTGGGGAGGCTTTCATTCATCTAGCATAAAGGGATCGCTTTGCAGGGTAAACTTTTACTCTGGATCCTCAGTCTGTTTCTTTTTGCCTCTTTTAAGTTCCTGAATTTTTCACTGGTAATCCGAGTTGGTGTTACTACTTCCCGTTATATATATAAGGAGTGTAATTTGCAACTGAAAAGAAAATTTTTGTTCCCAAAAAGCTAGTTGAATTTCGGCTTTCAAACACACATATCTCAGAAATGTGCATGTTGAAAGACGTTCGTTAATCTAGCACAAAGGGAATGTTTTGCAGTGGAAACTTTCACCCTGGTTTCTCAACATTTTTAAAAGTGCTGATTTGATGTACCTGCAGTTTTCATTTGAAAACAAAATTGGTTCTACTACATCCTCTTATATATGTAAGGAGTGTCATTTGCAATCTTAATATATCACTGTGTTCCCAACAATCTAGCTGAATTAAGGATTTAAACTCAATTATCTCTCAGAAATTAGTATGTGGTGATGTTCGTTCATCTAGAAAAATGCGATCGATTTTCAGTAGGAACAGTTACACTTGATTCTCTGTGTTTTTCCTAGTTCCGTAGTGCTGTTCTTGCATTTTTCACGATAAAACAGGTTTGGAGCTTGTATCTCCTCTTATACATGTATGGACAAAAATTTTTCAACTGAAAATGTACTTGAGTTCCAAACAAGCTATGTTAAGTACGGTTTACAAACACAAATATCTCTCATAAATGAGAAAGTTTAGAGACGTTTGTTCATCTAGCACCAAGCAACTGGTTTTTAGGGCAAAGTTTTACACTAGATTCTCTGTATGTTTCCTAGTGCCAGGCCCACGATCCTGCAGTTTTCAGCATAAAACTGAGTTCGAGCTAGTACCTACAAATATATATGTATGCATTGTAGCTTGCAACTGAAAAGAATCTTTTAGTTCCCAACAAGCTAGTTGAAAGACGGCTTTCACACACACTTACATCTCAGAACGGAGCATGTGGAGGGACATTCATTAGTGTAGGAGACAGTGAAATTTTTGGAGGATTATCTTTTACTCTGGTTTCTCAGTCTGATTGCTAGTGCCAATTTGAATTTCCTGTAGTTTCTTCACGAAAATCGAGTTGGAAATTGTAACTCTCAATATATATGTATGGAGTGTAGTTTGCAACTGAAAAGCAAATCTGTGTACAAAACAAGCAATATGAAGGACTGCTTTCAACCATATTTATATCTGAGAACTGATCATATGGAGAGAATTTCGTCATCTAGCACAAAAGGAACTGTTTTCAGGATAAACATTTACTCTGCTTTCTCAGTCTGTTTCCTAGGGCCTATTTGAAGTTCCTGCTGTTTTTACAGAAAAACTGCTTGAACTACTACATCCCCATATATATTTAAGGAGCGTAGTTTGCAACTGAAAATTAACATTGTGTTCCCAACAAGTTCCTTGAAGGACGTCTTTCACACACAATAATCTCTCTGAACGGAGCAAGTGGAGAGACGATCGTTCAGCTAGAACAAAGGGAACGGTTTTCAGGAGAAATTTTACTCTTGTCTCTCAGTCTGTTTCCTAGAGCCGGTTTGAGTTTCCTGCAGTCTTCACTGTTAAAGTGAGTTGGGCTTGTACCTCCCCATATATATGTATGGAGTGTAGATTGCTACTGAATAGGAAATATGTGCTCCCTGCAAGCTAGGTGAAGGACGGCTTTCACGCACATTTATCTATCAGAACTGAGCTTGTGGAGAGACCTTCATTAATCTAGCACAAAGGGAAACGTTGTAGTGGAATTTTTACCCATATTTCTCAGTCTTTTTTTAATAGACGGTTTAAAGTTTCTGCAGTTTCCAGGAAAACCGAGTTTTAGCTATTAAATCCCCATATATATTTAAGGAGTGTAGTTTGCAACCATAAGGAATATTTGTGTTCCCTACAAGCTCCGTGAAGTATGGCTTTAAACACACTTATCAGTCAGAACTGAGCAAGAGGAGAGAAGTTCGTTCATCAAGCACAAAATGATTGGTTTTCATCAGTATCTTTTACTCTGCTTTCTCAGATTTTTTCCTGTGCCACTTTGAATTTAATTCAGTTTTCAGTGTAAAACCGATTTGGATTTCTTACCTCCCCATATAAATGTCAGGATGTAAGTTTGAAACTGAAATGGTACTTTATGTTCCCTACCAGCGAGGCAAAGTAAGGCTTACAAACACACTTATCTCTCAGAACCGAGAATGTGGAGAGACTTTCATTTATCTAGGAGAAAGTGAACGGGTTGCAAGAGAAACATTTACTCCAGGTTTTCAGTATGATTCCAAGGGCCAAATTGAAGTTCCTGCAGTTTATCACGAAAGTTGTTTTTGAGCTTTTAACACCCAATATATATGCATGGATTGTAGTTTGCAACTGAAAAGAAGATTCATCTTCCTAACAAGCTAGGGGAAGGAAGGCTTTCACAGATTGGTATCTCTCAGTACCTTGCATGTGTAGAGACGTTGGTTCATAAATCACAAAATGAACGGTTTGCAGGAGAATATTTTACTCCACTTTCTCAGAATTTTTAAAAGTGCCGGAAAGTAGTTTCTGCAGTTTTCTGTGTAAAACCGTGTTGGAGCTAGTACGTCCTCATATAAATATATGGTGTGTATTTTACAACTGAAAGAAACCTTGTTTTACCAACAAGATAGTTGTAGGCATCTTCCAAACACACCTATCTCTCAGAACTGAGTATGTGCGGAGGTGTTCATTCATCTAGCACAATGGGATCGCTTTGCAGGAGAAACTTTTACTCTGGATTCTCAGGCTGTTTCCTAGTGCCACTTTAAAGTTCCTGAAGTTTTCACTGGAAATCCGAGTTGGTGTTACTTCATCCCGTTATATATGTAAGGAGTGTAATTTGCAACTGAAAACAAAATTTTTGTTCCCAACAAGCTATTTGAATTTTGGCTTCAAAACCACATATCTCAGAAATGTGCATGTTAAAAGACGTTCGTTCATCTAGCACATAGGGAATGGTTTGCAGTGGAAACTTTCACCCTTGATTCTCAAAATTTTTACAAGTTCTGATTTGATGTACCTGCAGTTTTCCTTTGAAAACCAAGTTGGATCTAGTACATCCCCTTATATATGTAAGGAGTGTTGTTTGCAATCTTAATATATCACTGTGTTCCCAAAAATCTAGTTGAATTAAGGCTTTAAACACAATCATCTCTCAGAAATGAGCATGTGGTGATGTTCGTTCATCTAGAAAAATGCGATCGATTTTCAGCAGGAACTGTTACTCTTGATTCTCAGTGTTTTTCCTAGTTCCGTAGGGCTGTACTTGCATTTTTCACGATAAAACAGTTTTGGAGCTAGTACCTCCCCTTATACATGTATGGACAAAAATTTTTCAACTGAAAATATACATTGAGTTCCCAACAAGCTATGATAAATATGGTTTACAAACACAAATATATCTCATAACTGAGAAAGTGGAGAGACGTTTGTTCATCTAGCACAAAGCAACTGGTTTAAAGGGCAAAATTTTACACTAGATTCTCTGTATGTTTCCTAGTGCCAGGTCCACGATCCTGCAGTTTTCAGCATAAAACTGAGTTCGAGCTAGTACCTACAAATATATATGTATGGATTGTAGCTTGCAACTGAAATGAATCTTTTTCTTCCCAACAAGCTAGGTGAAGGACGGCTTTAACACACACTTAAATCTCAGAACGGAGCATGTGGAGGGACTTTCATTATTGTAGGAGAATGTGAAATGTTTGGAGGATTATCTTTTACTCTTGTTTCTCAGTCGGATTCCTAGTGCCAATTTGAATTTCCTGTAGATTCTTCACGAAAATCGAGTTGGAGTTTGTAACTCCCAATATATATATATGGAGTGTAGTTTGCAAATGAAAAACAATTCTGTGTTCCAAACAAGCTATATGAAGGAATGCTTTCAACCATATTTATATCTGAGAACAGAGCATATGGAAAGAAGTCCGTCATCTAGCACAAAAAGAACTGTTTGCAGGAGAAATATTTTCTCTGCTTTCTCAGTCTGTTTCTTAGAGCCTATTTGAAGTTCCTGCTGTTTTTACAGAAAAACTGCTGGAACGACTACCTCCCCATATATATTTAAGGAGCGTAGTTTGCAATTGAAAAGTAACTTTTGTTCCAAACAAGTTCCTTGAAAGACATCTTTCACACACAATATTCTCTCCGAACGGAGCAAGTGGAGAGAGGATCGTTCAGCTAGAACAAAGGGAACGGTTTTCAGGAGAAATTTTACTCTTGTCTCTCAGTCTGTTTCTTAGAGCCGGTTTGAATTTCCTGCAGTCTTCACTGTTAAAGTGAGTTGGAGCTTGTACCTCCCCATATATATGTATGGATTGTAGATTGCTACTGAAAAGAAAATTTGTGTTCCCTGCCAGCTAGGTGAAGGACGGCTTTCACACACATTTATCTCTCAGAACTGAGCTTGTGGAGAGACCTTCATTAATCTAGCACAAAGGGAACGGTTTGTAGTGGAATTTTTACCCTGATTTCTCAGTCTTTTTATAATAGACGGTTTAAAGTTCCTGCAGTTTCCTGGAAAACCGAGCTTTAGCTATTACCTCCCCATATATATTTAAGGAGTGTAGTTTGCAACCATAAGGAATATTTGTGTTCCCTACAAGCTACGTGAAGTATGGCTTTAAACACACTTATCAGTCAGTACTGAGCAAGAGGAGAGTATTACGATCAACAAGCACAAAATGATTGGTTTGCAGCAGTATCTTTTACTCTGCTTTCTCAGAATTTTTCATGTGCCACTTTGAATTTCCTTAAGTTTTCAGTGTAAAACCGATTTGGGTTTCTTACCTCCACATATAAATGTAAGGATGTAAGATTGAAACTGAATTGGGACTTTATTTTCCCAACCAGCGAGGCAAAGTAAGGCTTACAAACACACTTACCTCTCAGAACCAAGAATGTGGAGCGACTTTCATTTATCTAGGAGAAAGTGAACGGGTTGCAAGGGAAACATTTACTCCAGGTTTTCAGTATTATTCCAAGGGCCAATTTGAAGTTCCTGCAGTTTATCACGATAGTTGTTTTTGAGCTTTTAACACACAATATATATGCATGGATTGTAGTTTGCAACTGAAAAGAAGATTCATCTTCCTAACAAGCTAGGTGAAGGAAGGCTTTCACAGACTGGTATCTCTCAGTACCTTGAATGTGTAGAGACGATGGTTCATTAATCACAAAATGAACAGTTTGTAGGAGAAAATTTTACTCCAGTTTCTCAGAATTTATCAAAGTGCCGGAAAAAAGTTTTTGCAGTTTTCTGTGTAAAACCGTGTTGGAGCTAGTACGTCCTCATATAAATGTGTGGTGTGTAGTTTACAACTGAAAGAAACCTTGTTTTCCCAACAAGATAGGTGAAGGCAGCTTCAAAACAGACTTATCTCTCAGAACTGAGCATGTGGGGAGGCTTTCATTCATCTAGCACAATGGGATCGCTTTGCAGAAGAAACTTTTACTCTGGATCCTCAGTCTGTTTCCTTTTGCCTCTTTTAAGTTCCTGAATTTTTCACTGGTATTCGGAGTTGGTGTTACTACCTCCCGATATATATGTAAGGAGTGTAATTTGCAACTGAATAGAAAATTTTTGTTCCCAACCATCTAGTTGAATTTCGGCTTTCAAACAGACATATCTCAGAAATGTGCATGTTGAAAGACGTTCGTTCATCTTGCACAAAGGGAATGGTTTGCAGTGGAAACTTTCACCCCGGTTTCTCAAAAATTTTACAAGTACTGATTTGATGTAAATGCAGTTTTCCTTTGAAAACCATGTTGTTTCTAGTATATCCACTTATATATGTAAGGAGTGTTTTTTGCAATCTTAATATATCACTGTGTTCCCAACACTCTAGTTGAATTAAGGCTTTAAACTCAATTATCTCTCAGAGATGAGCATGTAGTGATGTTCTTTTATCTAGAAAAATGCGGTCAATTTTCAGAAGGAACTGTAACTCTTGATTCTCAGTGTTTTTCCTAGTTCCATAGTGCTGTTCTTCCATTTTTCACGATAAAACTGTTTTGGAGCTAGTACCTCCCCTTATATATGTATGGACAAAAATTTTTCAACTGAAAATATACATTGAGTTCCCAACAATCTATGATAAGTACGGTTTACAAACACATATTACCCTCATAACTGAGAAAGTGGAGAGACGTTTGTTCATATAGCACCAAGCAACTGGTTAATAGGGCAAAATTTTTCACTAGATTCTCTGTATGTTTCCTAGTTCCAGGTCCACGATCCTGCAGTTTTCAGCATAAAACTGAGTTCGAGGTAGTACCTACAATTATATATGAATGGATTTTCGCTTGCAACTGAAAAGAATCTGTTTGTTCCCAACAAGTTTGTTGAAGGACGGCTTTCACACACAATTCAATCTCAGAACGGAGCATGTGGAAGGACTTTCATTAGTGTAGGAGAAAGTGAAATGTTTGGAGGATTATCTTTTACTCTGGTTTCTCAGTCTGATTCCTAGTGCCAATTTGAATTTCCTGTAGTTTCTTCAAGAAAATCGAGTTGGAGATTGTAACTCCCAATATATATGTATTCAGTGTAGTTTGCAACTGAAATGCAATTCTGGGTTCCAAACAAGCTTTATGAAGGACTGCTTTCAAACTTATTTATATCTGAGAACTGAGCATATGGAGAGAAGTTCGTCATCTAGCACAAAAAGAACTGAGTGCAGGAGAAACATTTACTCTGCTTTCTCAGTCTGTTTCCTAGTGCTTATTTGAAGTTCCTGCTGTTTTTACAGAAAAACTGCTGGAACTACTACCTCCCCATATATATTTAAGGAGTGTAGTTTGCAAATGAAAAGTAACTTTGTGTTCCAAACAATTTCTTGAAGGACGTCTTTCACACACAATAAGCTCTCCGAACGGAGCAAGTGGAGAGACGAAAGTTCAGCTAGAACAAAGGGAACGGTTTGCAGGAGAAATTTTACTCTTGTCTCTCAGTCTGTTTCCTAGAGCCGGTTTGAATTTCCTGCAGTCTTCACTGTTAAATTGAGTTGGAGCTTGTACCTACCCATACATATGAATGGATTGTAGATTGCTACTGAAAATAAAATTTTGCTCCCTGCAAGCTAGGTGAAGGACGGCTTTCACGCACATTTATCTCTCAAATCTGAGCTTGTGGAGAGACCTTCATTAATGTAGCACAAAGGGAACTGTTTTTAGTGGAATTTTTACCCTGATTTCTCAGTTTTTTTTAATAGACGGTTTAAAGTTCCTGCAGTTTACTGAAAAACCGAGATTTAGCTACTACATACCCATATATATTTAAGGAGTGTAGTTTGCAACCATAAGGAATATGTGTTCCCTACAAGCTACGTGAAGTATGGCTTTAAACACACTTATCAATCAGAACTGAGCAAGAGGAGAGTAGTTCGTTCATCAAGCACAAAATGATTGGTTTTCATCAGTATCTTTTACTATGCTTTCTAAAATTGTTTCCTGTGCCACTTTCAAGTTCCTTCAGTTTTCAGGGTATAACCGATTTCGATTTCTTACCTCCCCATATAAATGTAAGGATGTAAGTTTGAAACTGAAATGGTACTTTATGTTCCCTACCAGCGAGGCAAAGTAAGGCTTACAAACACACTTATCTCTCAGAACAGAGAATGTGGAGAGACTTTCATTTATCTAGGAGAAAGTGAACGGGTTGCAAGAGAAACAATTACTCCAGGATTTCAGTATGATCCCAAGGGCCAATTTGAAGTTCCTGCAGTTTATCACGAAAATTGTTTTTGAGGTTTTAACACCCAATATATATGCATGGATAGTAGTTTGCAACTGAAAAGAAGATTCATCTTCCTAACAAGCTAGGGGAAGGAAGGCTTTCACAGACTGGTAACTCTCAGTACATTACATGTGTAGAGACGTTGGTTCATCAATCACAAAATGAACGGTTTGCAGGAGAAAATTTTACTCCAATTTCTCAGTCTTTATCAAAGTGCCGGAAAGAAGTTTCTGCAGTTTTTTGTGTAAAACCGTGTTGGATTTTGTACGTCATCATATAAATGTATGGTGTGTATTTTACAACTGAAAGAAACCTTGTATTCCCAACAAGATAGGTGAAGGCAGCTTCCAAACACACTTATCTCTCAGAACTGGGCATGTGGTGAGGCGTTCATTCATCTAGCAAAATGGGATCGTTTTGCAGGGGAAACTTTTACTCTGGATTATCAGTCTGTTCCCTAGTGCCACTTTAATTTCCTGAAGTTTTCACTGGAAATCCGAGTTGGTGTTACTACCTCCCGTTATATATATATTCAGTGTAATTTGCAACTGAAAAGAAAATTTTTGTTCCAAAAAGCTAGTTGAATTTCGGATTTCAAACACACATATCTCAGAAAAGTGCATGTTGAATGAAGTTCGTTCATCTATCAAAAAGGGAATGGTTTGCAGTGGAAACTTTGACCCTGGTTTTTCAACATTTTTACAAGTGCTGATTTGATGTACATGCAGTTTTCCTTTGAAAACCAAGTTGGATCTAGTACATCCCCTTATATATGTAAGGAGTGTTGTTTGCAATCTTAATATATCACTGTGTTCCCAACAATCTAGTTGAATTAAAGCTTTAAACTCAATTATCTCTCAGAAATGAGCATGTGTTGATGTTCTTTCATCTAGAAAAATGCGATCGATTTTCATTAGGAACTGTTACTCTTGATTCTCAGAGTTTTTCCTTGTTCCGTAGTGCTGTTCTTGCATTTTTCACTATTAAACCGTTTTGGAGCTAGTACCTCCACTTTTACATGTATGGACAAAAATTTTTCAACTGAAAATACACATTGATTTCCCAAAAAGCTATGATAAGTACGGTTTACAAACACAAATATCTCTCATAACTGAGAAAGTGGAGAGACGTTTGTTCATCTAGCACCAAGCAACTGGTTTATAGGGCAAAGTATTACACTAGATTCTCTGTATGTTTCCTAGTGCCAGGTCCACGATCCTGCAGTTTTCAGCATAAAACTGAGTTCGAGCTAGTACCTACAAATATATAAGTATGGATTGTAGCTTGCAGCTGAAAAGAATCTTTTTGTTCCCAACAAGCTAGGTGAAGGACGGTTTTCACACACACTAAAATCTCAGAACGCAGCATGTGGAGGGACTTTCATTAGTGTAGGAGAAAGTGAAATGTTTGGAGGATTATCTTTTACTCTTGTTTCTCAGTCTGATTGCTAGTGCCAATTTGAAATTCCTGTAGTTTTTTCACGAAAATCGAGTTGGAGATTGTAACTATCAATATATATGTATGGAGTGTATTGTGCAACTGAAAAGCAATTCTGTGTTCCAAACAAGCTATATGAAGGACTGCTTTCAACCATATTTATATCTGAGAACTGAGCATATGGAGAGAAGTTCGTCATCTAGCACAAAAAGAACTGTTTCCAGGAGAAACATTTACTCTGCTTTCTCAGTCTGTTTCCTAGTGACTATTTGAAGTTCGTGCTGTTTTTACAGAAAAACTTCAGGAACAACTACCTCCGCATATATATTTAAGGAGCGTAGTTTGCAACTGAAAAGAAATTTTGTGTTCCCAACAAGTTCCTTGAAGGACGTCTTTCTCACACAATAGTCTCTCCGAACGGAACAAGAGGAGAGACGATCGTTCAGCTAGAACAAAGGGAAAGGTTTGCAGGAGAAATTTTACTCTTGTTCCTCAGTCTGTTTCCTAGAGCCGGTTTGAATTTCCTGCAGTCTTCACTGTTAAAGTGATTTGGAAATTGTACATCCCCAAATATATGTATGGAGTGTAGATAGCTACTGAAAAGAACCTTTGTGCTCCTTGCAAGCTAGGTGAAGGGCGGCTTTCATTCCATTTATTTCTCAGAACTGAGCTTGTGGAGAGACCTTCATTAATCTAGCACAAAGGGAACGGTTTGTCGTGGAATTTTACCCTGATTTCTCAGTCTTTTTATAATTGATGGTTTAAAGTTCCTGCAGTTTACTGGAAAACCGAATTTTAGCTATTACCTTCCCATATATATATTTAAGGAATGTAGTTTGCAACCATAATGAATATTTGTGTTCCCTACAAGCTACGTGAATTATGGGTTTAAACAAATTTATCAGTCAGAACTGAGCAAGAGGAGAGAAGTTCTTTCATCAAGCAGAAAATGAATAGTTTGCAGCAGTATTTTTACTCTGCTTTCTCAGATGGTATCCTGTGCCACTTTGAAGTTCCTTCAGTTTTCAGTGTAAAAACGATTTGGATTTCTTACCTCCCCATATAAATGTCAGGATGTAAGTTTGAAACTGAAATGGTACTTTATGTTCCCTACCAGCGAGGCAAAGTAAGGCTTACAAACACACTTACTTCTCAGAAACGAGAATGTGGAGAGACTTTCATTTATCTAGGAGAAAGTGAACGGGTTGCAAGAGAAACATTTACTCCAGGTTTTCAGTATGATTCCAAGGGCCAAATTGAAGTTCCTGCTGTTTATTCCGAAAGTTGTTTTAGAGCTTTTAACACCCAATATATATGCATGGATTGTAGTTTGCAACTGAAAAGAAGATTCATCTTCCTAACAAGCTAGGTGAAGGAATTCTTTCACAGACTGGTGTCTCTCAGTAACATGCATGTGTAGAGATTATGGTTCATGAACCACAAAATGAACAGTTTGCAGGAGAAAATTTTTCTCCAGTTTCCCAGTATTTATCAAAGTGCCGGAAAGAAGTTTCTGCACTTTTCTGTGTAAAACCGTGTTGGAGCTAGTACGTCCTCATATAAATGTATGGTGTGTAGTTTACAACTGAAAGAAACCTTGTTTTCCCAACAAGATAGGTGAAGGCAACTTCCAAACACACTTATCTCTCAGAACTGAGCTTGTGGGGAGGCGTTCATTCATCTAGCACAGTGGGATCGCTTTGCAGGAGATACTTTTACTCTGGATCCTCAGTCTATTTCCTAGTGCCACTTTTATGTTCCTGAAATTTTCACTGGAAATCCGAGTTGGTGATACTACCTCCCGTTATATATTTAAGGAGTGTAATTTGCAACTGAAAAGAAAATTTTTGTTCCCAATAAGCTAGTTGAATTTCGGCTTCAAACACACATATCTCAGAAATTTGCATGTTGAAAGACTTTCGTTCATCTAGCACAAAGGGAATTTTTTTGCAGTGGAAACTTTCAACCTGGATTCTCATAATTTTTACAAGTGCTGATTTGATGTACCTGCAGTTTTCATTTGAAAACCAAGTTGGTTCTAGTACATCCCCTTCTATATGTAAGGAGTGTTGTTTGCAATCTTAATATATCACTATGTTCCCAACAATCTAGTTGAATTAAGCTTTAAACTCAATTAACGGTCAGAAATGTGCATGTGGTGATGTTCGTTCATTTAGAAAAATGCGATCGATATTTAGTAGGAACTGTTACTCTTGATTCTCAGTGTTTTTCCTAGTTCCGTAGTGCTCTTCTTGCATTTTTCACGATAAAACAGTTTTGGAGCTAGTACCTCCCCTTATACATGTATGGACAAAAATTTTTCAACTGAAAATATACATTGAGTTCCCAACAAGCTATGATAAGTACGGTTTACAAACACAAATATCTCTCATAAATGAGAAAGTGGAGAGAAATTTGTTCATCTAGCACCAAGCAACTGGTTTATAGGGCAAAGTTTTACACTAGATTCTCTGTATGTTTCCTAGTGCCAGGTCCACGATACTGCAGTTTTCAACATAAAACTGAGTTCGAGCTAGTACCTACAAATATATATTTATGGATTGTAGCTGGCAAATTAAAAGAATCTTTTTGTTCCCTACAACCTAGGTGAAGGACGGCTTTCACACACACTTAAATCTCAGAACGGAACATGTGGAGGGACTTTCATTAGTGTAGGAGAAAGTGAAATATTTGGAGGATTATCTTTTACTCTGGTTTCTCAGTCGGATTCCTAGTGCCAATTTGAATTTCCTGTAGTTTATTCACGAAAATCGAGTTGGAGATTGTAACTCCCAATATATATGTATGGAGTGTTATTTGCAACTGAAAAGCAATTCTGTGTTCCAAACAAGCTATATGAAGGACTGATTTCAACCATATTTATATCTGAGAGCTGAGCATATGGAGAGATGTTCGTCATCTAGCACAAAAGGAACTGTTTGCAGGAGAAAAATTTACTCTGCTTACTCAGTCTGTTTCCTAATGCCTATTTGAAGTTCCTGCTGTTTTTACAGAAAAACTGCTTGAACTACTACCTCCCCATATATATTTAAGGAGCGTAGTTTGCAACTGAAAAGTAAATTGGTGTTCCCAACAAATTCCTTGAAGGACGTCTTTCACACACAATAATCTCTCTGAACGGAGCAGGTGGAGAGACGATCCTTCAGCTAGAACAAACGGAACGGTTTGCAGGAGAAGTTTTACTCTTGTCTCTCAGTCTGTTTCCTAGAGCCGGTTTGAATTTCCTGCAGTCTTCACTGTTAAAGTGAGTTGGAGCTTGTTCCTCCCCATATATATATTTATGGATTGTAGATAGCTAATGAAAAGAAAATTTGTGCTCCCTGCAAGCTAGGTGAAAGACGGCATTCATGCACATTTATCTCTCGGAACTGAGCTTGTGGAGAGACCTTCATTAATCTGGCACAAATGGAACGGTTTGTAGTGGAATTTTTACCCTGATTTCTCAGTCTTTTTATAAAAGACGGTTTAAATTTCCTGCAGTTTTCCGGAAAAACGAGTTTTAGCTATTACCTCCCCATATATATTTAAGGAGTTTATTTTGCAACCATAAGGAATATTTGTGTTCCCTACAAGCTACGTGAAGAATGGCTTTAAACACACATCAGTAAGTACTGAGCAAGAGGAGAGAAGTTCGTTCATCAAGCACAAAATGATTGGTTTGCTGCAGTATCTTTTACTCTGCTTTCTCAGATGGTTTCGTGTGCCACTTTGAATTTCCTTCAGTTTTCAGTGTAAAACCGATTTGGATTTCTTACCTCCCCATAAAAATGTAAGGATGTAAGTTTGAAACTAAATGGTACATTATGTTCCCTACCAGCGATGCAAAGTAAGGCTTACAAACACACTTATCTCTCAGAAACAAGAATGTGGAGAGACTTTCATTCATCTAGGAGAAAGAGGACGTGTTGCAAGAGAAACATTTACTCCAGGTTTTCAGTATGATTCCAAGGGCCAATTAGATGTTCCTGCAGTTTATCCCGATAATTTTTTTGAGCTTTTAACACCCAATATATATGCATGGATTGTAGTTTGCAATTGAAAAGAAGATTCATCTTCCTAACAAGCTAGGTGAAGGAAGGCTTGCACAGACTGGTATCTCTCAGTACCTTGCATGTGTAGAGACGTTGGTTCATGAATCACAAAGTGAACGGATTGCAGGAGAAAATTTTCCTCCAGGTTCTCATTCTTTTTCAAAGTG
This sequence comes from Camelus dromedarius, assembly GCF_036321535.1. Classification (NCBI taxonomy): domain Eukaryota; kingdom Metazoa; phylum Chordata; class Mammalia; order Artiodactyla; family Camelidae; genus Camelus; species Camelus dromedarius. The sequence continues at coordinate 184,983 of NC_087473.1, read as the reverse complement.
CCAGAAAGAAATTTTTGCAGTTTTCTGTGTAAAACCGTGTTGGAGCTAGTACGTCCTCATATACATGTATGGTGTGTAGTTTACAACTGAAAGAAACCTTGTTTTCCCAACAAGATAGGTGAAGGCAGCATCCAAACACACTTATCTCTCAGAACTGAGCATGTGGGGAGGCGTTCATTCATCTAGCAAAATGGGATCGCTTTGCAGGTGAAACTTTTACTCTACATCCTCAGTCTGTTTCCTAGTGCCACTTTTAAGTTCCTGAAGTTTTCACTGGAAATCCGAGTTGGTGTTACTACCTCCCGTTATATATATAAGGAGTGTAATTTGCAACTGAAAAGAAAATTTTTGTTCCCAAAATGCTAGTTGAATTTCAGCTTTCAAACACACATATCTCAGAAATTTGCATGTTGAAAGACGTTGTTCATCTAGCACAAATGGAATGGTTTAAGTGGAAACTTTCAACCTGATTTTTCAAAATTTTTACAAGTGCTGATTTGATGTACCTGCAGTTTTCCTTTGAAAAGCAAGTTGGATGTAGTACATCCCCTTATATATGTAAGGAGTGTTGTTTGCAATCTTAATATATCACTGTTTTCCCAACACTCTAGTTGAATTAAGGCTTTAAACTCAATTATCTCTCAGAAATGAGCATGTAGTGATGTTCGTTCATCTAAAAAAATGCGATCGATTTTCATTAGGAACTGTTACTCTTGATTCTCAGTGTTTTTCCTAGTTCCGTAGTGCTGTTCTTGCATTTTTCACGATAAAACGGTTTTGGAGTTAGTACCTCCCCTTATACATGTATGGACAAAATCTTTTCAACTGAAAATGTACATTGAGTTCCCAACAAGCTATGTTAAGTAAGGTTTAAAAACACAAATATCTCTCATAATTGAGAAAGTGGAGAGACATTTGTTCATCTAGCACCAAGCAACTGGTTTATAGGGCAAAGATTTACACTAGATTCTCTGTATGTTTCCTAGTGCCAGTTCCACCATCCTGCAGTTTTCAGCATAAAAATGAGTTCGAGCTAGTACCTACAAATATATATGTATGGATTGTTTCTTGCAACTGAAAATAATCTTTTTGTTCCCAACAAGCTAGGTGAAGGACGGCTTTCACACACACTTAAATCTCAGAACGGAGCATTTGGAGGGACTTTCATTAGTGTAGGAGAAAGTGAAATGTTTGGAGGATTATCTTTTACTCTGGTTTCTCAGTCTGATTCCTAGTGCCAATTTGAATTTCCTGTAGTTTCTTCAAGAAAATCGAGTTGGAGATTGTAACTCCCAATATATATGTATGGAGTGTAGTTTGCAACTGAAAAGCAATTCTGTGTTCCAAACAAGCTATATGAAGTACGGCTTTCAACCATATTTATATCTGAAAACTGAGCATATGGAGAGAAGTTCGTCATCTAGCACAAAAGGAACTGTTTGCAGGAGAAACATTTACTCTGCTTTCTCAGTCTGTTTCCTAGTGCCTATTTGAAGTTCCTGCTGTTTTTACAGAAAAACTGCTGGAACTACTACCTCCCCATATATATTTAAGGAGCGTAGTTTGCAACTGAAAAGTAACTTTGTGTTCCAAACAAATTCCTTGAAGGACGTCTTTCACACACAATAATCTCTCCGAACGGAGCAAGTGGAGAGACGATCGTTCAGCTAGAAATAAGGAACGTTTTGCAGGAGAAATTTTACTCTTGTCTCTCAGTGTGTTTCCTAGAGCTGATTTGAATTTCCTGCAGTCTTCACTGTTAAAGTGAGTTGGAGCTTGTACCTCCCCATATATATGTATGGAGTGTAGATTGCTACTTAAAAGAAACTTTGTGCTCCCTGCAAGCTAGGTGAAGGACGGCTTTCACGCACATTTATTTCTCAGAACTGAACTTGTGGAGAGACCTTAATTAATCTAGCACAAAGGGAACGGTTTGTAGTGGAATTTTTACCCTGATTTCTCAGTCTTTTTATAATAGACGGTTTAAAGTTCCTGCAGTTTCCTGGAAAACCGAGTTTTAGCTATTACCTCCCCATATATATTTAAGGAGTGTAGTTTGCAACCATAAGGAATATTTGTCTTCCCTACAAGCTAAGTGAAGTATGGCTTTAAACACACTTATAATTCAGAACTGAGCTAGAGGAGAGAATTTCGTTCATCAAGCACAAAATGATTGGTTTGCAGCAGTATCTTTTACTCTGCTTTCTCAGATTGTTTCCTGTGCCACTTTGAAGTTCCTTCAGTTTTCAGTGTAAAACCGATTTGGATTTCTTACCTCCCCATATAAATGTAAGGATGTAAGTTTGAAACTGAATTGGGACTTTATGTTCCCTACCAGCGAGGCAAAGTAAGGCTTACAAACACACTTACCTCTCAGAACCAAGAATGTGGAGAGACTTTCATTTATCTAGGAGAAAGTGAACGGGTTGCAAGAGAAACATTTACTCCACGTTTTCAGTATGATTCCAAGGGCCAATTTGAAGTTCCTGCAGTTTATCACGATATTAGTTTTTGAGCTTTTATCACCCAATATATATGCATGGATTGTAGTTTGCAACTGAAAAGAAAATACATCTTCCTAACAAGCTAGGTGAAGGAAGACTTTCACAGACTGGTATCTCTCAGTACCTTGCATGTGTAGAGACGTTGGTTCATGAATCACAAAATGAACGGTTTGCAGGAGAAATATTACTCCAGTTTCTCTGTCTTTATCAGAGTGCCGGAAATAATTTTCTGCATTTTTCTGTTTAAAACCGTGTTCGAGCTAGTACGTCCTCATATAAATATATGGTGTGTAGTTTACAACTGAAAGAAACCTTGTTTTCCCAACAAGATAGGTGAAGGCAGCTTCCAAACACACTTATCTCTCAGAAATGAGCATGTGGGGAGGCGTTCATTCATCTAGCAAAATGGGATCGCTTTGCAGGAGAAATTTTTACTCTGGATCCTCAGTCTGTTTCCTAGTGCCACTTTTATTTTCCTGAAGTTTCCACTGGAAATACGATTTGATGTTACTACCTCCCGTTATATTTTTAAGGAGTGTATTTTCAAATGAATAGTTATTTTGTGTTCTCAACAAGTTCTTTGAAGGACTGCTTTCAAACACACTTATCTCTCTGAACTGAGCATGTGGAGAGATTTTCCTTCATGTAGCAAAATTGGAACGACTTGCAGGTTAAAATTTACTCTGGATTCTCAGTCTGTTTTCTAGTGCCGATTTCAATTTCCTGCAGTTTTCACTACTACACCGAGTTGCAAGTAATAGGTACACATAATTATATATACGGAGTGTAGTGTTCAAGTTAAAATGTACCATTTTCCCTACAAGCTTGTTGAAGGATGTCTTTCACAAAAAGTTTCCTATCAGAAATAAGCATGTTGGAGATGTTCGTTCACCTAGCACAAATTGAACAGGTTGCAGGGGAAACTTTTATTCTGGGCTCTCAGTCTGTTTCTTAGTGCCAATTTGAAGTGCCTGCAGTTTTTAGAGAAAAACTGTGTTGGAGCTACTACCTCCCCATATATATGCATGGAGTGTAGTTTGCAACTGAAAATAAAATTTGTTTTCCCAACAAGCTAGGTGAAGTTCGGCTTTCAAGCACACTTATATTTCAGAATTGTGCATGTGGAGAAACAGTCGTTCATCTAGCACTAAAAGAACGGTTTGCAGGAGAAACTTTTACTCTGGTTTCTAAGACTGTTTCCTAGTGCCGGTTTGAAGTTCCTGCAGTTTTCAATGGAAAACGATTTGGAGATAGTACCTACCCATATATATGTATGAGTTTCAGTTTTCAACTGAAAAGAAACTTCATCTTCCCAACAAGGTAAGTTAAGGACGGCTTTATCAGACAGTTATTTCTCAGTACTCTGCATGTGGAGACAATTTCGTTCATTTAGCACAAGGGTAATGGTTTGCAGTAGAAACTATTACTCTGGTTTCTCAGTCTGTTTCCTAGTGCCGATTTGAATTTCCTGCATTGTTTGCAGGAAAACGGTTTTGGAGCTACTATCTCCCCATGTATATGTAAGGAGTGTAGTTTGCAACTGAAATGAATCTTTTTGTTCCCAACAAGTTCTGTGAAGGACGGCTTTCACACACACTAGACTCTCTGAATGAAACAAGTGGAGAGAAGTTTGTTCATCCAGCACAAAGGGAACGTTTTGCAGGTGAAATTTTACTCTAGTTTCTCAGTCTTTTTTCTAGTGCCTGTTTGAAGTTCCTGCAGTTTTTACTTATAAACCGAGTTGGATGTAGTGTCTCCACATATATATATAAATGGAGGGCATTTTTCAACTGAAATATAACCGTTTTCCCAAAAGCTATGTGAAGGACGGCTTTCACACACATTTACCTTTCAGACCTCAGCATGCTGCAAGACGTTCGTTCATGTAGCACAAAATGAACAGGTTTTAGGTGATACATTTAATCTGGTTTCTCAGTTTCCTAGTGCCACTTTGAAGTTCCTGCAGTTTTTAGAGAAAAATTGAGTTGGAGCTACTACCTCCCCATATATATGTTAGGGTGTAGATTGCAACTGAAAAGAAACTTTGTGTTCCCAACAAGCTAGGTGAAGGACGGCTTACAAACACAGTTAAATCTCAGAAATGTGCACGTGGAGAGACGTTCATTCATCTAACACAAATAGAAAGGTTTGCAGTAGAATCTTTTACTCTGGCTTCTCAGTCTGTTTCCTAGTGCTGCTTTGAATTTCCTGCAGATTTCACTGGAAAACAGTGTTGGAGCTAGTACCCCTCCATAAATATCGATGGATTGTTGTTTGCAACTTAAAAGAAACTTCATCTTCCTAACAAGATAGGTGAAGGACGGCATTCACAGACAGTTTTCCCTCAGTACCTTGCATGTGGATAGACATTCGTTCATGTAACACCAATGGAAAAATTTACAGGGAAAATTTTACTCTAGATTCTCAGTCTGTTTCATAGTACCGGTTTGAAGTTCCTAAATTTTTCATTGTAAAAACGTGTTGTAGCTTATACCTCCTCATATATATTTATGGTGTGTGGTTTTTCAACTGAAAAGACACCTTGTATTCCCAACAAGCTAGGTGAAGAATGGTTTTAAATACACTTAATTCTCAGAACTGAGAATGTGATGAGACATTTGTTCATCTGCCACTATGGGATAGGGTTGCAGGAGGAACTTATATTCTGGTATCTCAGTCTGTTTTCTAGTGCCGATTTGAAGTTCTTGGAGTTTTCACTGGAAAAGTGTTTTGGAGCTATTACCTCCCCACATATATATAAGGATGTAAGCTTGCAACTGAAAAGAATTTTTTTATTCCCAACAAGCTTGGTGAAGGACAGTTTAAAAACACACTTATCTCTCAAAACTGAGCATGTGGAGAGACTTTCATTCATGTATCAGAAAGGGATCGGTTTGCAGGAGAAACTTTACTCTGTATTCTCAGTCTGTTTCCTAGTGCCGCTTTGAAGTTCCTGCAGTTTTCACTGGAAAAGAGTCTTGGAGCAATTACCTCTGCTGTATACATGTATGGATGTATGTTTGCAACTGAAAAGTAACTTTGTGTTCCCAACAAGTTCTGTGAATTATGGCTTTCACACACACTTATCTTTCAGACCTGAGTATCTGGAGAGACGTTCTTTCATCTAACACCAAGAGATCGGGTTGAAGGGGAATGTTTTACTCTGGTTCCTCAGACTGTTTCCTAGTGCCAGTTTGAAGTTCCTGCAGTTATCAGTGTAAAGCCGATTTGGAGATTTTACCATCTCATATATATTTATGGTGTGTTATTTGCAACTGAAAACAAACTTTGTGTTCCCTACAGACTAGGTTAATGTCAGATTTCAAACACATTTATCTATCAGGCCTGAGCATGTGGAGAGAAATTCGTTCATCTAGCAAAAATTGTATGGGTTGTAGTGAAAACTTTTACCCTGTTTTCTCATTCTTTTTACAATAGTCGGTTTGAAGTTCCTGCAGTTTTACTGTAAACCCGATTTGGAACTCTTAATTCCCCATGTATTTTTAAGAAGTGTAGATTGAAACCATAAAGAATGTATGTTTTCCCTACAAGCTAGGTGAAGTATGGCTTTTAACAAACTTAACTGTCAGAACTGAGCATGTGGAGAGGCGTTCTTTCATCTAGGAGAATGTGAACGGGTTGCAAAGGAAACATTTACTCTTGGTTCTCAGCATGATTCCAAGTGCCAAATTGAAGTTCCTGCAGTTTTTCATGAAAATCGTTTTGGAGCTTGTCCCTCCCAATATATATGCATGGATTGTAGTTGGCAACTGAAAAGAAACTTCATCTTCCTGAAAAGCCAAGTGAACGGTGGCTTTCACAGACTGGTATCTCTCAGTACCTTGCATGTGTAGTGACGTTCGTTCATGTATCACAAAAGGAACGGTTTGCAAGAGATACTTTACTCTAGTTTCTCAGTATTTTTCTTAGTGCTGGTAAGATGTTCCTGCATTTTTCTGTGTAAAACCGTGTTGGAGCAAATACGTCCTCATATATATGTATGGTGTGTAGTTTACTACTGAAAATATATCTTGTGTTCCCAACAAGATAGGTGAAGGACGGCTTACAAACACACATCTCTCAGAACTGAGCATGTGGGGAGACGTTCGTTCTTCTAGCACAAAGGGTTGCTTTTCAGGGGGAACTTTTTCTCTGGATTCTCAGTGTGTTTCCTAGTGCTGCTTTGAAGTTCCTGAAGCTTTCACTGGAAATCCGACTTGGTGTTACTACCTCCCTTTATATATGTAAGGAGTGTAATTTTCAACTGAAAAAAACCTTTTTTCTCAACAAGCTCCATGAAGGACGGCTTCACACACACTTATCTGTCCGAACTGAACATGTGGATAGAAGTCCATTCATCTAGCACAAAAGGAATGGTTTGCAGGATAAATTTTACTCTGGATTCTCAGTCTGTTTTCTAGTGCCAATTTGAATGTCCTGCAGTTTTCACTACTACACCAAGTTGGAGGTATTAGCTACATATATATATATATATATATGGAGTGTAGTATTCAACTGAAAAATACAGTTTTCACAAGCTTGTTGCAAGACTGCTTTCACACACAGTTACCTATCAGAACTAAGCATCTTTAGAGATGTTCGTTCACTTAGCACAAAATGAACAGGTTGCAGGAGGAACTTTTAGTCTGGGTTCTCAATCTGTTTCCTAGTGCCGATTAGATGTGCCTGAAGTTTTTAGAGAAAATATGATTTGGAGCTACTACCTCCCCATATATATGTATGGAGTGTAGTTTGCAACTGAAAATAAAATTTGTGTTCCCAACAAGCTAGGTGGAGGACGGCTTTCAAACACTCATATATCTCAGAAATGAGCATGTGGATAAACCGTCGTTTATCTAGGAGAATGTGAATGGGATGCAAGAGAAACATTTACTCTGGGTTCTCAGTATGATTCCAAGTGCCAATTTGAAGTTCCTGCAGTTTTTCATGAAAATCGTTTTGGAGCTTGTCCCTCCCAATATATATGCATGGATTGTAGTTTGCAACTGTAAAGAAACTTCATCTTCCTGAAAAGCTAGGTGAAGGAATGCTTTCACACTCTTGTATCTCTAAGTACCTTGCATGTATAGAGACGTTCGTTCATGAATCACAAAATGAATGGTTTGCAAGAGATTCTTTACTCTAGTTTCTCAGTATTTTTCATAGTGCCATTAAGAAGTTCCTGCAGTTTTCTTTGTAAAACCGTGTTGGAGCAAGTACATCCTCATGTATATGTATGGTGTGCAGTTTACAACTGAAAATATATCTTGTGTTCCCAACAAGATAGGTGAAGGACGGCTTACAAACACACATCTCTCAGAACTGAGCATGTGGGGAGACGTTCGTTCATCTAGCACAAAAGAAACTGTTTGCAGGATATATTTTACTCTGGATTCTCAGTCTGTTTCTAGTGCCAATTTGAATTTCCTGCAGTTTTCACTACTACACAGAGTTGGAGGTATTAGCTACATGTATTTATATATATGGAGTGTAGTATTCAACAGAAAAGATACAGTGTTCCCAAAAAGCTTGATGAAGGACGACTTTCCCACACAGTTAACTATCAGAATCTAGCATCTTTAGAGATGTTTGTTCACTTAGCAGAAAATGAACGGGTTGCATGAGAAACATTTAGTCTGGGTTCTCAGTCTGTTTCCTAGTGCCGATTTGATGTGCCTGCAGTTTTTAGAGAAAAACTGAGTTGGAGCTAATACCACCCCATATATACTTATGGAGTGTAAATTGCAACTGAAAATAAAATTTGTTTTCCCAACATGCTAGGTGAAGGATGGCTTTTAAACACTCTTATATCTCAGAACTGTGCATGTGGAGAGACGGTCGTTCATCTAGCAAAATAGGAACGGTTTTCAGGGGAAAATTTTATTCTGGTTTCCCAGTCTGTTTCCCACTGCTGCTTTGAAGTTCTGCAGTTTTCACTGGAAAACGATTTGGAGCTAGCTCCTCCCCATATATGTGTGTGAGTTGCAGTTATACACTGAAAAGGAACTTCATCTTCCCAACACAGTAATTTAAGGATGGCTTTATCTGACAGTTGTTTCTCTGTACTGTGTATGTGGAGAGAAGTTTTTTCATGTAGCACAAGGGTAATGGTTTGCAGGAGAAACTATTACTCTGGTTTCTCAGTCTGTTTCCTAGTGCCGATTTGAAGTTCCTGCAGTATTTGCAAGAAAAAGGTGTTGGAGCTACTACCTCCCCATTTATAGGTAAGGGGTGTAGCATGCAACTGAAAAGAAACTTTGTGTTCCCAACAATTTCTGTGAAGGAAGGCTTTCACGCACAGTAATCTCTCTGAATGGAGCATGTGCAAAGAAGTTGGTTCTTCTAGCACAAAGGTACGGTTTACAGGAGAAATTTTACTCTTGTTTCTCACTCTGTTTTCTAGTCCCAGTAGAATTTTATCCAGTTTTCACTTGTAAACAGAGTTGGATGTACTTTCTCCACATATATATGTATGGAGTGCATTTTGCAACTGAAGAGTAAACATTTTCCAAAAAGCTATATGAAGGAAGGCTTTCACACACAGTTACCTATCAGAACTGAGCATGCTGAGAGATGTTCTTTCATGGAGCACAAATGGAACAGGTTGTAGGATATTCTTTTAATCTGGTTTCTCAGTCAGTTTCCTAGTGCCCACTTGAAGTTCCTACTCTTTTACAGGACTACCGGGTTGGAACTTTTTCCTCCCCTTATATATGTTTGGAGTGTAGATTTTAACTGAAAAGAAACTTTGTGTTCCCAACAAGCTAGGTGAAGGACGGCTTACAACCCACTTATAACTCAGTACTGATCATGTGGAGAGACGGTCGTTCATCTAGCACAAAAAGAACTGTTTGCAGGAGAAACTATTACTCTGTTTTCTCAGTCTGTTTCCTAGTGCCGCATTGAAGTTCCTGCAGTTTTCACTGGAAAATAATTTTGGAGCTAGTACCTCTGCTGTATACATGTATGGATGTATGTTTGCAACTGAAAAGGATCTTTGTGTTCCCAACAAGCTAGGTAAAGTACGGATTACGAACACACATATCTCTCAGACCTGAGTGTCTGGAGAGATGTTCGTTCATCTAACAGCAAAGGATCGTGTTGAAGTGGAAATTTTACTCTGGTTTCTCAGACTGTTTCCTACTGCCAGTTTGAAGTTCCTGCAATTATCAGTGTAAAGCCGATTTGGATCTTGTACCATCTCATATATAATTATGGTCTCTTTTTTGCAACTGAAAATAAACTTTTTGTTCCCAACAAGCTAGGTGAATGACGGCTTTCAAACACAATTATATGTCAGACCTGAGCATGTGGAGAGATGTTCGTTCATCTAGCACAATTGGAACGGGTTGTAGGGGAAACTTTTACCCTGGTTTCTCAGTCTTTATACAATAGTCTGTTTCAAGTTCCTGAAGATTTCCCTGGAAAACCGAGTTGGTGCTATTACCTCCCCATATATATTTAAGTAGTGTATATTGCAACCTTAAAGAATCTTTGTGTTTCCTACATGTTAGGTGAATTATGGCTTTAGACACACTTATCTATCAGAACTGTGCATGTGGAGAGACGTTCGTTCATCTAGCACAAAATGATTGGTAGCAAAATTACCTTTTTCTCTGGTTTCTTAGTCTGTTTCCTAGTTCCACTTAGAAGTTCCTTCTGTTTTCAGTGTAAAACCGATTTGGAGATTTTACCTACCCATATACATGTAAGGAGGTAAGTCTGAAACTGAAATGTTACTCTGTGTTCCCAACAAGCTAGGTGAAGAACAGCTTAAAACACACTTTTCTCTCAGAACAATGCATGTGGAGATACTTTCGTTTATCTAGGAGAAAGTGAATGTGTTGCAAAGGAAATGTTTACTCTAGTTTCTAAGTATGATTCCAAGTGCCAATTTGAATTTCCTGTAGTTTATCACGAAAAAATTTTGGAGATTGTACCTCCCAGTTTATATGGATGGATTGTAGTTTGCCACAGAAAAGAAACTTCATCTTCTTAACATTCTATGTGAAGGACCGCTTTCACAGACTGGTATCTCTCAGTACCTTGCATGTGTAGAGACTTTCGTTCATGAATCACAAAATGAACGGTTTGCAGGAGAATATTTTACTCTAGTTTCTCAGTCTTTTTTGTAGTGCCGGTAAGAAGTTCCTGCAGTTATCTGTGAAAAACCGTTTTGGAGCTAGTACGTACTCATATATATGTATGGTGTGTAGTTTACAACTGAAAATTAATCTTGTGTTCCCAACAAGATTGGAGAAGGCAGGCTTACAAACACACTTATCCCTCAGAACTGAGCAGGTGGAGAGACGTTTGTTCATGTAGCAAAAATGGAAAGGTTTACAGTGGAAATTTTACTCTAGTTTCTCAGTCTGTTTCCTAATACCATTTAGAAGTTCCTACATTTTTCAATGTAAAACAGAGTTGGTGCTAGTACATCCTCATATATATGTATGGTGAGTGGTTTGCAACTGAAAAGGAACCTTGTATTCCCAACAAGCTAGGTGAAGACTGGCTTTAAACACACTTATCTCTCAGAACTGAGAATGTGGTGAGACGTTCATTCATCTACCACAAAGGGATCGTTTTGCAGGAGAAACTTTTTCTCTGGTATCTCTGTTTCCTGGTGCCACATTGAGGTTCCTGCAGTTTTTACTGTAAAACAGTTTTGGAGCTCGTAACTCCACAGTATACATGTATGGTGGTATGTTTGCAAATGAAAAGTTACTTTGTGTTTCCAGCAAGCTACGTGAAGTACCATTAACTAACAGACTTATTTCTTATAACTGAATATCTGGAGAGATGTTCATTCATCTAACACCAATGGATCGGGTTGTAGGGGAAAGATTTACTCTGGTTTCTCAGACTGTTCCCTAATCCGGTTTGAATTTCCTGCAGTTTCAATGTAAACCAATTTGGAGCTTATACCACCACATATATATGTATGGTGTGTAGTTTGCCACTGAAAAGAAACTGTGTTCCCAACAATCTACATGAAGGATGGCTTTCAACTACAATTATCTCTCAGAACTTAGCCTGTGGAGAGACGTTCATTCATCTGGCACAAAGGGAACGGGTTGTAGTGGAAACTTTTACCCTGGTTTCTCAGTCTTTTTACAATTTCCGTTTTGAAGTTCCTGCAGTTTTCACTGGAAAACTGAGTGGGAGCTATTACTTCCCCATATATATGTAAGGAGTGTAGTTTGCAACCTTAAAGGGTCTTTGTTTTCCCTACAAGCTAGGTGAAGGACGGCTTTAAACACACTTATCTGTCAGAACTGAGCATGTGGGGAGACGTTCGTTCATCTAGCAAAAAAGGATCGGGTTGCAGGAGGAATTTTTATTCTGGTTTCTCAGTCTGTTTCCTAGTGCCGCTTTGAGGTACGTGCAGTTTTCACTGTAAAACCGTTTTGGAGATAGTACCTCCCCATATACATGTATGGAGAAAAGTTTGCAACTGAAATGTTACTTGGTGTTCCCAATAAGTTAGGTGAAGAACAGGTTAAAAGCACACTTATTTCTCAGAAATAAGCATGTGGAGATACTTTCGTTTATCTAGGAGAAATTGAACAGGTTGCAGGAGAAACATTTCCTCTGGTTTCTCAGTCTGATTCCTAGTGCCAATTTGAGGTTCCTGCAGTTTTTCACGAAAATCGAGTTGCAGCTTGCACCCCTCAATATAAATGCACCGATTGTAGTTTGCAACTGAGAAGAAACTTTGTGTTCCCAACAACTTAGGTGAAGGATGGCTTTCAAACATGCTTATATTTCAGAACTGGGCATGTGGAGGGACCATCGTTCATATAGCAAAAAAGGAATTGTTTGCAGGAGAAAATTTATCTCTGGTTTCTCAGTCTCTTTCCTAATGCCGCTTTGAAGTTCCTGCAGTTTTCACTAGGACATCGATTTGGAGCTTGTACCTCCCTATATATATATCTTTGGATTGCAGTTTGTAACTGAAAAGAAACCTTGTGTTCCCAACAAACTATGTGAAGAACGGCTTTCACACACACTTATTTCTTAGAACTGAGCATGTGGAAAGACGTTCGATCATCCAGCACAAATCGAATGGGTTGCAGGGGAAACATTTACCCTGGTTCCTCAGTCTTTTTATAAGTGCCGGGTTGAAGTACATGCAGTTTTCACTGTTAAACCAAGTTGGAGCTTGTATCTATCCATATATATGTATGGGGTGTAATTTGCATACTTAAAGAATCTTTGTATTCCCAACAAGGTAGGTTAAGGACAGCTTTAAACGCACTTATATCTCAGAACTGAGAATGTGGAGAGACGTTAGTTCATCTAACACATTGGAAACGGTTTGCATGAAAAATGTTACTCTGGTTTCTCAGTCTGTTTCCTAGTTCTGCTTTAAAGTACTTGCAGTATTCACTGGAAACCGAGTTGGAGCTACTAACTCCCGATATATATGTATGGATTGCAGTTTGCAATTGAAAAGAAATTTCGTCTTCCCAACAAGGTAGTTTTAGGATGGCATCAACAGACAGATATCTCTAAGTACCTTGCATGCAAAGAGACGTTCATTCATCAAGCACAAATGGAAAGTTTTGCAGGGGAATATTTTACTCTGTTTTCTCAGTCAGTTTCCTAGTGCCTGTTTGAATTTCCTGAAGTTTTCATTTTAAAATCGAGTTTGAGTTATTAATTCCTCATATATATGTATGGTATATAGTTTGAAACTGAAAAGAAACTTTTTGTTCCCAACAAGCTAGGTGAAGGACGGCTTTCACATACAATTATATCTCAGAACGGAGCATGTGGAGAGACGTTCATTCATCTAGCACAAAGGGATCACGTTGCAGGAGAAATTTTACTCTGGTATCTCAGTCTGTTTTCTAGTGCCTGTTTTAACTTCCTGCAGTTTTCACTTGTAAACTGAGTTGGAGGTAGTTGCTCCCCAGAAATATATATGGAGTGTAGTTTGCAACTGAAAAGATACAATGTTCCCAACAAGCTTGGTGAAGGACAGTTTTCACACACAGTTACCTTTTCGAACAGAGGATGTGGAGAGACGTTCTTTCATGAATCACAAAGGGAATGGTGTGCAGGAGAAACTGTTACTCTGGTTTCCCAGTCTGTTTCCTAGTGCCTCTTTGAAATTCCAGCAGTTTTCACTGGAAACCGAGTTGGAACTAGTAACTCCCCATATATATGTATGGATTGCAGTTTGCAACCGAAAAGAATCTTCATCTTCCCAACATGGTAGTTTAAGTTCAGCTTTCACAGACAGTTATCTCTCAGTACTGTGCAATTGGAGAGACATTCGTTCATCTGGCATAAATGTAATGGGTGGCAGGAGAAACTTTTACTCTGGTTTCTCAGTCTGTTTCCTAGTGTCACTTGGAAGTTCCTGCAGTTTTCAGTGTAAAATCGAGTTGGAGCTAGTAACTCCTCATATATATGTATGGTCCATATTTTGCAAATGAAAAGAAACTTTGTGTTCCCAACAAGCTACTTGAAGTATGGCTTTCACACACACATCTCTCAGAACTGATCATGTGGAGAGACGTTCATTCATCTAGCACAAAGGGAAATGTTTACAGGGGAATCTTTTACTCTGGTTTCTCAGTAAGTTTCCTAGTGCCTGTTTGAATTTCCTGAAGTTTTCTGTTTAAAATCGAGTTTGAGCTATTACTTCCTCATATATGTATATGGTGTGCAGTTTGAAACTGAAAGGAAACTTCATGTTCCCAACAAGCTAGGTGAAGGAGAGTTTTCACACACAGTTACCTATCCGAAAAGAGGATGTGGAGAGACGGTCTTTCATGAAGCACAAAGGGAACGGTGTGCAGGAGGAACTGTTACTCTTGTTTCTCAGTCTGTTTCCTAGTGCCTCTTTGAAATTCCTGCATTTTTAATGGGAAACCGAGATGGAAATAGTAACATCCCATATATATTTATGGATTACAGTTTGCAACCGAAAAGAAACTTCATCTACCCAACAAGGTAGGTTAAGTTCAGCTTTCACAGACAGTTATCTCTCAGTACTGTGCATGTGGAGAGACGTTCATTCATCTAGCACAAAGGGAATGGGTGTCAAGAGAAACATTTACTCTGGTTTCTCAGTCTGTTTCCTAGTGTCACTTGGAAGTTCCTGCAGTTTTCAGATTAAAATCGATTTGGGGCTACTAACTCCCCATGTACATATATGGAGATTAATTTGCAACTGAAAAGAAACTTTATGTTCCCAACAAGCTCCGTGAAGTTCGGCATTCATACACACTTATCTCTTGGAAATAAGCATGTGGAGTGACGTTCGCCCATCTAGCACAAAAGGAACGGTTTGCAGGAGAAACTATTACTCTGGTTTCTTAGTCTGTTTCCTAGTGCCGGTATGAAGTTCCTGCAGATTTTACTAGAAAACCGAGTTTGTGCTTGTAGCTCCCTATATATATGTATGGAGTGTAGTTTATAACTGAAAAGAAACTTTATGTTCCCATCAAGCTAGTTGAAGTACTGTTTTCAATCATACAATTACCTCAGAAGTGAGCATGTGGAGAGACGTTCATTCAACTAGCACAAACGAAACAGTATGCAGTAGATACTTTTACTGTGGTTTTTCAGTCTTTTTCCTAGTGCCAATTTGAAGTTCCTATAGTTTACACTGGAAAACCAAATTGGTGCTACTACATCCCCATATAAATCTATGGATTTTAGTTTGCAACTGAAAAGAAACTTTTTCTTCAAACAAGATGGGTGAAAGACAGCTTTCACAGAGTGTTAGCACTCAGTATCTTGCATGTGGTGTTATGTTCGTTCATGTAGCACAAAGGGAACTGTTTGCAGGGGAAACTTTTACCCTGGTTTCTCAGACTTTTTAGAAGTGCCGGTTTGAAGTACTTGCAGTTTTCACTGGAAATCTGAGTTGGTGTTTGTACCTCTTCGTATAAATGTATGGAGTGTAATTTGTAACCTTAAAGTATCTTTGCGTTCCTAACAAACTAGGTGTAGGACGTCTATAAACACACATATATGTCAGAACTGAGCAACTGAGTGGAGAGACATTCATTCATCAAGCACAAAGCGATCATTTTTCAGGAGTAATTTTTATTCTGGTTTCTCAGGCTGTTTCCAAGTTCCCTTTTGAAGTTCCTGGAGGTTTCACTGGAAAACCGATTTGGAGCAAGTACCTCCCCATACACATGTATAGAAGTCAGTTTCCTAGTGAAAAGAAACTTTGGGTTCCCAACAGGCTATGTGAAGAACGGCTCAAAACACACATCTCTCAGAAATGAGTATGTGGAGAGATACTCGTTCATCAAGTACCAAGGGATCGGTTTGTAGGGGAATGTTTTTATCTGGTTTCTCAGACTTTTTCCTAGTGCCAGTTTGAAGTTCCTGCAGTTATCACTGGAAAATCGAAGTGGAGCTAGTACCACCCGATAAATATATACGGATTGTAGTCTGCAACTGAAAAGAAACTTTGTCTACCCAACAAGCTAGTTGAAGTACGGCTTTCACAGACCGATATATCTCAGTAACGTGCATGTGGAGAGACATTTGTTCATGTAGCACAAATGGAACAGGTTGAAGGAGAAATTTTTACTCTGGTTTCTCACACTGTTTCCTAGTGCCGGTATGAAATTCCTGCAGTTTTCACTATAAAAGCATGTTGGAGATAGTACCTCCTCATTTATATGTATATTCTGTTGTTTGCAACTCTAAATAAACTTTGTTTTCCGAAAAGGCTAGGTGAAGGATGGCTTTCACACACCGTTATCTGTCACAACTGAGCATGTGGAGAGACGTTCATTCATCTAGCACAAAGAGAACAGGTTGCAGGCTAAATTTTACTCTGGTTTCTCAGTCTGTTTCCTAGTGTTGCTTTGAAGTTCCTGCAGTTTTCAGTGTAAATTCGAGTTGGAGCTCGTAAATCCTCATATATATATATGGCCTGTATTTTGCAAATGAAAAGAAAGTTTGTGTTCCCAAGAAGCTATTTGAAGGATGGCTTTCACACACACTTATCTCTCAGATCTGAGCATGTGGATAGACATTCATTCATCTAGCACAAAGGGAACTGTTTGCAGGAGAATCTTTTTCTCTGGTTTCTTAGTCTGTTTCCTAGTGTCAGTATGAAGTTCCAACAGATTTAATAGAAAACCGAGTTTGAACTTTTACCTCCCCATATATATGTATGGAATGTAATTTATAACTGAAAAGAAGCTTTATGTTCCCAACAAGCTAGGTGAAGGACTGTTTTCAAACATTCTATTATAACAGAAGTGAGCATGTGGAGAGACTGTCGTTCATCTAGCACAAATGAAATGGTATGCAGCAGAAACATTTACTCGGGTTTCTCAGCTTGTTTCCTGGTGCCAATTTGATGTTCCTGCAGTTTACACTTGAAAAACGAATTGGTGCTTGTACCTCCCCATATATATCTATGGATTGTAGTTTGCAACTGAAAAGAAACTTCGTCTTTCCAACAAGATATATGAAGGACGGCATTCACAGAGAGTTATCTCTCAGTTCCTTGCATGTGGAGAGACGTTCGTTCATGTAGCACAAAGGGAAATGTTTGCAAGAGAAACTTCTACTCTGGTTTCTCTAAGTTTTTCCTATTTCCAGTATGAATTTCCTGCAGTTTTCAGTGTAAAAACGATTTGGAGCTAGTACCTCCCCATAGATATGTATGGAGTGGAGTTTGCAACTGAAAAGAAAATTTGTGTTCCCAACAAGCTAGTTGAATGATGGTTTTCAAAGATAATTATATCTCAGAACTGAGCATGTGGAGAGACTGTCGTTCATGTAGCACAAATGGAACGGTTTGCTGGAGAAACATTTACTCTGGTTTCTCAGTCTTTTTCCTAGTGCCACTTTGAAGTTCCTGCAGTTTTCACTTGTAAACTGAGTTGTAGCTAGTATTTTCCATATATATATATGGAGTGTAATTTGCACCTGAAAAGAAACTTCGTGTTCCCAACAAGCTAGTTGAAGGACGGCTTTCACACACAGTTACATATTATAACTGAGCATGTGGAGAGATGTTCGTTTATGTAGCAAAAATTGAAAGGTTTGCAGGAGAAATTTTTACTCTGGTTTCTCAGTCTGTTTCCTGGTGCCACTTTGAAGTTCCTGCAGTTATCAGTGGAAAACTGAGTTGGAGCTTGTACTTCCCAATATATATGTATGGATTGCACTTCACCTCTGAAAAGAAATTTCATTTTCCCATGCAAGGTATGTTAAGGAGGGCTTCACAGACAGTTATCTCTCAGAACTTTGCATGTGGAAACAAGTTATTTCATGTAGCACAAAGGACATGAGTTGCAGGAGACACTTTTACTCTAGATTCTCAGTCATTTTCCCAGTGCTGGTTAGGGGTTCTAGCATTTTTCATTGGAAAATCGAGTTGGAGTTATTACCTCCCATATATATTTATGGAGTGTAGTTTGCAAACTTAAAGAATCTTTGTGTTCCCAACAAGCTATGTGAAGAATGGCTTTAAACACACTTATCTCTCAGAACTGAGGATGTGGAGAGACATTTGTTCATCTAGCACATAGGGATTGGTTTGTAACAGGAACTTTTTCTCTGGATTCTCCATCTTTTTCCTAGTGCCGGTGTGAAGTTCCTGCAGTTTTCACTGTAAAACCGAGTTGGAGCTAGACATTCCCATAAATATGTATGGAGAGTAGTTTGCAACTGAAAAGAAACTTTGTGTTCACAAAAATCTAGGTGAAAGACGGCTTTCAAACATACGTATATCTCATAACCCAGCTTGTGGAGAGACATTCATTCATCTAGCACTAAAGGAACGGTATTCAGTAGAAACTTTTCTCTGGTTTTTCATTCTGTTTCCTAGTGCCACTTTGAAGTTCATATACATACTTATATGTCAGAACTGATCATGTGGAGAGACAGCCTTTCATCTAGCACAAGTGGAAAGGTTTGCAGGAGAAACTTTTACTGTGGTTTCTCAGTCTGTTTCCTTGTGCCACTATGAATTCCTGCAGTTATCAGTGTAAAACTGAGTTAGAGCTAGTACCACCTCATATATATGTATGGTGTGTATTTTGCAACTGAAAAGAAACTTTGTGTTCCCAACATGTTAGGTGAAGGACGACTTTCACATACACTTATCTCTCACAACTGAACATGTGGAGAGAATTTCGTTCATCTAGCACAAAGGGATTGGGTTGCAGGGGAAACTATTACCATGGTTTCTCAGGCATTTTACAAGTGCCGTTTTGAAGTACCTGCAGTTTACACTGGAAAAAATATTTCGAGCTAGTACCTCCCCATATATATGTAAGGAGTGTAGTTTTCAAACTTTCAGAATCTTTGTGTTCCCAACAAGCTACGTGAAGTACGGCTTTAAACACACTTACCTCTCAGAACTGAAAATGTGGAGAGACGTTCGTTCATCTAGCACAAAGGCAACTCGTTGCAGGAGGAACTTTTACCTTGCTTTCTCAGTCTGTTTCCTAGTGCTGGTTTGAAGTTCCTGCAGTTGTCACTGTACAACCGTTTTGGAGCCAGTTCCTCCCCTATACATGTATGGAAGTAAGTTTGCAACTGAAAATGTACTTTGTGTTCCCAACAATCTAGGTGAATAATGGCTTAGAAACACATTTATCTCTCATAACTGTGTATTTGGGGAAAATTTTGTTCATCTTGCACCAAGGGATAGGGTTGTAGGGGAAATGTTTACTCTGGTTTCTCAGTCTGTTTCTTAGTGCCGGTTAGATGTTCCTGCACTTTTCAGGGTAAAACCGAGTTAGAGCTAGTACAACCACATATATATGTTAGGAGTGTATTTTGCAACTGAAAAGAAACTTTGTTTTCCCATCAAGCTAGTTGAATGATGGTTTTCAAAGATAATTATATCTCAGAACTGAGCATGTGGAGAGACTGTCGTTCATGTAGCACAAATGGAACGGTTTGCTGGAGAAACATTTACTCTGGTTTCTCGGTCTTTTTCCTAGTGCCGCTTTGAAGTTCCTGCAGTTTTCACTGGAAAACAGAGTTGGAACTAGTACCTCCCGTATATATCTATGGATTATAGTTTGCAACTGAAAAGAATTTTTGATTTCCTATTAAGCTATGTAAAGTACGGTATTCACAGACAGATATCTCTCCTTACTTTGCATTTGGAGAGATTTTTGTTCATGTAGTACAAAGAAAACGGGTTGCACGAGAAACTTTTACTCTGCTTCTCAGTCTGTTTCCTAGTTCCGGTTTGAAGTTCCTGCAGATTTTAGTGTAAAACCGATTTGGAGCTAGTACCATCACATATATATGTATGGTGTGTAGATTGCAACTGAAAAGAAACTTTGCTTTCCCAACAAGCTAGGTGAAGGGCGGCTTTCACTCACATTAATCTCTCAGACTGAGCAAGTTGAGAGACGTTCATTCATCTAGCACATAGGGATCGGGTTGCATGGGAAACTTTTACCCTGGTTTCTCAGTCTTTTTACAAGTGCCGGTTTGAAGTTCCTGCAGTTTTCACTGGAAACCTTAGTTGGAGATAGTTCCTCCCCATATATATGTATTGAGGTAAGTTTGCAACTGAAAATGTACTTTGAGTTCCCAACAAGGTAGATGAAGGACGGATTACAAACACACTTATCTCTCAGATCTGAATATCTGGAGAGACGTTCGTTCATCTAGCATGAAGGGATCGGGTTGTAGGTGAAAGTTTTTCTCTGGTTTCTCACTCTTTTTCCTAGTGATGGTTTGAAGTTCCAGGAGATTTCAGTGTAAATCTGTTTTAGAGCTAGTACCTCCCCATATATATGTATGGAGTGTAGTTTGCAACTGAAAAGAAACCTTGTGTTCCCAACAATCTATGTGAAAGACTGCTTTCACACCCACTTATCTCTTAGAACTGAACATGTGGTGAGACGTTCGTTCATCTAGCAAAAAGGGATTAGTTTACAGGAGGAAATTTTACTGTGGTTTCTCAGTCTGTTTCTTAGTGCCGCTTTGAAGTTCCTGGAGTTTTCACTGGAAAACCGATTTGGAGCTAATACCTCCCCATATACATGTATGGAGGTAATTTTGCAACTGAAAACTAACTTTGTGTTCCCAAATACCTAGATGAAGAACGGCTTAGAAACACACTTATCTCTCAGAACTGAGCATGTTGAGAGTTGTTCGTTCGTATAGCACAAATGGATTGCATTGCAGGAGAAACTTTTACTCTGGATTCTCAGTTTCCTAGTTCCGGTTTGAATTTCCTTCAGTTTTCACTGGAATACCGAGGTGTAGCTAGTACCACCCCTTATATATGTAAGGATTGTAGTTTTCAACTGATAAGAAACTTGTGTTCCCAACAATCTCCATGAACTATGGCTGTCATAGACACTTAAATCTCAGATCGGAACATGTGGAGAGACTTTGGTTCATCTAGCACAATGAGATTGGTTTGCAGGTATACTTTTACCATGGTTTCTCAGTCTTTCAACAAGTGCCAGTTGGAAGTACCTGCAGTTTTCACTGGAAAACCGAGTTGGAGTTAGTACCTCCCAATATATAAGTAAGGAGTGTAGTTTTCAACCTTAAAGAATCTTTGTGTTCCCAACAACCTAGGTGAAATACGGCTTTAAAAACACTTATCCCTCAGAAATGAGCATGGGGACAGAGTTTCGTTCATCTTACACAAAGGTATTGCATTGCTGGAGGAAGTATTACCATGGATTCTCAGTGTGATTCCTAGTGCCGGGTTGAACTTCCTGCAGTTTTCAATGTAATACTCTTTTGGAGCCAGTACCTCCCCTATACATGTATGGATGTAAGTTTGTAACTGAAAAGTAACTATGTGTTCCCAACAAGCTAGGTGAAGCACGGCTTACAAACACACTTATCTCTCAGAACTGAGTATCTCGAGAGACTTTCGTTCATCTAGCACCAAGGGATCATTTTGTAGGGGAAAGGTTTACTCTGGATTCTCAGTCAGTTTCCTAGTGCAGGTTAGAAGTTCCTGCACTTTTCCGTGTAAAACCGAGTAAGAGATTGTACCTCCCCAAATATATGTAAGGAGTGTAGTATGGAAATGAAAGAATCTTTGTTTTCCCAAAAACTTGGTGAAGGACTTCTTTCACATGCACTTATATCTCATAATTGAGTATTTGGAGAGATGCTCGATTATGTAGGGCATAGAGAACGTGTTGCAGGAGAAACATTTACTCTGGTTTCTCAGTCTGTTTACTAGTGCCGATTTGATGTTCCTGCAGTTTTTACAGGAAAACCGATTTGGAGATAGTAACTCCCCATATATATAAATGGAGTGTAGTTTGCAACTGAAAAGAAACTTTGTGTTCCCAACAAACTAGGTGAATGACGGCTTCCAAAGATACTCATATCTCAAAATTGAGTATGTGGAGAAACCTTCTTTCATCTAGGACAATGTGATTGATTTGCAGGAGTAATTTTACTCTGGATTCTCACTCTGTTTCTTATTGCTGCTTTGAAGTTCCTGCAGTTTTCACTCGAACACCGAGTTGGAGATACTTCCTCCCCTTATATGTGAAAGTATTATAATTTGCAACTGAAAAGAAACTTTCTGTTTGCAACAAGTTCCATGAAGGACGGCTTTCACACACACTAATTTTTCGGAACTGAGCAAGTGGAGAGACGTTCGTTCATCTAGCACAAAGTGAATGGGATGCAGGAGAAATTTTACTCTGGTTTCTCAGTCTGTTTTCTAGTACCGCTTTTAATTTCCTGCAGTTTACACTGGAAAAA
This sequence comes from Camelus dromedarius, assembly GCF_036321535.1. Classification (NCBI taxonomy): domain Eukaryota; kingdom Metazoa; phylum Chordata; class Mammalia; order Artiodactyla; family Camelidae; genus Camelus; species Camelus dromedarius. The sequence continues at coordinate 162,769 of NC_087473.1, read as the reverse complement.
CGAGTTGGAGCTAGTACCTCCCCTGATAGATGTAAGGAGTGGAGTTTGCAACTGAAAAGAAACTTTGTCTTCCCAACATGGTAAGTTAAGGACGGCTTTCACAGACAGTTATCTCTCAGAACTGTGCATGTGGAAATAAGACAGTTCTTGTAGCAAAAAGGGAAACGTTTGCAAGTGACACTTTTACTCGGTTTTCTCATTTTGTTTCTTAGTGCCGTTTTGAATTTCCTGCAGTTTTCACTTAAAAGTGATTTGGATCTTGTACATTCCCATATAAATGTATGGAGAGTAGTGTGCAATTTGAAAGAAACTTTGTGTACCCAGTATGCTAGGTGATGTGCGGCATTCACACACTCTTATCTCTCAGAACAGTACATGTTTTGAGACGTTCGTTCATTTAGCACAAAGAGAAAGGTTTGCAGGTGAAAATTTTACTATGATTCTCAGTCTGTTTCCTAGTGCCGCTTTGAAGTTCCTGCAGATTTTAAACGAAATCGTGTTGGAGCTTGTACCTACCAATATATATTTATGGAGTGTAGTTTCCTACTGAAAAGAAACTTTGTGTTCCCAACAAGCTAGGTGAAGGACGGCTTTCAAACATACATATATCTCAGAACTGTGCATGTGGAGAGAAGTTCGTTCATCCAACCCAATAGGAACGGTTTGCAGGAGAAAGTTTACTCTGGTTTCTCAGTCTGTTTCCTAGGGCCGTTTATAATTTAATGTAGTTTTCACTGGAAAAACGAGTTGGAGCTTGTACCCATATATATCTATGGATTGTAGTTTGCAACTGAAAAGAAACTTCGTCTTCCTAACAAGATAGGTGAAAGACGGCTTTCACAGGCAGTTATCTCTCAGTAACTTGCATGTGGAGAGACCTTCATTCATGTAGCACAAAGGGAACGGTTTGCAGGAGAAACTATTTCTCTGGTTTCTCAGTGTGTTTCCAAGAGACGGTTTGATTTTCCTGCAGTTTTCAGTGTATAAACGTGTTGGAGCTAGTAAATTCTCATATATAAGTATGGTGTGTATTTTGCAAATGAACAGAACCCTTGTGTTCCCAAAAGCTAGATGAAGGACGGCTTTCACACACAATTATCTCTCCGAACATAACATGTGCAGGTACTTTCATTCATCTAGCAAAAAGGGAGTGGGTTTCAGGAGAAATTTCACTCTGGTTTCTCAGACAGTTTTGTAGTGCCGCTTTGAATTTCCTTCAGTTTACAGTGGAAAACCGAGTTGGAGCTTGTACCTCCCCTTATATATGTAAGAAGTGTAATTTGCAACTGATAAGGAACTTTGTTTTCCCAAAAAGCTCCATGAACTACTGCTTTCTCACACAATTTACTCTCGGAACTGAGCATGTGGAGAGACGTTCGTTCAACTAGCACAAATGAACGTGTTGCAGGACGAAATTTTACTCTGGTTTCTCTGTGTGTTTCCTAGTGCCGGCTTGAAGTTCCTCCAGTTTTCACTGTAAAATCGAGTTGGAACTAGTACATTCCCATATATATGTATGGGGAATAGTTTGCAACTGAGAAAAAACTTTGTGTTCCCCGTAAGCTAGTGGAAGGACGGCTTTCACACACACTTATCTCTCAGAAAAGTGCATGTTGAGAGACGTTCGTTCATCTAGCACAAAGAGAACGTTTTGTCAGGAAAGTTTTACTCTGGTTTCTCAGTCTGTTTACTAGTGCCGCTTTGAAGTTAGTGCAGATTTTTCACGAAAACCGATTTGGAGTTTACACCTCCCATTATATACTTATGGAGTATAATTTGCAAATGAAAAGATACTTTGTGTTCCCAACAAGCTATGTGAAAGACGGTTTTCAAACGTACTTATATCTCAGAACAGAGCATGTGGAGAGACGGTCGTTCATCTAGCACAATAGGGATGGTTTGCAGGAGAAACTTTACTATGATTTCTCATTCTGCTTCCTAGTGCTGCTATGAAGTACCTGCATTTTTCACTTAATAGCGAGTTGGGGCTAGAACCATCCCATATATATTTATGGAAAGTAGTTTGCAACTGAAATGAAACTCTGTGTTCACAGTAAGTTAGGTGAAGTACGACATTCACACACACTTATCTCTCAGAACATTTAATGTTGAGAGACGTTCTTCCATCCAGCAAAAGTAGAACGGTTTGCAGGGGAAACTTTTACTCTGGTATCTCAGTGGGTTTCCTAGTGCCGGTTTGAAATTCCTGAAGTTTTCACTTTAAAATCGAGTAGGAGATAGTACCTTCTCATATATATGTATGGAGAGTAGTTTGCAACTGAAAAGAAACTTGGTGTTCCCAGTAAGCTAGGTGAATGATGGCTTTCACACACACTAATCCCTTACTCTTACTTTTACTCTGGTTTCTCAGTCTGTTTCCTAGTGCTGCATTGAAGTTCCTGTAGTTTTTACACGAAAACGGATTTGGAGCTTGAAATTCCCAATATATACTTATGGAGTGTAATTAACAACTGAAAAGAAACTTTGTGTTCACAACAAGCTAGGTGAAGGACTCTATCAAAAGTACTTATATCTCAGATTTGAGCATGTGGATAGACGTTCGTTCATCTAGCACAAAAGGAACAGTTTGCAGGAGAAACTTTACTCTGGTTTCTCAGTCTGTTTCCTAGAGCCGCTTTGAAGTTCCTGCAGTTTTCACTGGAAACCAAGTTGGAGCTAGTACCTCCCCATATATATGTATGTAGGTATTTTGCAAGTGAAAAATACTTTGTGTTCCCAAAAAGCTCCGTGAATGGCGGCTTTCACACACACATATTTTTCTGAATTGAGCATGTGGAGAAACGTTCGTTCATCTAGCACAAAGGGAACTGGTTGCAGGGGAATAAATTACCCTGGTTTCTCACACTTTTTACTAGTGCCAGTTTGAAGTACCCGCAGTTTTCACTGGAAAACCGAGTTGGAGCCAGTACCTCCCCATATGTATGTATGGAGTGTAGTTTGCAACCTTTAAGAATCTTTGTGTTCCCAACAAGCTAGGTGAAGGACGGCTTTAAACACAATTATTTCCCAGATTTTATCACTTAGAGAGATGTTCGTTCATCTTTCACAAAGGGATCGTTTTGCAAGTGGAAATTTTACTCTGGTTTCTCAGTGTGTTTTGTAGGGTCGGTTTGAATTTCCTGAAGTTTTCAGTGTAAAACTGATTTGGAGGTAGTATCTTCCCACATTTATGTATGGATAGAGTTTGCAACTGAAAAGAAACCTTGTGTCCCAGTAAACTATGTGAAGGACGGCTTTCACACACACTTATCTCTCAGAAAAGTGCATGTTGAGAGACGTTCGTTCACCTAGCACAAAGAGAACGGTTTGATGGAGAAACATTTACTCTGGTTTCTCAGTATGTTTCCTAGTGTTGTTTTGATATTCCTTTAGTTTTTACATGAAAATCGATTTGGAGCTTGTACTTCCCAGTATATATTTATGGAGTGTAATTAGCAACTGAAAAGAAACTTTGTGTTCCCAACAAGCTAGGTGAATAACGGCTTTAAATCGTACTTATATCTCAGAACTGAGCATGTGGAGAGACGGTCGTTAATCTAGTAAAAAAGGAGCGGTTTGCAGGAGAAACTTTACTCTGGTTTCTCAGTCTGTTTCCTAGGGACGCTTTGAAGTACCTGCAGTTTTCTCTGGAAAACCGAGTTGGAGCTTGTACCTCCCCATATATATCTATGGATTGTTGTTTTCAACTGAAAAGAAACATCATCTTCCTAACAAGTTATGTGAAGGACGCCTTTCACAGGTAGTTATATCTCAGTAACTTTCATATGGAGAGACATTTGTTCATGTAGCCCAATGTGACAGTTTCCTGGAGAAACTATTTCTCTGGATTCTCAGTCTGTTTCCAAGTGCCGGTGAAGTTCCTGCAGTTTTCAGTGTATAAACATTTTGGAGCTAGTACCTCCTCATATATATGTATGGTGTGTAGTTTGCAACTGAAAAGAAACCTTGTGTTCGCAAAGAGCTAAGTGAAGGATGGATTTCACCCAAACTTATCTCTCTGAACTGAGCATGTGGAGAGACGTTCATTCATCTAGCACAAATGGAAAGGGTTGCAGGGAAATTTTATTCTGGTTTCTCAGTATGTTTCCTAGTGTTGTTTTGATGTTCCTGTAGTTTTTACACAAAAATCAGTTTGGAGATTGTACTTCCCAATATATATTTATGTCGTGTAATTTGCAACTGAAAAGAAACTTTGTGTTCCCAACAAGCTAGTTGAAGGACAGCTTTCAAACATTCTTATATCTCACAAATGAGCATGTGGAGAAACTTTTGTTCATCTACCACAAATGGAACTATTTTCAGGAGAAAGTTTACTGTGGTTTCTCAATCTGTTTCCTAAGGCTGCTTTGAAGTTCCTGCAGTTTTCACTGGAAAACAGAGTTGGACCTTCTACCTCCCTTATATATCTATGGATTGTTGTTTGCAACTGAATAGAAACTTCATCTTCCTAACAAGCTAGGTGAAGGACGGCTTTCACAGGCAGTAATCTCTCAGTACCTTGCATGTGCAGAGACGTTCATTCATGTAGCACAAAGGGAACGGTTCACAGGAGAAATAATTTCTCTGTTTTCTCAGTCTGTTTGCTAGTGCTGGTTTGAATTTCCTGCAGTTTTAATTGTATAACTGAGTTGCAGCTAGTACCTCCTCATATATATGTATGGTGTGTTGCTTGCAACTGAATGGAAACCTGTGTTCCCAACAAGCTATGTGATGGACGGCTTTCACACACACTTATCTCTCAGAACTGAGGTTGTGAAGAGACGTTCATTCATATAGCAGAATCGAAATTGTTGCAGGGGAAAATTTCACTCTGGTTTCTCAGTCTTTTTACATGTGCCTGTCTGAAGTACCTGCAATTTTCACTGGAAAACCGAGTTGGGTCTAGTATCTCCGCATATATATGTATGGAGTGTAGTTTACAACTTTAAAGTATCTTTGTTTTCCAAACAAGCAAGGTGAAGGACAGCTTTAAACACACATATTTCTCTGAACTTAGCATGTGCTGAGATGATCGTTCACCTTGCACAAATGGTACAGGTTACAGGAGGAACTATTACTCTGGTTTCTCTGTTTCCTAGTGCCAATTTTACGTTCCTGGAGTTTTCTCTGGAAAACCGATTTGGAGCTAATACCTACCCACATACATGTATGAAAGTAAGTTTGCAACTGAAAAGAAACTTTGTGTTCCCAGCAAACTAGGTGAAGTACGGCTTTCACACACAATTACCTCTCAGATCCGTGAATGTTGAGAGATCATCCTTCACCTAGCACAAAGGGAAGAGTTTGCCGGAGAAATTTTTTCTCTGGTTTGTCAGGCTGTTTACTAGTACCAGTTTCATGTTCATGCAGTTTTCAGCATAAACCCTATTTGCAGCTAGTACACCCATATATATGCATAGAGTGTAGATTCCAAATGAAAACAAACTTTGTGTTACCAACAAGCTAGGTGAAATAAGGCTTTCACACACATTTATCTCTCAGAACTGATCAAGAGGAGAGACGTTTGTTTATCTAGCACAAATTGAACAGGTTGCAGGAGAAATTTACTCTGGTTTCTCAGTCGGCTTCCTAGTGCCGCTTGTATATCCTGCAGTTTTCACTGGAAAACGAGTTGGAGCTACTACCTCCCCATATAAATATATGGATAGCAGTCTACAACTGAAAAGAAACTTCGTCTTCCCAACAAAATAGTTCAAGGACGGATTTCACAGTTATCTGTTAGTACGTTGCATGTGGAAAGACGTTCATTCATCTAGCACAAAGAGAATGGTTTGCAGGGGAAATTTGTACTCTGGTTTCTCAGTCTTTTTCCTAGTACCTGTTTGAATTTCCTGCAGTTTTCAGGTTAAAATTGAGTTGGAGCTAGTATCTCCTCATATATATGTATGGTGTGTATTTTGCTACTGAAAAGAAACTTTGAGATCCCAACAAGCTAGGTGAAGTACGGCATTCGCACACACTTATCTCTCAGAAGAGAGCATGGGGAGAGATTTTCGATCACGTAGCACAATGGGATTGGGTTGAAGGCGCATCTTTTACCATGGTATCTCTGTCATTTTAAAAGTGCCCTTTTGAAGTACCTGCAGTTTTCTCTGGAAAATCGAGTTTGAGCTAGTACCTCCCAATATATACGTAAGGAGTGTTGTTTTCATCCTTAAAGAATCTTTGTGTTCCCAACAAGCTATGTGAAGGACGGCCATAAACACACTTATTTCTCAGAACAGAGCATGAGGGGAGATATTCGTTCATCTAGCACTAAGTTATCTGATTGCAGGAGGAAATTTTTCTCTGGTTTCTCAGTCTGTTTCCTATTGCCGGTTTGAAGTTCCTGCAGTTTTCACTGTAAAACCCTGTGGAGCTATTAAATCCCCATAAACATATATGGAGATGTTTGCATCTGAAAAGGTACATTGTGTTCCCAAAAAGCTAGGTGAAGATCGGCTTAGAAAAACACTTATCTCTCAGAACTGAGTATCTGGAGAGATGTTCGTTTATGTACGACAAAGTGAATGGGTTGCAGGAGAAACATTTACTCTGGTTTCTCAGTCTTTTTCCTAGTGCTGATATGAAGTTCATGCAGTTTTTACAGGAAAGGAGAGTTGGAGCTTGCACCTCCCCATATATATTTTTGGAGTGTAGATTGCAACTGAAAAGAATCTTTGTGTTACTAACAAGCTAGGTGTAGGTAGGCTTTCAAACATAATTATTGTCAGGACTGAGCATGTGGAGAGATTTTTGTTCATATAGCAGAAAAAGAACTATTTGCAGGTAAACTTTTACTGTGGTTTCCCAGACTGTTTCCTAGTGCCGCTTTGAAGTACCTGCAGTTTTCACTGGAAAACTGTGTTAGAGCTAGTACTTCCCCTTATATATCTATGGATTGTTGTTTGCAACTGAATAGAATCTACGTCTTCACAACAAACTCTGTTAAGGACGGTTTTCAAAGATTGTTATCTCTCAGTAACTTGCATGTGGAGAGACGTTCGTACATGTAGCACAAAGGGAATGGTTTGCAGGAGAAATTTTACTCTGGTTTCTCAGTCTGTTTCCTAGTGCCAGATTGAAGATCCTGCAGTTTTTACTTGGAAACTGAGTTGGCGGTATTAGCTCCCCATATATATATATGGAGTGTAGTTTGTACCTGAGAAGAAATTTCATGTTCCTAACAAGTTAGGGGAATTATTGTTTTCATACACAGTTACCTATCGGAACTGTGCATGTGGAGAGACATTTGTTCATCAGCACAAAGTGAACGGTTTGCAGGAGAAACTATGTCTCTGGATTCTCAGTCTGTTTCCTAGTGCCGCTTTGAAGATCCTCAGTTTTCAGGGGAAATATGAGTTGGAGCTAGTAACTCCCCATATATATTTATGGATTGCAGTTTGCAACTTAGAAGAAACTTCGTCTTCCCAACAAAGTTGGTTAAGGACGGCATTCACAGACAGTTATCCCTCAGAACTGTGTATGTGGAAAGACTTTAGTTCATGTAGCAAAAATGGAACTGGTTGCAGGAGACATTTTTGCTCTCGTTTCTCAGTCTGTTTCCTAGTGTCTGTTAGACGTTCCTGCAGTTTTCAGGTTAAAATCGAGTTGGAGCTTCTATCTCCTCATATATATGTGTGGTGTGTACTTTGCAACTGTAAAGAAAGTTTGAGTTCCCAACAGGTTAGGTAAAGTTTGGCTTTTAATCACACATATCTCTCAGAATTGATCATGTCACGTGACGTTCGTTCATCTACCAAAATGTGAACGGTTTGCAGGAGAAACTTTTCCTCTGTTTTCTTAGTCTGTTTTTTATTTCCATTTGAATTTCCTGAAGTTTTCACTTTAAAATTGATTTGTAGGTTGTAACTCCCATATATATGTATGGAGGGCAGTTTACACCTGAAAAGATACTTTGTGTTCACAACATGCTAGGTGAAGGCCGGCTTACACCCACACTTATTTCTCAGAACTAAGCATGAGGAGAGTTTTCGTTCATCTAGCACAAAGGGAATGGGATGAAAAGAAACTTAGACTGTGGTTTTTCAGTCTGATTCCTAGTGCCAGTTTGAAATTCCTGCAGAATTCACTGGAATACTGAGTGTGAGCTAGTACCTCTGCATATATATGTATGGAGTGTAGTTTGCAAATTTAAAATATCTTTCTGTTCCCAACAAGCTAGGGAAAGTATGGCTTTCACACACATTTATATAGCAGAACTGATTATGTCAAGAGACGTTCGTTTAACTTGGACAAAGTGAACGTGTTGCAGGTGAAATTTTACTCTGGTTTCTTAGTCTGTTTCCAAGAGCTGGCTTGAAAATCCTGCAGTATTTACAGAAAAACAGAGTTGGAGCTTGAACCTCCACTTATATATATTTATGGATTGTTGTTTGCTACTGAAAAGAAACTTCGTGTTCCCAACAAGCTAGGTGAAGGTTGGCTTTATCACACATGTACCTCTCAGAACTGAGCATGTAGAGAGACCTTCTTTGATCAAGCACAACGGGAACTGATTGCAGGAGAAATTTTACTCTGGTTTCTCAGTCTGTTACCATGTGTCATTTTGAAGTTCTTGCAGTTTTCACTGGAAAACAGAGTTGGAGCTACTACATCATATATATATGTATGGAGTGTATTTTGCAACTGAATAGAAACTTTGTGTTCCCTACAAGCTACTTGAAGGAATGCTTTTACACAAACTTATCTCTCAGGAATGAGCATGCGGAGAGACATTCGTTCATGTACACATATGGAAAAGGTTGCATGAGAAATTTTTACTCTGGTTTCTCTACTGTTTTCAACAGCTGGTTTGAAATTCCTGCAGGATTCACTGGAATACAGTGTTTGAGTTATAACATCCTCATATATATGTATGGATTGTAGTTTGCAACTGAAAAGAAATTATTTCTCAAAAAGCTAAGTGAAGGCCTGCACTCACACACACATATCTCTCAGAACTGATCATGTCGAGAGAGGTTCTTTCTTTCAGCACAATGGGAATGGTTTGCAGGAGAAACTTTTACTCTGGATTCTCATCTGTTTCCTAGTGCCGGTTTGAATTTCCTGCAGTTTATACTGGAAAACCGTGATGGAGCTTGTACCTCCCAAGTACATTTATGGCTTGTACTTTGTAAGTGAAAAGAAATATTGTGTTCCCAAAAAGCTAGGTGAAGGACGGATTTCACACACACTTATCTCTCAGAACTGAGCATGTGGAGAGACGTTCGTTCATCTAGCACAAAGGGAACGGGTTGCAGGAGAAACTTTTACTCTTGATTCTCAGTCTGTTTCCTACTGCCTTGTTGAAATTCCTGCAGTTTTCATTGTAAATATGAGGTGGAGCCTGTACTTCCTCTTATATATGTATTGAGAATAGTGTGCAACTAAAAATTATCTTTGTTTTCCCAACAGGCTAGTTGAAGTACAGCTTTCAGTCACACTTTTCTCCCATAACACAGCATGTGGAAACATTTTCATTCATCTACCACGAAGGGAACGGTTTGCTGGAGAAACTTTCCCTCTGGTTACTAAGATTGATTCCTAGTGCCGGTTGGGATTTCCTGAAGTTTTCAAAGTAAAATGAATTTGGGGCTTGTAACTCCCCATATATATATTTATAGAATGCAGTTTACAACTGAAAAGATACTTTGTGTTCACAATCAGCTAGGTGAAAGACGGCTTTCACACGCACAATTCTCTCTGAAGTGAGCATTTGGAGAGACGTTCGTTTATCTAGCAAAAAGGGAACAGGTTGAAGTAGAAACTTTTACCCTGGTTTCTCAGTCTTTTCACTAGTTCTGTTTTGAAGTACCTGCAGTTTTCACTGGAAAAATGAGTTTGAGCTTTTACTTCCTTATATATATGTATGGATGGTAGATTGCAACCTTAAAGAATCTTTGTGTTCCCAACAAGCTAGGTGAAGGAAGGATTTAAACACACTTATCTCTCAGAAATGAGGATGTGGAGAGAATTTCGTTCATCTATCATGAAGGGAACGGGTTAAATTTTAAAATTTTACTCTGGTTTCTCAGTGTGTTTCTTAGTGCCGGTTTGAAGTTCCTGCAGTTTTCACTATAAAAGAGAATTGGAGCTAGAAACTCCACATATATATGTACGGAGTGTTCTTTGCAAGTGAAAAAAATTTGTGTTCCCAACAAGGAAGTTAAAGTACGGTTTTCAATCACAAATATATCCCAGATTTGATCATGTCGATTGCATTTCGTTCATCTAGCACAAAGGGAAATGGTTGCTGGGAAACTTTTCCTCTGATTTCTCAGTCTGTTTCATATTGCCGGTTTTTATTACCTTCAGTTTTCACTGGAAAACCGAGTTGGAGCTAATACTTCTCCATGTATATGTCTGGAGTGTAGGTTGCAAATGAAAACATACTTTTTGTTTCCCACAATCTAGGTGGAGGTAGGGTTTCACACAAACTTATATCTCAGAAGTGGGCATGAGGAGAGGCTTTCGTTCATGTAGCACAATGGGAATGGGTTGAAGTAGAAATTTTTACTGTGATTACTCAGTTTCCTAGTGCAGGTTTGAATTTCCTGCAGTTTTCACTGGAAAATGTGTTGGAGCTAGTACTTCCCGATATATATTTATGGAGTGTAGTTTGAAATTGAAAAGAAACTCCGTGTTCCCAACAAGCTAGGTGAAGTACGGCTTTCACACACACTTATTTCCATGAACTGAGCATATGGAGAGACTTTCGTTCATATAGCACAAAGAGAACATTTTTAATGAGAAACATTTAAACATTTACTATAGTTTCTCAGTGTGTTTCCTTGTGTCATTTTGAAGTTCTTGCAGTTTTCACTGTAAAACAGATTTGGAGCAAGTAAATCCCCACATATGTGTACGGATTGTTGTTTGCAACTGAAAAGAAGCTTTGATTTCCCAACTAGATAAGTGAAAGCCTGTTTCCACACACACATATCTCTCACAACTGAACATGTTGAGAGAGGTTCTTTCATTCAGCACAAAGGGAATTGGTTGCAGGAGAAACATTTACTCTGGTTTCTCACTCTTTTTCCAGGTGCTATTTTGAAGTTCCTGCAGTTTACACTGGAAAACCGATTTGGAGCTTGTTCTTCCCATATATATGTATGGAGTGTAGTTTGCAATTGAAAAGAAACTTTGTGTTCCCAACAAGCTATGTAAAGTATGGCTTTCAATCACAAATATCTCCCAAAATTGATCATGTCGAGTAAATTTCGTTCATCTAGCACAAAGGGAAAGAGTTGCAGGAGAAATTTTCCTCTGGTGTCTCAGTCTGTTTCATATTGCCGGTTTTAACTTCTGTCAGTTTTCACTGGAAAACCGAGTTGGAGCTTATACCACCCCATATATTTTTATGGAGTTTAGGTTGCAAACAAAAACATAATTTGTGTTCCCGACAAGCTAGGTCGAGTTAGGCTTTCACACAAAATTATATCGCAGAACTGGGCATGAGGAGAGACTTTCATTCATCTAGCACAAGGGGAAAGGTTTGAAGTAGAAATTTTTACTGTATTTTCTCAGTCTTTTTCCTACTGCATGTTTGAATTTCCTGCAGTTTTCACTGGAAAAATGTGTTGGAGCTACTACTTCCCCATATATATTTATGGAGTGTAGTTTGAATCTGAAAAAGACTTTGTGCTCCTAACAAGCTTGGTGAAGGACAGCTTTCACACACGTTTATTTCTCAGAACACATCATGGGGAGAGATTTTCATTCATTAGGCATATTGGGCAATGGTTGTAGGGGAAAATTTTACACTGGATTATCAGCCTATTTCCTAGTGTCGTTTTGAAATTCCTGCAGTTTTCATTGTAGAACAGATTTGGAGCTAGTAATTCCCCATATATGTGTACGGACTCTTGTTTGCAACTGAAAAGTAACTTTGTGTTCCCAACAAGCTAAGTGAAGGACGGCTTTCACACACACATATGTATCAGAAATGAACATGGCGAGAGATATTCTTTCATTCAGCACAAAGGGAACGGGTTGCAGGAGAAACTTTATCTCTGGTTTCATAGTTTGTTTCCAAGTGCCGGTTTGAATTTCCTGAAGATTTCAATGTAAAATGGATTTGGAGCTTGTAGCTACGCACATATATGTATGGATTGCTGCTTACAACTGGAAAGAAACTTAGTTTTCCCAACAGTCTAGGTGAAGTTTGGCTTTCACACAAACTATTCTCTCAGAAATGAGCATGCGGAGAGATATTCGTTCATCTATATATATGGAAAGGTTTGCAGGATAAATTTTTACTCTGGTTTCTCTGTCTCATTCTTACTGCCAGTTAGAAATTCCTGCAGTTTTATCTGCAATACAGTGTTTGAGCTATATCTTCCTCATATATATGTATGGAGTGTAGAGTGCAACTAAAAAGAAATTTTGTGTTCCCAACAAGCTGAGTGAAGGATGGCTTTCACAAACACTTATCTCTCAGAACTCAGCATGAGGAGAGACATTTGTTCATCTAGCATAAAAAGAACGAGTTGAAGGAGAAACTTTTACTGTGGTTTCTCATTCTGTTTCCTAGTGCTGGTTTGAATTTCCTGCAGATTTCAATGGAAAAAAGATTTGGAGCTAGCACCATCCGACATAAATTCATGGAGTGTAGTTTGGAACTGAAAAGAAACATTGTATTCCCAAAATGCTAAATGAAAATGACACACAAACAAATATTTTCTCAGAACTGAGTATGTGTTGAGAGTTTCTTTCATCCAGCACAATGGGAACAGTTTGCAGTAGAAACTTTTCCTCAGGTTTCTTAGTCTGTTTCCAAGTGCCGGTTTGAATTTCCTGAATTATTCTATGTAAAATGGATTTGGAGCTTGTAGCTCCACATATATATGTATGGAGTGCTGTTTACAACTAAAAAGAAACTTTGTGTTCACAACAAGCTAGCTGAAGGACGACTTAACACACACATTTCTCTGAGAATTGAGCATTTGGAGAGACTTTCGTTCATTAGGCACTTTGGGAACTGGTTGCATGAGAATGTTTTACCCTGGTTTCTCTAGTATTTTCACAAGTTCCGTTTGGAACTACCCGCAGTTTTCACTGGAAAAACGAGTTTGAGCTTGTATTTCCCTTTATATATGTATGGAATATAGTTTGCAACCTTAAAGAATCTTTGTGTTCCCAACAAGCTAGGTGAAGGACTGCTTTAAACACAATTAATCTCAGACATGAGCATGTGGAGAGACTTTCGTTCATCTATAACCAAGGGATCTGGTTGAAGGGTAAAGTTTTACTCTCATTCCTCAGTCTGTTTCCTAGTGCCAGTTTTAAGTTCCTGCAGTTTTCAGTATAAAACAGAATTGGAGCTAGAAACTCCTCATATATATTTACGGAGTGTTGTTTGCAACTGAAGAGAATGTTTGTGTTCCTAACAAACTAAGTGAAGAATGGCTTCACACACACTTATCTCTCAGAAATGAGTATGACGAGAGAGGTTCCTTCATTCAGCACAAATGGGTTGCAGAAGAAATTTTTACTCTGGATTCTCAGTCTGTTTCCTAGTGCTGGTTTGAAGTTCCTTCAGTTTACACTGGGAAACCGTGTTGGATCTAGTACCTCCCATGTACATGTATGGAGTGTACTTTGCAATTGAAAAGAAACTTTGTGTTCCCAACAAGCTAGTTAAAGAACGGTTTCCAATCACACTTATCTCTCAGAACTGAGCATGTGGAGAGACCTTCATTCATCTACACATATGGAATGGTTTGCAGGAGGAATTTTTCCTCTGGTTTCTCAGCCTGTTTCCAAGTGCTGGTTTGAATTTCCTGCAGTTTACAATGGAAAACCGAGTTGGCGCTTGTTCTTCCCATATATATGAATGGATTGTAGTTTGCAAGTGAAAAGAAACTTTGTGTTCCCAATAAGCTAGGTAATGTACGGCTTTCAATCACAAATATCTCCCAGAATTTATCATGTCATGTGAATTTCTTTCATCTAGCAAAAATGGAAATGGTTGCAGGAGTAACTTTTCCTCTGGTTTCTCAGTCTATTTCATATTGCCATTTTTAATTTCCTTCAGATTTCACTGGAAAACCGAGTTGGAAATAATACCTCCCCTTATATATGTATGGAATGTAGCTTGCAACTGAAAACATACTTTTTGTTCCCCACAAGCTAGGTGGAGTTAGGATTTCACACAAACTTATATTGCAGAAATGGGCATGAGGAGAGATATTGGTTCATCTAGCACATAGGAAATGGGTTGAATTAGAAATTTTTACTGTGTTTTCTCAGTCTGTTTCCTAGTGCAGGGTTGAATTTCCTGCAATTTTCATTGGAAAAATGTGTTGGAGCTAGTACTTCTTGATATATATTTATGGAGTGTAGTTTGAATCTGAAATGGACTTTGTGTTCCTAATAAGTTTGGTGAAGCACAGCTTTCTCTCACACTTAATTCTCAGAAATGATCATGGATAGATAATTTCATTCATTAGGCATATTGGGGAATGGTTGTAGAGGAAACTTTTACACTGTATTATCAGCCTATTTCCTATTGAAATTTTGATGTTCCTGCACTTTTCACTGTAGAACAGATTTGGAACTAGTAATTCCCCTTATATGTGTATGGACTGTTGTTTGCAACTGAAAAGTAACTTTGTGTTCCCAACAAGCTAAGTGAAGGATGGCTTTCACACACACTTATCTATCAGAAAATAACATGTCGAGAGATGTCCTTTCATTCAGCACAAATGGAACGGTTTGCAGGAGAAACTTTACTCTGGTTTCATAGGTTGTTTCCAAGTGCCGGTTTGAATTTCCTGAAGTTTTCAATGTAAAATGGATTTGGAGCATGTAGCTCTGCATATATATGTATGGAGTGCTGTTTACAACTGAAAAGAAACTTTGTGTTCACAACAAGCTAGCTGAAGGACGACTTAGCACACACATTTCTCTGAGAATTGAGCATTTGGAGAGACTTTTGTTCATTAGACACTTTGGGAACTGGTTGCATGAGAATGTTTTACCCTGGTTTCTCAGTATTTTCACAAGTTCCGTTTGGAACAACCTGCAATTTTCACTGGAAAAACGAGTTTGAGCTTGTATTTCCCTTTATATATGTATGGAGTGTAGTTTGCAACCTTAAAGAATCTTTGTGTTCCCCACAAACTAGGTGAAGGATGGCTTTAAACACACTTATCTCTCAGAACAGAACAAGTGAAGAGACATTCGTTCATCTACACATATGGAAAGGGTGGCCGGAGTAATTTTTACTCTGGTTTTTCAGTGTGTTTCCAAGTGCCGGTTTGAAATTCCTGCAGTTTTTACTGGAATACCGATTTTGAGCTACAACCTCCTCATATATTTGTATGGAGTGTTCTTTGCAACTGAAGAGAATGTTTGTGTTCCCTACCAGCTAGGTGATGGATGGCTTTCAGCCACACTTATTTCTCAGAACTGAGCCTTAGGAGAGACTTTCGTTCATCTATCACCTTTGTGATAGATGGAACGGGTGGAAGGTGAAACTTTTACTGTGGTTTCTCTGTCTTTTTCCTAGTGCCAGTTTGAAATTCGTGAAGTTATCACAAGAAAAACGAGTTGGAGATTTTACCTCCCGTTATATATTTATGGAATGTAGTTTGAAACTGGAAAGAAACTTTGTGTTCCCAACAAGCTAGGTGAATGACGGCTTTCACACACACTTCTTTCTCAGAACTGAGCACGTGGAGAGAATTTCATCATTAGGCACATTGGGAACTGGTTGTGGGGGAAACTTTTACACTGGAATCTCAGTCCATTTCCTAGTGTTGTATTCATGTTCTTGCAGTTTTCACTGTAAACCAGATTTGGAGCTAGAAACCACCCACATATCTGTATGGAGTGTTGTTTTCAAATGAAAAGAATCTTTTTGTTCCAAACAAGCTTAGTGAAGGACAGCTTTCACACACACCTAACTCACAGAAATGAGTTAGTGGAGAGACGTAGGTTCATCTAGCACAATGGGATCGATTTGAAGGAGAAACTTTTACTGAGTATTCTCAGTCTGTTTCCTAGTGCCGGTTTGAAGTTCCTGCAGTTTTCACTGGAAAACCGAGTTGGAGCTAGTACCAACCGATATATTTTTATGGAATGTAGTTTGAAATTGAAAAGAATCTTTGTGTTCCCAGCAAGATAGGTGAAGAACGGCTTTCACACACACTTACATCTCAGTACTGAGCATGTCGTGAGAGGTTCTTTCATCTAGGACAAATGGAATGGGTTGCAGGAAAAGCATTTACTCTGGATTCTCAGTCTGTTTCCTAGTGCTGGAATGAAGATCCTGTAGTTTACACTGGAAAACCGATTTGGAGTTACTAATTCCCTTATATATGTATGGAGTGAAGTTCGCAAGTGAAAAGAAAATTTGTGTTCCCAACAAACTAGGTAAAGTACGGCTTTCAATCACACATATCTCTCAGAATTGATCATGTCGAGTGACGTTCATTCATCTAGCACAAACGGAAAGGGTTTCAGGAGAAACTATTACTCTGGTTTCTCAGTATGTTTCATACTGCCGGATTTAAATTCCTGCTGATTCCTCTGGATAATGAGTTGGATCTAATACCTCCCCATATATATATAAGGAGGTTAGTTTGCAAATGAAAAGAAATTTTGTGTTCCCAACAAGCTAGGTGAAGGACGGCTTTCTCACAAAATTATCACTCAGAACTGAGCATGTGGAGAGACGTTACTTCATCTAGCACAAAGGGAACGGGTTTCAGGAGAAACTTTTATTCTGGTTTCTCTGTTTTATCCACGTGCCGGTTTGAACGACCTGCAATTTTCACTGGAAAACAGAATTGGATCAAGTAACAAACCCATATATTTTTATGGAGTGTAGATTGCAACTTTAAAGTATCTTTGTGTTCCCAACAAGCTAGGAGAAGGACGGCTTTCACACATAATTATATCTCAGACCTGAGCATGTGGAGATACGTTCGTTTTTCTTGGACTAAGGGAACGTGTTGCAGGAGATACTTTATTCTGTTTTCTTAGTCTGTTTCCTAGTGTCGGTTTTAAGTTCCTGCAGTTTTTACAGGAAAACAGGTTTGGATCTTGTACCTCCCCTTATATAAGTATGGAGAGTAGATTGCTACTGAAAAGAAACTTCGTGTTCCAAATGAGCTAGGTTAAGGACGGCTTTCACACACATTTACCTCTCAGAACTGAGCATGTGGAAAGATGCTCGTTCATTAAGCACAAAGGAAACTGGTGGCAGGAGAAATTTTACTCTGGTTTCTCAGTCTGTTTCATAGTGCCGGTTTTAATTTCCTACAGTTTTCAGTGTAAAACCGAGTTGGAGCTAGTACGTCCCCATATATATGTATGGAGGGTAGTTTGCAATTGAAAAGAAAATTTGTGTTCCCAACAAGATAGGTGAAAGACGACTTAATATCACACTTATATGTCAGAATTGGGCATATGGAGAGACGTTCATTCATCTAGGAAAAAGGGAAACGTTTTGACGGGGAAAGATTTACTCTGGTTTCTCAATCTGTTTCCTAGTGCCGGTTTGATGTTTCCACAGTTTTCAGTGTTAAACCGAGTTATAGCTAGTACCTACCCATATATATATATAAGGAATATAGTTTGCAACTGAAAAGGAAATTTGTGTTCCCAACATGCTAGTTGAAGGACGGCTTTTAGACACACTTATCAATCGGAAATGAGCATGTGGAGAGTCATTTGTTCATCTAGCACAAAATGATTGCATTGCAGAAGAAAATTTATCTCTGGATTCTCAGTCTGTTTCATATTGTCGGTTTTTAATTTCCTGAAGTTTTCACTGGAAAACTGAGTTGGAGCTAATACCTCCTCATATATATACGTATGGAGTGTAGTTTGCAAGAGAAAAGAAACTTTGTGTTTGCAACAAGCTTGGTGAAGGAAGGCTTTCACACAAAATTATCTCTCAGAACAGAGCATGCGTAGAGACATTCGTTCACCTACACATATGGAAAGGGTTGCAGAAGAAATTTTTACTCTGGTTTTTCAGTATGTTCCCAAGTGCCGGTTTGAAATTCCTGCAGTTTTCACTGGAATACCGATTTTGAGGTACAACCTCCTCATATATTTGTATGGAGTGTTCTTTGCAACTGAAAAGAAATTTGTGTTCCCTACCAGTTAGGTGATGGACTGCTTTCAGCCACACTTATTTCTCAGAACTGAGCCTTAGGAGAGACTTTCGTTCATCTATCACAAAGGGAACGGGTGGAAGGTGAAACTTTTACTGTGGTTTCTCTGTCTTTTTCCAAGTGCCAGTTTGAAATTCGTGAAGTTATCACAAGAAAAACGAGTTGGAGATTTTACCTCCCGTTATATATTTATGGAATGTAGTTTGAAACTGGAAAGAAACTTTGTGTTCCCAATAATCTAGGTGAAGGATGGATTTCACACACAATTATCTCTCAGAATTGAGCATGAGGAGAAACTTTCTTTCATCTAGCGCAAATTGAACGGGTTCAAGGAGAAATTTTTACTGTGGTTTCTCAGGTTGTTTCCTAGTGTTATTTTGAATTTCCTGCAATTTTCACTGTAAAACAGATTTGGAGCTCTAACTCCCCATATATATGTAAAATGGTTGTTTGCAACTGAAAAGAAACTATGTGTTCCAACAAGCTAAGTGATGGACGGCTTCCACACACTCTTATGTCTCAGTACTGAGCATGGCAATAGAATATCTTTCATCCAGCACAAAGAGAACGGGTTGCAGGAGAAACTTTTATTCTGGTTTCTCAGTCTTTTTCCTAGTGCTTGTTTGAAGTTCCTGCAGTTAACACTGGAAAACCGAGCTGGAGATATTACCTCCCATATATAAGTATGGAGTGTATTTTGCAAGTGAAAAGAAGCTTTGTGTTCCCAACAAGATAGGTAAAAAACGACTTTCAATCGCACATATATCTCAGAATTAAGCATGTCGAGTGACGTTCGTTCAACTAGCTTAAACTGAATGGGTTGCAGGAGAAACTTTTACTGTGGTTTCTCAGTCAGTTTCATATTGCTGGTTTTAATTTCCTGAAGTTTACACTGGAAAACTGAGTTGGAGCTAGTAACTCCTCATATATATATGTATCAAAAGTATTTAGCAAGTGAAAATAAACTTTGTGTCCCCAACAATCTAGGTGAAGGACGGTTTTCACAAACACTTATCTCTCAGAATTGAGCATGAGGAAATACATTCGTTCATGTAGCACAAATGGAACGAGTTGAAGGAGAAAGTTTTACTGTGGTTTCTCAGTCTGTTTCCTAGTGCCAGTTTGATATTCCTGCAGTTTACACTGGAAAACCGTGTTGGAGCTAGTACCACCCGACATATATTTATGGAATGTTGTTTGAATTTGAAAAGAAACATTGTGTTCCCAAAATGCTAAGTGAAGAACGACTTTCACACAAATTTTTCTCAGAACTGAGTATGTCTTGAGAGTTTCTTTCATCCAGCACAATGGGAACAGGTTGCAGGGAAACTTTTCCTCAGTTTTCTTAGTCTGTTTCCAAGTGCCGGTTTCAATTTCCTGAATTTTTCACTGTAAAATGGATTTGGAGCTTATAGCTCTGCATATATATGTATGGAGTGCTGTTTACAACTGAAAAGAAACTTTGTGTTCACAACAAGATTGGTGAAGGACGGCTTTCACACACACATTTTTCTGAGAATTGAGCATGTGGAGAGACTTTCGTTCATTACGCACATTGGGAACTGTTTGCATGAGAATCTTTTACACTGGATTCACAGTCTGTTTCCTAGTGTCATTTGGAATTTCCTGCAGTTTTCACTGTAAAAAGAGTTGTAGCTAGTAACTCCATATATATATGTACGGGTTGTAGTTTGCATCTGAAAAGAAAATTTGGGTTCCCAACAAGCTATGTGAAGGACGGCTTTCACTCACACTTACCTCTCAGAACTGAGCATGTGCAGAGACATTTGTTCATCTAGCACAAAGGGAAAGTTTTGCAGGGGAAACTTTTTCTCTGGATTCTTTGTCTGTTTCCTAGTACCTGTTACATGTTCCTGCAGATATACAGTAAAACCGAGTTGGAACTAGAACCCCCACTTATATATGTACGCAGTGTAGTTTGCTTCTGAAAAGAAATTTCGTGTTCCCAACAAGCTAGTTGAAGGACGGCTTTCACCCACATTTACCTATCAGAACTGTGAATGTGGAGAGACGTACATTCATCTTGTACAAAGGGTACTAGTTGCAGGAGAAACTTTTACTCTTGATTCTCAGTCTGTTTCCTACTGCCTTGTTGAATTTCCTGCAATTTTCAGTATAAATCCGAGGTGGAGCTTGTACTTCCCCATATATATATATGGAGAGTAGTGTGCCACTGAAAAAAATCTTTGTTTTCCCAACAAGCTAGGTGAAATACAGCATTCACTCACACTTATCTCCCATAACACAGCATGTGGAAACATTTTCATTCATCTATAATGAAGGGAAAGGTTTGCAGGGAAAATTTCCCTCTGGTTACTAAGATTGATTCCTAGTGCCGTTAGGTATTTCCTGAAGTTTTCAATGTAAAATTGATTTGGAGCTTGTAACTCCCCATATATAAGTATGGAGTGCAGTTTACAACTGAAAAGAATCTTTGTGTTCCCAACAAGCTAGGTGAAGGACGGCTTTCACACACACACTTCTCTCCGAAGTGAGCATGTGAAGAGACGTTCATTCATCTAACAAAAATGGAATATTTTAAATGAGAAATATTTACCCTGGTTTCTCAGTCTTTTCACAATTTCCGGTTTGAAATACCCGCAGTTTTCACTGGAAAACCGAGTTTGAGCTTTTACTTCCCTATATATTTATATGAAGTGTAGTTTGCAACCTTAAAGAATCTTTGTGTTCCCAACAAGCTAGTTGAAGGATTGTTTTAAACACACTTATCTCTCAGAAATGAGCATGTGGAGAGACTTTCGTTCATCTATCACCAAGGGTTCGGGTTGATGGTTAAAGTTTTCTCTGGATTCTCAGTCTGTTTCCTAGTGCTGGTTTGAAGTTCTTGCAGTTTTCATTGGAAAACCGTGTTGGAGCTAGTACTTCCCTGTATATATTTATGGAGAGTAGATTGAAAGGGAAGAGGAACTTTGTGTTCCCAAAAAGCTGGGTGAAGGACGGCTTTCACTCACACTTATTTCCATGAACTGTGCATGTGGAGAGACTTTCATTCATATAGCAGAAAAGTAATGGTTTGAAGGAGAAACTTTTCCTGTAGTTTCTCAGTCTGTTTCCTAGTGCCGGTTTGAATTTCCTTCTGTTTTCACTGGAAAACCGTATTGGAGCTAGTACCTACCTGTATAAATTTATGGATTGTAGATTGAAACTGAAAAGGAACTCTCTTTTCCCAACAATCTATTTGAATTACGGCTTTCACACACACTTATTTCTAAGAACTGAGCATGTGGAGAGACTTTCGTTCATTAGGCATATTGGGATCTGATTTTATGAGAAACTTTTACACTGGATTCTCAGTATGTTTCCTAGTGTCATTTTGAAGTTCCTGCAGTTTTCACTGTAAAACAGGTTTGGAGCTAGTAACTCCCCATATATATCAACGGATTCTTGTTTGCAACTGAAAAGAAACCATGTGTTCCCAACAAGCTAAGTGAAGGACGGCTTACACACACTCTTATCTCTCTGAACTGAGCATGGCGAGAGATTTTCTTTCATCCAGCACAAAGGGAACGGGTTGCAAGAGAAACTTTTTCTCTGGTTTCTCACTCTGTTTCCTAATGATGGTTTGAATTTCCTGCAGCTTACACTGGAAAACCTAGTAGGAGCTAGTACCTCCCTTATATATGTATGGAGTGAATTTGTCAAGTGAAAAGAAACATTGTGTTCCCAACAAGCTAGGTGAAGGTAGGCATTCACACAAAATTATCTCTCAGATCTGAGCATGTGAAGATACATTCGTTGATCTTAAATATGGAAAGGGTTGCAGGAGGAATTTTTACTCTGGTTTCTGAATCTGTTTCCTAGTGCCGGTTTAAAATTCCTGCAGTTTTCACTGGAATACCGAGTTTGAGCTACAACCTCCTCATATATATTATGGATTGCAGATTGTAAATTAAAGAAACTTTGTGTCCCCAAAAAGCTAGGTGAAATATGGCTTTCACTTACATTTATCTCTGTGAACTGAGCATGAGGAGAGACATTCGTTCATCTAGCACAAAGGAACGGTTTTAAGGAGAAACTTTTACTGTTGTTTCTCAGTCTGTTTCCTAGTGCCGGTTTGAAGTTCCTGCATTTTTCACTGGAAAACCGTGATGGAGCTAGTACCTCCCCATCTATATGTATGGATTTTAGTTTAAAATTTAAAAAAAAGTTTTTTTCCCAAAAAGCTAGGTGAAGTATGACTTTCACAGACACTTATTTCTCAGAAATCAGCATGTGGAAATATTTTCATTCATTTGGCAAATTGGGAGCTGTTTGCAAGGAGAAGTTTTAAACTTGATTCTTAGTCTATTTCCTAGTGTTGTTTTGATGTTCCTGCAGTTTTCACTGTAAGAAAGAGCTGGAGCTAGTAACTCCCCATATATATGTACGGAGTGATATTTGCAAATGAAAAGAAACTTTGTGTTCCCAACAAGCTGGTTGAAGGACGGCTTTCACACACACTCAAATCTCAGGTCTGAGCATGTCGAGTTTCTTTCATCCAGCCCAAAGGGAATAGAATGCAGGAGAAACTTTTACTCTGGATTCTCAGTCCATTTTCTAGGGCTGGTTTTAAGTTCCTGCAGTTTACACTTGAAAACGGAGTTGGAGCAAGTACCTCCCAAATATATGTATGGATTGTAGTTTGCAAATGAAAAGAAGCTTTGTGTTCCCAACAAGCTATGTAAAGAATGTCTTTAAATCGCACATATCTCTCAGTATTGAGCATGTCAAATGACATTCCTTCATCTAGCAAAAAGGGAACCAGTTGCAAGGGAAAATTTTACTCTGGTTTCTTAGTCTGTTTCATATTGCCGGGTTTAAGTTCTTGCA
Organism: Camelus dromedarius; assembly: GCF_036321535.1. Taxonomy (NCBI): domain Eukaryota; kingdom Metazoa; phylum Chordata; class Mammalia; order Artiodactyla; family Camelidae; genus Camelus; species Camelus dromedarius. The sequence continues at coordinate 139,787 of NC_087473.1, read as the reverse complement.
GTTTTCACTGGAAAACCGCGTTGTAGCTAATACCTCCTCATATATATCTATGGAGTGTATTTGTAACTGAATAGAAAATTTGTGTTCCCAACAAGTTGGTGAATGAAGGCTTTCACACAAACTTATCTCTCAGAACTGATCATGCATAGAGATATTCGTTATTCTACACATATTGAAAAGTTTGCATGAGTAATTTTTACTCTGGTTTCTAATTCTGTTTCCTACTGCCTAATGAAATTCCTGCAGTTTTCACTGGAATATCGCATTTGAGAAAGTACCTCTCCATATATGTATGGAGTGTAGATTGCAACTTTAAATTATCTTTGTGTTCCCAACAAGCTTGGTGAAGGCTGGCTTTCACACACACTTGTATCTCAGAACTGAGCATGTGGAGAGAATTTCGTTTATCTTGGATAAACGGAAAGTGTTGCAGGAGAAATTGTACTCTGGTTTCTCAGTCTGTTTTGTAGTGCTGGTTTGAATATCCTGCAGTTTTAAGTTTAAAACCAAGTTAGAGCTAGTACCTACACTTATATATGTAAGGAGTGTAGTTGGAAAGTGAAAACAAACTTTGTGTTCCCAACAAGATAGGTGAAGTACGGCTTTCACACACACTTACCTCTCAGTACTGAGCATGTCGTGAGAGGTTCTTTCATCCAGGACAAACCGAACAGGTTGCAGGAAAAGCATTTACTCTGGTTTCTCAGTCTGTTTCCTAATGCTGGGCTGAAGTTCCTGTAGTTTACACTGGAAAACCGATTTGGACTTAGTAACTCCCTTATATATGTATGGAGTGAAGTTTGCAAGTGAAAAGAAAATTTCTGTTCCCAACAAGCTAGGTAAAGTACAGCTTTCAATCACACATATCTCTCAGAATTGATCATGTCGAGTGACGTTCATTCATCTAGCAGAAATGGAACAGGTTTCAGAAGAAAGTCATACTCTGGTTTCTCAGTCTGTTTCATATTGCTGGATTTAATTTCCTGCTGTTTTCACTGGATAACGAGATGGATCTAATACCTCCCTTTATATATATATGGAGGTTAGTTTGCAAATGAAAAGAAATTTTGTGTTCCCAACAAGCTAGTTGAAGGAAGGCTATCACAGAAACTTATCTCTCAGAACTGAGCATGAGGAGAGACATTAGTTCATCTACACATATGGAAAGGGTTGCAGGAGAAATTTTTAATCTGGTTTCTCAGTCTGTTTCCTTCTGCCGATTTGAAATTCCAGGAGCTTTCCCTGGAATACCGCGTTTGAGCTACAATATCCTTATATATATGTATGGAGTGTACTTTGCAACTGAAAAGAAATTTTGTGTTCCCAACAAGCTAGGTGAATGACACATTTCACACAAACTTATCACTCAGAACTGAGCATGTGGAGAGACGTTACTTCATTTAGCACAAAGGGAACGGGTTGCAGGAGAAACTTTTACTCTGTTTTCTCAGTCTGTTTCCTAGTGCTGGGTTGGATTTCCTGCAGTTTACACTGGAAAACAGAGTTGGAGCTAGTAAGTCCCGTATGTAAGTATGGAGTAAAGTTTGCAAGTGAAAAGAAACTTTGTGTTCCCAACAAGCTATTTAAACTACGGCTTTCAATTACACATATCTCTCAGAATTGAACATGTCGAGTGACTTTCGTTCATCTAGCACAAATGGAAAGTGTTGCAGGAGAAATTTAACTCTGTTTTCTCAGTCTGTTTCATATTGCCGGATTTAAGTTCCTACAGTTTTCAATGGAAAACCGATTTGGAGCTAATAACTCCCCATATAAATGTATGGAGGGTAGTTTGCAAATGAAAAGAAACTTTGCCTTCCCAACAATCTAGGAAAAGTACGGCTTTCAAACAAACTCCTCTCACAGAACTGAGCATGTGTAGAGAATTTTGTTCATCTACACATATGGAAAGGTTTGCAGGAGAAATTTTTAGTATGGTTTCTAAGTCTGTTTCCTACTGCTGGTTTGAAATTCCGGCAGCTTTCCCTGGAATTCCATGTTTGAGCTACAGCCTCCTCATATAAATGTATGCAGTGTACCTTGCAAATTAAAAGAATCTTTGTTTTCCCAACAAGCTAGGTGAAGGTCGGCTTTCACACACAATTATCCCTCATAACTGAGCCTGTGGAGAGACGTTACTTCATTTAGCACAAAGGGAAAGTATTGCAGGAGAAATTTTACTCTGGATTCTCAGTCTGTTTCATAGTGCCGGTTTTAAGTTCCTACAGTTTTCAGGGTATAACGGATTTGGAGCTAGTACATCCCCATATATATGTATGGAATGTAGTTTGCACCTGAAAAGTAAATTTGTGTTCCCAACAAGCTAGGTGAATGACGGCTTACAACCACACTTATCTCTCAGAATTGAGCATGTGGTGAGAGGTTCGTTCATCTAGCACAAAGGGATATGATTTGTAGGGGAAAGTTTTACTCTGGTTTCTCAGTCTGTTTCCTAGTGCTGTTTTGAAGTTTCCACAATTTTCAGTGTAAAACCTAGTTATAGCTAGTACCTACCCATATATTTATATAAGGAATATAGTTTGCAACTGAAAAGAATCTTTGTGTTCCCAACAAGCTAAGTGAAGGATGGCTATCAAACACACTTATTTCTCAGAAATGAGCAAGTGGAGAGACTTTCATTCATTAGGCTCATTAGGAAATGGTTTTAGGAGAGACATTTACACTGGATTCTCAGTCTTTTTCCTAGTGCTGGTTTGAAGTTCCTGCAGTTTTCTCTGGAAAACCGTGTTGGAGCTAGTAAATCCCTGTATACTTGTTTGGGGTGTAGTTAGAAACTGAAAAGTAACTTTGTGTTCCCAAAAATCTATGTGAAGAATGGCTTTCAAACACACTTATTTCTCAGAACTGAGCAAGTGGAGAGACTTTCATTCATTAGGCTCATTAGGAAATGGTTTTAGGAGAGACATTTACACTGGACACTCAGTCTGTTTCCTAGGGTCATTTTGAAGTTCCTGCAGTTTAACTGTAAAACAGAATTGGAGCTAGTAACTCCCCATATATATGCACGGAGTGTTTTTTGCATCTGAAAAGAAGCTATGTGTTGCCAACAAACTAAGTGAAGGGCGGATTTCACACACACTTATCTCTCAGAACTGAGCATGTCGAGAGATGTTCTTTCATTCAGCACAATGGGAACAAGTTTAAGGAGAAATTTTACTGTGGCTTCTCAGTCTGTTTTATATTGCCATTTTTAAGTTCCTGCATTTTTCACTGGAAAACAGTGTTGGAGCTAATACTTCCTCATATATATACATATGGAGTGTATTTTGCAAGGGAAAAGAAACTTTATGTTCCCAACAATCTTGGTGAAGGAAGGCATTCACACAAAATTACATCTAAAAACTGAACGTGCGTAGAGACATTCGTTAATATACACATATGGAAAGAGTTGCAGGAGAAATTTTACTCTGGTTTCTCAGTCTGTTTCCTAGTGCTGGATTGAAATTCCTGCAGTTTTTGCTGGAATACCGAGTTTGAGCTACAAACTCCTTATATAAATATATGGACTGTACTTTGCAACTGAAAAGAAGCTTTGTGTTCCCAACAAGCTAGGTGACTAACGGCTTTCACACACACTTATTTCTCAGATCTGAGCCTGAGGAGTGACTTTCATTCACCTATCACAAAAGGAACGGTTTGAAGGCGAAATTTTACTGTTGTTTCTCAGTCTGTTTCCTAGTGTCAGTTTGAAATTCCTGCAGGTTTCACTTGAAAAACGATTTGGAGCTTGAACCTCCCGATATATATTTATGGAGTGTAGATTGAAATTTAAAAGAAACTTTGTGTTCCCAAGAAGATAGGTGAAGGGTGGGTTTCACACACACTTATTTCTCAGAACTCAGCATGTGGAGGCACTCTCGTTCATTAGGCACTTTGGGAACTCTTTAAGGGGAAACTTTTACACTGGATTCTCAGTCCATTTCCTAGTGTCGTTTTGATGTTCCTACAGTTTTCACTGTAAAATTGAGTTGGAGCTAGTAACTCCCGATATATCTGTACGGAGTGTTGCTTACAAATGAAAAGAAACTTTGTGTTCCCAACAAGATAGTTGAAGTAATGCTTTCACACACACTTTTCTCTCAGAACTGAGCATGTCGAGAGATGTTCTTTCATTCAGCACAAAGGGAACTGGTTGCAGGGGAAATTTTTACTCTGGTTTCTCAGTCTGTTTCCTAGTGCTGGTTTGAAAATCCTGCAGTTAACACTGGAAAAGTGAGTTGGAGCGACTACCTCCCATTTATATGTATGGAGTGAAGTTTGCAACTGAATAGAAACTTTGTTTTCCCTACAAGCTACTTGAAGGAAAGCTTTCACACAAAATTATCTCTCAGATATGAGCATGCAGAGAGACATTCATTCATCTACACATATGGAAAGGATTGCAGGAGAAATTTTTACTCTGGCTTCTCTGTCTGTTTCCTACTGCCAGTTTGAATTTCCTGCAGTTTTCACTGGGATTCTTGTTTGAGCTATAACATCCTCTTTTATATGTATGGATTTTAGTTTGCAAATGAAAAGAAACTTTGTGTTCCCAACAAGCTAGGTGAAGGACAGCTTTCACTCACACTTATCTCTCAGAACTCAGCATGAGGAGAGACTTTCGTTCATCTAGCACAAAGAGAACGAGTTGAAGTTGAAAGTTTTACTTTGGTTTCTCAGTCTGTTTCCTAGTGCCAGTTTGAAGTTCCTGCAGTATTCACTGGAAAAACGAGTTGGAGCAAGTACAACCTGATATATATTCATGGAGTGTAGATTGAAACTGAAAAGAAAGATTGTGTTCCCAACCAGCTACGTGAAGTACGACTTTCACACAAACATATGTCTCAGAACTGATTATGTTGAGATAGTTTCTTTCATCCAGCACAAAGGGAACTGTTTTCAGGAGAAATTTTCCTGTGGTTTATTAGTTTGATTCCAAGTGCCGTTTTGAATTTCCTGAAGTTTTCACTGTAAAATGGATTTTGAGCTTGTAGCTTCCCATATATATGTATGGAGTGCTGTTTACAACTGAAAAGAAACTTAGTGTTCCAAACAAGCTAGATGAACGTTGGCTTTCACACAAACTTATGTCTCAAAAATAAGCATATTTAGAGACATTCATTCATCTACACATATGAAAAGTTTTGTAGGAGAAATTTTTACTCTGGTTTCTCTGTCTCTTTCCTACTGCTGGTTTGAAATTCCTGCAGTTTTCACTGGAATACTGTGTTATAGCTATAACCTACTTATATAAATGTATGGAGTGTTGTTTGCAACTGAAGAGAAACTTTGTGTTCCCAACAAGCTCGGTTAAGTACAGCTTTCACACGCAATTATTTCTCAGAACAGAGCATGTGGAGAGACTTTCGTTCTTTAGGCCCATTGGGAACTGGTTGCAGGAAAAATTTTACACTGGATTCTCAGTCTGTTTCCTAGTGTAGATTTGAATTTCCTGCAGTTTACACTGTAAAATAGAGTTGGAGCTATTAATTCCCAATATATATATAAAGAATGTAGTTTGCAACTGAATAGTATCTTTGTGTTCCCAACAAGCTAAGTGAAGAACGGCTTTCAATCACACTTATCTCTCAGAAATGAGCATGTCGAGAGATGTCCTTTCATCCAGCACAAATGGAACGGGTTGCTGGAGAAACTTTTTCTCTTGTTTCCTAGTGTGTTTCATATTGCCGGATTAAAGTTCCTGCAGTTTTCACGGAAAAACGAGTTGGAGCTAATACCTCCCCATATATATGTATGGAGTGCAGCTGCAACTGAAAAGAATCTATGTGTTGCCACCAAGCTAGGTGAAGGAACACTTTCACACAAGCTTATCTCTCAGAAGTGAGCATGTGGGGAGAAGTTCGTTCATCTACACAGTGGAAAGGGTTGCAGAAAAAATTTTTCTCTGGTTTCTCAGTATGTTTCCTAGTGCCAGTTTGAAATTCCTGCAGTTTTCCGTGGAATACTGAGTTTGAGCTACATCCTCCTCATATATATTTATGGAGTGTTGTTAGCAACTGAAAAGATACTTTGTTTTCCCAACAAGCTATGTGAAGAATGGCTTTCACACAAAGTTATTTTTCAGACTTGAGTTTGTGGAGAGATTTTCGTTCACCTTGCACAAAATGAACGGATTGAGGAGAAAGTTTTAATCCTGTTTCTCAGTCTGTTTTGAAGTTCCTGCTTGAGTTCCTGCAGTTTTCACTGGAAAAGTGATTTGGAGCTAGTACTTCCACATATATATGTAAGGACTGTAGTTTCCAACTGAAAAAAAACTTTGTGTTCACAAGAACCTATGTGAAGGACTGCTTTAAAACTCACATATGTGTCAGAAATGTACATGTTGAGTGACGTTCATTTATCTAGAAAAAGAGGGAATGGGTTTCAGGAGAAACATTTTCTCAGGAATTTTAGTCTGTTTCCTAGTGCCAGTATGATGTACCTGCAGTTTGGACTGTAAAACAGAGTTGGAATTTGTACCCCCCTCTATATATATATATGGAGTTTAGAGTGCAACTGAAAAGAAACTATGTGTTCCAAACAAGCTAGGTGAAGGATGCCTTTCACACACACTTATCTTTCATAACTCAGCATGTGGAGAGATGTTTATTCATCTAGCACATTAAGAATGGTTTGCAGGAAGAACTTTTACTCTGGCTTCTCAGTCTTTTTCTTAGTGCTGGTTTGAAGTTCCTGCTGTTTTCACTGGAAAACAGAGTTGGAACTAGTACCTCCCCATATATATGTGTGCAGTGTAGTTGGCAACTGAAATGAAACTTTGTGTTCCCAACAAGCTAGGTGAAGTATGGCTTTCAAACACACTTATTTCTCATAAATGAGCATGTGGAGATTCATTTTTTCATCTAGCAGAAGGTGATTGCATTGCAGGAGAAACTTTTACTCTGGATTCTCATACTGTTTCCTAGTGCCACATTGAAATTCCTGCAGTTTTCACTGAAAAACTGATTTGGAGTTAGAACCTCCCCTTATATATGTAAGGAGTGCAGTTTGCAAACAAAAAGACACTTTGTTTTCCCAAAAATCAAGGTTTATTGCGTCTTTCAAACACACTTTTCTCTCCAAATTGAGCATGTGGAGAGACGTTCGTTCATCTAGCACAATGGGAACGGGTTGCATGTTAAACTTTTACTCTGGTTTCTCAGTTTTTTCCAAGTGCCGGGTTGAAGTACATGCAGTTTTCACTGGAAAACAGAGTTGGAGATAGTACCTCCCCATATATAGGTATGGAGTGTATTTTGCAACTTTAAAGAATGTTTGTTTTCCCAACAACCTACGTGAAAGATGGCTTACACACACACTTTTATCTCAGAATTGAGCATGTGGGGATACTTTTGTTTATCTTTGAAAAATGGAACGTGTTGCAGGAGAAACTTTAATCTGGTTTTGTAGTCTGTTTCGTAGGGTCGGTTTTATGTTCCATCAGTTTTTACAGGAAAACAGATTTGGAGGTAGAACCTCCCCTTATATAGTTATTGAGTGTAGTTTGCTACTGAAAGAAACTACATGTTCCCAACAAGCTGTGTGAAGGACAGCTTACACACAAATTTACCTCTCAGAACTGAGCATGTTTAGAGAAGTTCGTTCATTTAGCACACAGGTAAATTTTTGCAGGAGAAAATTTACACTGGTTTCTCAGTCTGTTTCGTATTGCCGGGTTCAAGTTCCTGCAGTTCTTAAAGGAAAACCGAGTTGGAGCTAGTACCTCACCATATATATGTATGGATTGTAGATTGCAACTGAAAAGAACTATGTGTTCCCAACAAGTTAGGTGAAGGACGGCTTTCAAACACTCTTATCACTGAGAAATGATCATGTGGAAAGGCATTCGTTCATATAGCAGAATTGGATCGCGTTGCAGGAGAAACTTTTACTCTGGATTCTCATTATGTTTCCTAGTGCCACATTGATATTCCTGCAGGTTTCACTGAAAAACCGAGTTGGAGATAGAACCTACCCTTATATATATAAGGAGTGCAGTTTGCAACTGAAAAGAAACTTTGTGTTCCCAACAAGCATGTTGAAGTGTGGCTTTCACACTTACTTTTCTCTCCGAACTGAGCATGTGGAGAGACTTTCGTTCATCTAGCAAAAAGGGATCACATTGCAGGAGAAATTTTACTCAGGTTTCTCAGTCTTTTTCCTTGAGTCTGTTCTAAGTTCATGGAGTTTTCATTGGAAAACTGAGTTGGAGCTAGTATATCCCCATACACATGTATGGAATGAAGTTTGCAACTGAAAAGAAACACTTTGTTCCCACAAGTTAAATGAAGGACGCCATTGGCACACATTTATCTCTCATAACTCAAAATGTGGAGAGACGTTCATTAATCTAGCACAAAAGGAATGGGTTGCAGGAAGAAATTTTACTCTGGCTTCTCAGTGTGTTTCTTAGTGCTGGTTTGAATTTCCTGCAGTTTTCACTGGAAAGCCAAGTTCGAACTTTTACCTCCCCATATATATATATGGAGTGTATTTTGCAACAGAAAAGAAACTTTGTGTTAACAACAAGCTAGGTGAAGGACGGCTTTCACACACACACTAATCTCTCAGATATGAGCATGTGGAGAGACTTTCTCTCATCTAGCACAAAGGGAACCCATTGAAGGGAACCTTTTACTCTGGATTCTCTGTCTGTTTCTTTGTGAAACTTTAAATTACCTTCAGTTTCACTAGAAAAGCGAGATGGAGCTAGTACCACCCCATATATCTGTATCGATTGTAGTTTGAGATTGAAAACAAACTTTGTTTTCCCATTAAGCTAGGTAAAGGATGGCTTTCACACACAAATATTTCTCAGAAATGAGCATGTGGAGCGACTTTCATTCTTTAGGCTCATTTGAACTGGTTGTAGGAGAAATATTACACTGGATTCTCAGTCTGCTTCCTAGTTTCATTTAGAAGTTCCTGCAGTTTTCACAGTAAAATATGTTGGAGCAAGTATTCCCCATATATATGTATGGGGTGTAGTTTGCAACTGAAAGGAAACTTTCATTCCCAACCAGCTAATTGAAGAAAGGCTTTCACACACACTTATCTCTCAGGAATTAGAATGTCGAGAGAGGTTCTTTCATCAAGCACAAAGGGAACAGTATGCTGGAGAAACCAATTCTCTGGTTTTTTAGTCTGTTTCATATAGCCGGAATGAAGTTCCTGCAGTTTTCACTGGAAATCCAAGTTGGAGCTAATACCTCCCCATATATATGAATGGAGTTAATTTGAAACTGAAAAGAAACACTGTGTTGCCAACAAGTTAGCTGAAGGACAACTTTCACACACACTTATTTCTCAAAACTGAGCATGTGGGGAGACTTTCGTTCTTTAGGCTCATTGGGAACTGGTTGCAGGGTAAACTATTACACTGAATCTCAAACTCTTTCCTAGAGTCGGTTTGAAGTTGCCACAGTTTTCACTGTAAAATAGAGTTGGAGTTAGTAACTCCCCATATATATGTACAGAGTGTAGTTTGCAAATGAAAAGAAACTTTGATTCCCAACAAGCTAGGTGAAAGACGGCTTTCACACACAGTTACATATCAGAACTGAGCATGTGGAGAGATGTTTGTTCATCTAAAAAAAGGGAACGGTTTGCAGGAGAAACATTTACTCTCATTTCTCAGTCTGTTTCCAAGTGCCACTTTCTATTCCCTGCAGTTTCCACTGGAAAACTGAGTTGGAGCTAGTACGTACAAATATATATGTATACACTGTAGTTTGAAAATTAAAAGAAACTATGTGTTCCCAGCAAGCTACGTGAAGAATGGCTTTCACACACACTTATCTTTCAGAACTGTGCATGTGGAGAGATATTCGTTCATCTAGCTTAAATGGAACGGTTTGCAGGGGAAAATTTTACTCTGGTTTCTCAGTTTCCTAGTGCCATTTAGATGTTCCTGCTGTTTTCCCTGGAAAACCGAGTTGGATGTAGTAGCTCCGCATATATATATATGGGGTGTAGTTTCCAACTGAAAAGAAACTTTTGTGTTCCCAAAAAGCTATGTGAAGTATGGCTTTCACACACAATTATCTCTTTGATCTTAGCATGTGGAGAGACTTTCATTTATCTAGGACAAAGTGAAAGTGCTGCAGGAAAGTCTTTTACTCTGGTTTCTCAGTCTGTTTCAGAGTGTCGGTTTGAAGTTCCTGCAGTTTTCACTGTAAACCGATTTTGAGATAGTACCTCCACATATATATGTATGGAGCATAGTTTGCAACTGAAAAGAAACTTTCTGTTCCCACAAGCTAGGTGAAGGACAGCTTTCACACACTTATCTCTCAGAAATGAGAATGGGGAAAGAGGTTCGTTCATCTTGCAGAAAATTAACGGGTTTCAGGAGAAACTTTTATTCCGGTTTCTATGTCTGTTTCCTAGTGCCAGTTTGAAGTTCCTGCAGTTTATACTGGAAAACCGTGTTGCAGCTAGTATTTCCCCATATATATGTATGGAGTGTAGTTTGCAACTGAAAAGAAACTTTGTGTTCTCAAAAAGATAGGTGAAGGACAGCTTTCACACACACTTATCTCTCTGAATTGAGCATGTGTAGAGACGTTCAATCATCTACCACATTGGGAAATATTTGCAGGAGAAACATTCACTGTGTTTTCTCAGTCTATTTCCTAGTGCTGGTTTGAATTTCCTGCAATTTTCACTGTCAAACCATGTGGAAGCTAATACCTCCCCTATGTATGTATAGAAAGTAGTTAGCAACTGAAAAGAAACCTTGTGTTCCCAACAAGCTAAGTGAAGGACTGCTTTCACACACAGTTATCTCTCAATAGATAGCATGTTGGGAGACGTTCATTTATCTAGCACATAGGGAACTGGTTGCATTAGAAAGTTTTACTGTGGTTTCTCACTCTGTTTCCTAGTGCCGGTTTGAAGTTCCTGCAGTTTTCACTGTCAAAACATGTTGAAGCTAATACCTCCCTTATGTATGTATGGAAAGTAGTTAGCAACTTAAAAGAAACCTTCTGTTCCCAACAAGCTACATGAAGGATGGATTTCACACATATTTATCTCTCAGAACTGAGCATGTGAAGAGAGGTTCATTCATCTAGCACATGGGAACTGATTGCAATAAAATTTTTACTCTATTTCTCAGTCTGTTTCCTAGTGCCAGTTTGAATTTCCTGCATTTTACAGTGGAAAACTGAGATGGAGCTAGTACCACCCCATATATATGTATGGATTGTAGATTGCAACTGAAAAGAAACTTTGTGTTTCAAAGAAGCTATGTGAAGGACGGTTTTCATAGAAACATATATCTCAGAACTGAGCATGTGGAGAGACTTTCGTTCATCAAGCACAAAGGAAACGGATTGAAGGAGAGACTTTCTGTAAGTTTTCTTAGTCTGTTTCCTATTGTGTATTTGATGTTCCTGCAGTTTTTACTGTAAAACAGAGTTGGAGCTAGTATCTCCCTATATATATGTATTGAGTGTAATTTGTCACTGAAAAGAAACATTCTGATCACAACAAGCTAGTTTAAGGAAGAATTCAAACAAAATTTTCTCTAGAACTGAGCATGTGGAGAGAATTTCGTTCACCTACACAAAGGGAGTGGGTTGCTAGAAAAAGATTTACCCTGGATTCTCAGGCTGTGTCCTAGTGCCGGCTTGAATTTCCTGAAATATTCACTGGAAAACACTGTTGGAACTAGTACCTCCCCATATATTTGTAAGTAGTATTGTTTGCAAATAAAAAGAAGCTTTGTGTTCCCAACAAGCTTCTTGAAGGACGGCTTTCACACACAATTATCTCTCAGAAATGATAATGTGTAGAGAGGTTTGTTCATCTAGATCATAGGGTCAGGTTGCAGTAGAAACTTTTACTCTCGTTTCTCAGTCTGTTTCCTACTGCCGTTTAGAAGTTCCTAAAGTTTTCACTGGAATACCGATTTGGAGCTAGACCCTCCCCATATATATTTATGGAGTGTAGTTTGAACAGAAATGAAATTTTGTCATCACAACAAGCTAGGTTATGGACGGATTTCAAACACACATTTCTCTCAGAACTGAGCATATGGAGAGAAATTCTTTCATCTACACAAAGGGAGCGGGTTGCTAGAAAATCTTTTACCCTGAATTCTCAGTCTGTGTCCTTGTGCCACATTGATGTTCCTGAAGTATTCACTGGAAAACTGTGTTGGAGCAAAACCTCCCCATATATATGTATGGAGTACAGTTTGCAAATGAAAAGAAGCTTTGTGTTCCCAACAAGCTTCTTGAAGGACGGCTTTCACACACAATTATCTCTCAGAACCAAGCATGTTGAGAGACATTCGTTCAGCTAGTAGAAAAGGAACAGTTTGCAGGAGAAAATTTACTGTAGTTTCTCAGTCAGTTTACTAGTGCCGCTTTGAATTTCCTTTAGTTTTTACTAGAAAACCAATTTGGAGCTGGTACCTCCCCATATAAATATGTGGATTGTAATTTGCAACTGAAAAGAAACTATTTTTTTCCCAACAGACTAGGGGAAGGACGGCTTTCACACTCACTTATCTCTCAGAACTGAACATGTGGAGAGACGTACATTCATCTTCATAAAGGGGAAGATTTGCAGAAGTAATTTTAATCTGGTTTCTCAGTCTGTTTCCTAGTGCCGGCTTGAAGATCCTGCAGTTTTCACAGGAAATCTGATTTGGAGCTAGTACCTCCCCATATATATGAATGGTTTGAAGTTTGCAACTGAAAAGAAACTTTGTGTTCCCAACAAGCTAGGTGAAAAACGGCTTTCACACACTATTATCCCTTAGAATTAAGCATGTGGTGAGACGTTTGTTCATCTAGCACAAGGAGAATGGTATTCAGGGGAAACTTTTCCTCTGGATTCTCAGACTGTTTCCAAGTGCCGTTTTGAAATTCCTGAAGTTTTGATTTTAAAACATTGTTGGAGCTAGAACATCCTCATATACATATATGGACTGAAGTTTAAAACTGAAAAGGAACTTTGTTTTCCCAACAAGCTACGTGAAGTACAGATTTCACACACACTTATCTCTCAAAACAGAGCTTGTGGTGAGACGTTCATTCATTCAGCACAAAGGAAACTGGTTGCAGGGCAAACTTTTACTGTGTGTTATCTGTCTCTTTCCAAATGCCGTTTGACGTTCCTGCAGTTTTGTCTGAAAAACCGAGTTGGTTCTAGTACCTCTCAATATATATTTAAGGAGAGTAGTTTGCAACTGAAAGGAACTTTGTGTTTCCAACAAGTAAGATGAAGGCTGTCTTTCACACAAAATTATCTCTCATCTGAGCATGTGAAGAGACGTTCAGTCATCTAGCACATGGGAACTGGATGCAGGAGAAACTTTTAACTTATTTTCTCAGTCTGTTTCCTAGTGCCAGTTTTAATTTCCTGCAGATTTCACAGGAAAATTTTAATTGTAGCTAGTACCTCCACATATATATGTATGGATGTTGTTGGCAGCTGAAAACAATATTTGTGTTCCCAACAAACTAGGTGAAGAACGGCTTTCACATAGAATTAATTCTGAGAACTGAGCATATGGAGAGACGTTCATTCATGTAGCACAAATAGAACGGGTTTCAGGAGAAACCTTTACTCTGGTATCTTAGACTGTTTCCTAGTGCCGGATTGAAGTTCCTGCAGTTTAGACTGGAAAACAGATTTGGAGCTAGTACATCCCCATATATATGTATGTAGTGTAGTTTGCAACTGAAAAGAAATTTGTGTTCCCAACATGCTAGGTGAAGGACGGCTTTCACACACACAAAGCTCTCAGAACTGTGCATGTGAAGAGACGTTCGTACATCGAGCAAAACAGGAAAGGTTTGTAGGAGAATCTTTTTCTCTTGATTCTCAGTCTGTTTCCTAGTGTCAATTTTACATTCAGGCAGTTTAAACTGGAATACTGATATGGAGCTAGTACATCCCCATATATATATATGGAGTGTAGTTTGCAACTGAGAATAAACTTTGTGTTCCCAAGAAGCTAGGTGAAGGAAGGCTTTTACACAGATTTATCTCTCAGAACTGAGCATGAGGAGAGACATTCTTTCTTCAAGCACAAAGAGAACAGTTTGCACGAGAAACTATTACTCTGGTTTCTCAGTCTGTTTCCTACTGCCAACTTGAATTTCCTGCAGTTTTCACTGGAAAAACGAATTGGAGCTTGTACCACCCCATATAAATGTATGGAGTGTAGTTTGCAAGTGAAATGAAACTTTGTGTTCCCAGCAAACTAGGTGAAGTACGACATTCCAAAAGACTGATCTCTCAGATCCGAGCATGTTCAGAGAATTTCGTTCAGCTAGCACAAATGGAACGGTTTGCAGGAGAAAATTTTACTCTGGTTTCTCAGTCTGTTTACTAGTGCCGGTTTGAATTTCCTGCAGTTTTTATTTGAAAACCGAATTGGACCTTGTACCTCCCCATATATATATGTGGATTTTAGTTTGCAACCTAAAAGAAACTTTGTGTTCCCAACAAGTTAGGTGAAGGACAGCTTTCACATTCACATATGTCTCAGAACTGAACATGTGGAGAGAAATTCGTTCATCTTCATATAGGGAATGGGTTGCTGGAAAAACCTTTAATCTGGTTTCTCAGTCTGTTTCCTATGGCCGGCTGGAAGTTCCTGCAGTTCTCAGAGGTAATCCAAGTTGGAGCTAGTAACTTCCCATATATATGTATGGATTGAAGTTTGCAACTGAAAAGAAACTTTGTGTTCCCAACAAGCAAGTTGAAAAACGGCTTTCACACACATTTATCTCTCAGAACTGAGCATGGAGAGACTTTCTTTCCTCAAGCACAAAGGGAAATTTTTGCAGGAGAAAGTTTTACTCTGGTTTCTTAGTATGTTTCCTAATGCTGATTTGAATTTCCTGCAGTTTTCTCTGGAAAACCGAATTGGAGATTGTACCAACCCATATATATTTATGGAGTGTATTTTGCCACTGAAATTAAACTTTGTGTTCCCAACAAGCTAGGTGAAGGACGGCTTTCACACACACTAGTCTTTCAGAACTGAGCAAGTGGAGAGATGTTGGTTCATCTAGCACAAAATGAACAGGTTGCAGGAGAAACTTTTACTGTCATTTCTCAGTCTGTTTCCTACTGCCATTTAGAAGTTCCTAAAGTTTTCACTGGAATACCGATTTGGAGCTAGACCCTCCCCATATATATTTATGGAGTGTAGTTTGAACAGAAATGAAATTTTGTCATCACAACAAGCTAGGTTATGGACGGATTTCAAACACACATTTCTCTCAGAACTGAGCATATGGAGAGAAATTCTTTCATCTACACAAAGGGAGCGGGTTGCTAGAAAATCTTTTACCCTGAATTCTCAGTCTGTGTCCTTGTGCCACATTGATGTTCCTGAAGTATTCACTGGAAATCTGTGTTGGAGCAAAACCTCCCCATATATATGTATGGAGTACAGTTTGCAAATGAAAAGAAGCTTTGTGTTCCCAACAAGCTTCTTGAAGGACGGCTTTCACACACAATTATCTCTCAGAACCAAGCATGTTGAGAGACATTCGTTCAGCTAGTAGAAAAGGAACAGTTTGCAGGAGAAAATTTACTGTAGTTTCTCAGTCAGTTTACTAGTGCCGCTTTGAATTTCCTTTAGTTTTTACTAGAAAACCAATTTGGAGCTGGTACCTCCCCATATAAATATGTGGATTGTAATTTGCAACTGAAAAGAAACTATTTTTTTCCCAACAGACTAGGGGAAGGACGGCTTTCACACTCACTTATCTCTCAGAACTGAACATGTGGAGAGACGTACATTCATCTTCATAAAGGGGAAGATTTGCAGAAGTAATTTTAATCTGGTTTCTCAGTCTGTTTCCTAGTGCCGGCTTGAAGATCCTGCAGTTTTCACAGGAAATCTGATTTGGAGCTAGTACCTCCCCATATATATGAATGGTTTGAAGTTTGCAACTGAAAAGAAACTTTGTGTTCCCAACAAGCTAGGTGAAAAACGGCTTTCACACACTATTATCCCTTAGAATTAAGCATGTGGTGAGACGTTTGTTCATCTAGCACAAGGAGAATGGTATTCAGGGGAAACTTTTCCTCTGGATTCTCAGACTGTTTCCAAGTGCCGTTTTGAAATTCCTGAAGTTTTGATTTTAAAACATTGTTGGAGCTAGAACATCCTCATATACATATATGGACTGAAGTTTAAAACTGAAAAGGAACTTTGTTTTCCCAACAAGCTACGTGAAGTACAGATTTCACACACACTTATCTCTCAAAACAGAGCTTGTGGTGAGACGTTCATTCATTCAGCACAAAGGAAACTGGTTGCAGGGCAAACTTTTACTGTGTGTTATCTGTCTCTTTCCAAATGCCGTTTGACGTTCCTGCAGTTTTGTCTGAAAAACCGAGTTGGTTCTAGTACCTCTCAATATATATTTAAGGAGAGTAGTTTGCAACTGAAAGGAACTTTGTGTTTCCAACAAGTAAGATGAAGGCTGTCTTTCACACAAAATTATCTCTCATCTGAGCATGTGAAGAGACGTTCAGTCATCTAGCACATGGGAACTGGATGCAGGAGAAACTTTTAACTTATTTTCTCAGTCTGTTTCCTAGTGCCAGTTTTAATTTCCTGCAGATTTCACAGGAAAACTTTAATTGTAGCTAGTACCTCCACATATATATGTATGGATGTTGTTGGCAGCTGAAAACAATATTTGTGTTCCCAACAAACTAGGTGAAGAACGGCTTTCACATAGAATTAATTCTGAGAACTGAGCATATGGAGAGACGTTCATTCATGTAGCACAAATAGAACGGGTTTCAGGAGAAACCTTTACTCTGGTATCTTAGACTGTTTCCTAGTGCCGGATTGAAGTTCCTGCAGTTTAGACTGGAAAACAGATTTGGAGCTAGTACATCCCCATATATATGTATGTAGTGTAGTTTGCAACTGAAAAGAAATTTGTGTTCCCAACATGCTAGGTGAAGGACGGCTTTCACACACACAAAGCTCTCAGAACTGTGCATGTGAAGAGACGTTCGTACATCGAGCAAAACAGGAAAGGTTTGTAGGAGAATCTTTTTCTCTTGATTCTCAGTCTGTTTCCTAGTGTCAATTTTACATTCAGGCAGTTTAAACTGGAATACTGATATGGAGCTAGTACATCCCCATATATATATATGGAGTGTAGTTTGCAACTGAGAATAAACTTTGTGTTCCCAAGAAGCTAGGTGAAGGAAGGCTTTTACACAGATTTATCTCTCAGAACTGAGCATGAGGAGAGACATTCTTTCTTCAAGCACAAAGAGAACAGTTTGCACGAGAAACTATTACTCTGGTTTCTCAGTCTGTTTCCTACTGCCAATTTGAATTTCCTGCAGTTTTCACTGGAAAAACGAATTGGAGCTTGTACCACCCCATATAAATGTATGGAGTGTAGTTTGCAAGTGAAATGAAACTTTGTGTTCCCAGCAAACTAGGTGAAGTACGACATTCCAAAAGACTGATCTCTCAGATCCGAGCATGTTCAGAGAATTTCGTTCAGCTAGCACAAATGGAACGGTTTGCAGGAGAAAATTTTACTCTGGTTTCTCAGTCTGTTTACTAGTGCCGGTTTGAATTTCCTGCAGTTTTTATTTGAAAACCGAATTGGACCTTGTACCTCCCCATATATATATGTGGATTTTAGTTTGCAACCTAAAAGAAACTTTGTGTTCCCAACAAGTTAGGTGAAGGACAGCTTTCACATTCACATATGTCTCAGAACTGAACATGTGGAGAGAAATTCGTTCATCTTCATATAGGGAATGGGTTGCTGGAAAAACCTTTAATCTGGTTTCTCAGTCTGTTTCCTATGGCCGGCTGGAAGTTCCTGCAGTTCTCAGAGGTAATCCAAGTTGGAGCTAGTAACTTCCCATATATATGTATGGATTGAAGTTTGCAACTGAAAAGAAACTTTGTGTTCCCAACAAGCAAGTTGAAAAACGGCTTTCACACACATTTATCTCTCAGAACTGAGCATGGAGAGACTTTCTTTCCTCAAGCACAAAGGGAAATTTTTGCAGGAGAAAGTTTTACTCTGGTTTCTTAGTATGTTTCCTAATGCTGATTTGAATTTCCTGCAGTTTTCTCTGGAAAACCGAATTGGAGATTGTACCAACCCATATATATTTATGGAGTGTATTTTGCCACTGAAATTAAACTTTGTGTTCCCAACAAGCTAGGTGAAGGACGGCTTTCACACACACTAGTCTTTCAGAACTGAGCAAGTGGAGAGATGTTGGTTCATCTAGCACAAAATGAACAGGTTGCAGGAGAAACTTTTACTGTCATTTCTCAGTCTGTTTCCTACTGCCATTTAGAAGTTCCTAAAGTTTTCACTGGAATACCGATTTGGAGCTAGACCCTCCCCATATATATTTATGGAGTGTAGTTTGAACAGAAATGAAATTTTGTCATCACAACAAGCTAGGTTATGGACGGATTTCAAACACACATTTCTCTCAGAACTGAGCATATGGAGAGAAATTCTTTCATCTACACAAAGGGAGCGGGTTGCTAGAAAATCTTTTACCCTGAATTCTCAGTCTGTGTCCTTGTGCCACATTGATGTTCCTGAAGTATTCACTGGAAATCTGTGTTGGAGCAAAACCTCCCCATATATATGTATGGAGTACAGTTTGCAAATGAAAAGAAGCTTTGTGTTCCCAACAAGCTTCTTGAAGGACGGCTTTCACACACAATTATCTCTCAGAACCAAGCATGTTGAGAGACATTCGTTCAGCTAGTAGAAAAGGAACAGTTTGCAGGAGAAAATTTACTGTAGTTTCTCAGTCAGTTTACTAGTGCCGCTTTGAATTTCCTTTAGTTTTTACTAGAAAACCAATTTGGAGCTGGTACCTCCCCATATAAATATGTGGATTGTAATTTGCAACTGAAAAGAAACTATTTTTTTCCCAACAGACTAGGGGAAGGACGGCTTTCACACTCACTTATCTCTCAGAACTGAACATGTGGAGAGACGTACATTCATCTTCATAAAGGGGAAGATTTGCAGAAGTAATTTTAATCTGGTTTCTCAGTCTGTTTCCTAGTGCCGGCTTGAAGATCCTGCAGTTTTCACAGGAAATCTGATTTGGAGCTAGTACCTCCCCATATATATGAATGGTTTGAAGTTTGCAACTGAAAAGAAACTTTGTGTTCCCAACAAGCTAGGTGAAAAACGGCTTTCACACACTATTATCCCTTAGAATTAAGCATGTGGTGAGACGTTTGTTCATCTAGCACAAGGAGAATGGTATTCAGGGGAAACTTTTCCTCTGGATTCTCAGACTGTTTCCAAGTGCCGTTTTGAAATTCCTGAAGTTTTGATTTTAAAACATTGTTGGAGCTAGAACATCCTCATATACATATATGGACTGAAGTTTAAAACTGAAAAGGAACTTTGTTTTCCCAACAAGCTACGTGAAGTACAGATTTCACACACACTTATCTCTCAAAACAGAGCTTGTGGTGAGACGTTCATTCATTCAGCACAAAGGAAACTGGTTGCAGGGCAAACTTTTACTGTGTGTTATCTGTCTCTTTCCAAATGCCGTTTGACGTTCCTGCAGTTTTGTCTGAAAAACCGAGTTGGTTCTAGTACCTCTCAATATATATTTAAGGAGAGTAGTTTGCAACTGAAAGGAACTTTGTGTTTCCAACAAGTAAGATGAAGGCTGTCTTTCACACAAAATTATCTCTCATCTGAGCATGTGAAGAGACGTTCAGTCATCTAGCACATGGGAACTGGATGCAGGAGAAACTTTTAACTTATTTTCTCAGTCTGTTTCCTAGTGCCAGTTTTAATTTCCTGCAGATTTCACAGGAAAATTTTAATTGTAGCTAGTACCTCCACATATATATGTATGGATGTTGTTGGCAGCTGAAAACAATATTTGTGTTCCCAACAAACTAGGTGAAGAACGGCTTTCACATAGAATTAATTCTGAGAACTGAGCATATGGAGAGACGTTCATTCATGTAGCACAAATAGAACGGGTTTCAGGAGAAACCTTTACTCTGGTATCTTAGACTGTTTCCTAGTGCCGGATTGAAGTTCCTGCAGTTTAGACTGGAAAACAGATTTGGAGCTAGTACATCCCCATATATATGTATGTAGTGTAGTTTGCAACTGAAAAGAAATTTGTGTTCCCAACATGCTAGGTGAAGGACGGCTTTCACACACACAAAGCTCTCAGAACTGTGCATGTGAAGAGACGTTCGTACATCGAGCAAAACAGGAAAGGTTTGTAGGAGAATCTTTTTCTCTTGATTCTCAGTCTGTTTCCTAGTGTCAATTTTACATTCAGGCAGTTTAAACTGGAATACTGATATGGAGCTAGTACATCCCCATATATATATATGGAGTGTAGTTTGCAACTGAGAATAAACTTTGTGTTCCCAAGAAGCTAGGTGAAGGAAGGCTTTTACACAGATTTATCTCTCAGAACTGAGCATGAGGAGAGACATTCTTTCTTCAAGCACAAAGAGAACAGTTTGCACGAGAAACTATTACTCTGGTTTCTCAGTCTGTTTCCTACTGCCAATTTGAATTTCCTGCAGTTTTCACTGGAAAAACGAATTGGAGCTTGTACCACCCCATATAAATGTATGGAGTGTAGTTTGCAAGTGAAATGAAACTTTGTGTTCCCAGCAAACTAGGTGTAGTACGACATTCCAAAAGACTGATCTCTCAGATCCGAGCATGTTCAGAGAATTTCGTTCAGCTAGCACAAATGGAACGGTTTGCAGGAGAAAATTTTACTCTGGTTTCTCAGTCTGTTTACTAGTGCCGGTTTGAATTTCCTGCAGTTTTTATTTGAAAACCGAATTGGACCTTGTACCTCCCCATATATATATGTGGATTTTAGTTTGCAACCTAAAAGAAACTTTGTGTTCCCAACAAGTTAGGTGAAGGACAGCTTTCACATTCACATATGTCTCAGAACTGAACATGTGGAGAGAAATTCGTTCATCTTCATATAGGGAATGGGTTGCTGGAAAAACCTTTAATCTGGTTTCTCAGTCTGTTTCCTATGGCCGGCTGGAAGTTCCTGCAGTTCTCAGAGGTAATCCAAGTTGGAGCTAGTAACTTCCCATATATATGTATGGATTGAAGTTTGCAACTGAAAAGAAACTTTGTGTTCCCAACAAGCAAGTTGAAAAACGGCTTTCACACACATTTATCTCTCAGAACTGAGCATGGAGAGACTTTCTTTCCTCAAGCACAAAGGGAAATTTTTGCAGGAGAAAGTTTTACTCTGGTTTCTTAGTATGTTTCCTAATGCTGATTTGAATTTCCTGCAGTTTTCTCTGGAAAACCGAATTGGAGATTGTACCAACCCATATATATTTATGGAGTGTATTTTGCCACTGAAATTAAACTTTGTGTTCCCAACAAGCTAGGTGAAGGACGGCTTTCACACACACTAGTCTTTCAGAACTGAGCAAGTGGAGAGATGTTGGTTCATCTAGCACAAAATGAACAGGTTGCAGGAGAAACTTTTACTGTCATTTCTCAGTCTGTTTCCTACTGCCATTTAGAAGTTCCTAAAGTTTTCACTGGAATACCGATTTGGAGCTAGACCCTCCCCATATATATTTATGGAGTGTAGTTTGAACAGAAATGAAATTTTGTCATCACAACAAGCTAGGTTATGGACGGATTTCAAACACACATTTCTCTCAGAACTGAGCATATGGAGAGAAATTCTTTCATCTACACAAAGGGAGCGGGTTGCTAGAAAATCTTTTACCCTGAATTCTCAGTCTGTGTCCTTGTGCCACATTGATGTTCCTGAAGTATTCACTGGAAAACTGTGTTGGAGCAAAACCTCCCCATATATATGTATGGAGTACAGTTTGCAAATGAAAAGAAGCTTTGTGTTCCCAACAAGCTTCTTGAAGGACGGCTTTCACACACAATTATCTCTCAGAACCAAGCATGTTGAGAGACATTCGTTCAGCTAGTAGAAAAGGAACAGTTTGCAGGAGAAAATTTACTGTAGTTTCTCAGTCAGTTTACTAGTGCCGCTTTGAATTTCCTTTAGTTTTTACTAGAAAACCAATTTGGAGCTGGTACCTCCCCATATAAATATGTGGATTGTAATTTGCAACTGAAAAGAAACTATTTTTTTCCCAACAGACTAGGGGAAGGACGGCTTTCACACTCACTTATCTCTCAGAACTGAACATGTGGAGAGACGTACATTCATCTTCATAAAGGGGAAGATTTGCAGAAGTAATTTTAATCTGGTTTCTCAGTCTGTTTCCTAGTGCCGGCTTGAAGATCCTGCAGTTTTCACAGGAAATCTGATTTGGAGCTAGTACCTCCCCATATATATGAATGGTTTGAAGTTTGCAACTGAAAAGAAACTTTGTGTTCCCAACAAGCTAGGTGAAAAACGGCTTTCACACACTATTATCCCTTAGAATTAAGCATGTGGTGAGACGTTTGTTCATCTAGCACAAGGAGAATGGTATTCAGGGGAAACTTTTCCTCTGGATTCTCAGACTGTTTCCAAGTGCCGTTTTGAAATTCCTGAAGTTTTGATTTTAAAACATTGTTGGAGCTAGAACATCCTCATATACATATATGGACTGAAGTTTAAAACTGAAAAGGAACTTTGTTTTCCCAACAAGCTACGTGAAGTACAGATTTCACACACACTTATCTCTCAAAACAGAGCTTGTGGTGAGACGTTCATTCATTCAGCACAAAGGAAACTGGTTGCAGGGCAAACTTTTACTGTGTGTTATCTGTCTCTTTCCAAATGCCGTTTGACGTTCCTGCAGTTTTGTCTGAAAAACCGAGTTGGTTCTAGTACCTCTCAATATATATTTAAGGAGAGTAGTTTGCAACTGAAAGGAACTTTGTGTTTCCAACAAGTAAGATGAAGGCTGTCTTTCACACAAAATTATCTCTCATCTGAGCATGTGAAGAGACGTTCAGTCATCTAGCACATGGGAACTGGATGCAGGAGAAACTTTTAACTTATTTTCTCAGTCTGTTTCCTAGTGCCAGTTTTAATTTCCTGCAGATTTCACAGGAAAACTTTAATTGTAGCTAGTACCTCCACATATATATGTATGGATGTTGTTGGCAGCTGAAAACAATATTTGTGTTCCCAACAAACTAGGTGAAGAACGGCTTTCACATAGAATTAATTCTGAGAACTGAGCATATGGAGAGACGTTCATTCATGTAGCACAAATAGAACGGGTTTCAGGAGAAACCTTTACTCTGGTATCTTAGACTGTTTCCTAGTGCCGGATTGAAGTTCCTGCAGTTTAGACTGGAAAACAGATTTGGAGCTAGTACATCCCCATATATATGTATGTAGTGTAGTTTGCAACTGAAAAGAAATTTGTGTTCCCAACATGCTAGGTGAAGGACGGCTTTCACACACACAAAGCTCTCAGAACTGTGCATGTGAAGAGACGTTCGTACATCGAGCAAAACAGGAAAGGTTTGTAGGAGAATCTTTTTCTCTTGATTCTCAGTCTGTTTCCTAGTGTCAATTTTACATTCAGGCAGTTTAAACTGGAATACTGATATGGAGCTAGTACATCCCCATATATATATATGGAGTGTAGTTTGCAACTGAGAATAAACTTTGTGTTCCCAAGAAGCTAGGTGAAGGAAGGCTTTTACACAGATTTATCTCTCAGAACTGAGCATGAGGAGAGACATTCTTTCTTCAAGCACAAAGAGAACAGTTTGCACGAGAAACTATTACTCTGGTTTCTCAGTCTGTTTCCTACTGCCAATTTGAATTTCCTGCAGTTTTCACTGGAAAAACGAATTGGAGCTTGTACCACCCCATATAAATGTATGGAGTGTAGTTTGCAAGTGAAATGAAACTTTGTGTTCCCAGCAAACTAGGTGAAGTACGACATTCCAAAAGACTGATCTCTCAGATCCGAGCATGTTCAGAGAATTTCGTTCAGCTAGCACAAATGGAACGGTTTGCAGGAGAAAATTTTACTCTGGTTTCTCAGTCTGTTTACTAGTGCCGGTTTGAATTTCCTGCAGTTTTTATTTGAAAACCGAATTGGACCTTGTACCTCCCCATATATATATGTGGATTTTAGTTTGCAACCTAAAAGAAACTTTGTGTTCCCAACAAGTTAGGTGAAGGACAGCTTTCACATTCACATATGTCTCAGAACTGAACATGTGGAGAGAAATTCGTTCATCTTCATATAGGGAATGGGTTGCTGGAAAAACCTTTAATCTGGTTTCTCAGTCTGTTTCCTATGGCCGGCTGGAAGTTCCTGCAGTTCTCAGAGGTAATCCAAGTTGGAGCTAGTAACTTCCCATATATATGTATGGATTGAAGTTTGCAACTGAAAAGAAACTTTGTGTTCCCAACAAGCAAGTTGAAAAACGGCTTTCACACACATTTATCTCTCAGAACTGAGCATGGAGAGACTTTCTTTCCTCAAGCACAAAGGGAAATTTTTGCAGGAGAAAGTTTTACTCTGGTTTCTTAGTATGTTTCCTAATGCTGATTTGAATTTCCTGCAGTTTTCTCTGGAAAACCGAATTGGAGATTGTACCAACCCATATATATTTATGGAGTGTATTTTGCCACTGAAATTAAACTTTGTGTTCCCAACAAGCTAGGTGAAGGACGGCTTTCACACACACTAGTCTTTCAGAACTGAGCAAGTGGAGAGATGTTGGTTCATCTAGCACAAAATGAACAGGTTGCAGGAGAAACTTTTACTGTCATTTCTCAGTCTGTTTCCTACTGCCATTTAGAAGTTCCTAAAGTTTTCACTGGAATACCGATTTGGAGCTAGACCCTCCCCATATATATTTATGGAGTGTAGTTTGAACAGAAATGAAATTTTGTCATCACAACAAGCTAGGTTATGGACGGATTTCAAACACACATTTCTCTCAGAACTGAGCATATGGAGAGAAATTCTTTCATCTACACAAAGGGAGCGGGTTGCTAGAAAATCTTTTACCCTGAATTCTCAGTCTGTGTCCTTGTGCCACATTGATGTTCCTGAAGTATTCACTGGAAAACTGTGTTGGAGCAAAACCTCCCCATATATATGTATGGAGTACAGTTTGCAAATGAAAAGAAGCTTTGTGTTCCCAACAAGCTTCTTGAAGGACGGCTTTCACACACAATTATCTCTCAGAACCAAGCATGTTGAGAGACATTCGTTCAGCTAGTAGAAAAGGAACAGTTTGCAGGAGAAAATTTACTGTAGTTTCTCAGTCAGTTTACTAGTGCCGCTTTGAATTTCCTTTAGTTTTTACTAGAAAACCAATTTGGAGCTGGTACCTCCCCATATAAATATGTGGATTGTAATTTGCAACTGAAAAGAAACTATTTTTTTCCCAACAGACTAGGGGAAGGACGGCTTTCACACTCACTTATCTCTCAGAACTGAACATGTGGAGAGACGTACATTCATCTTCATAAAGGGGAAGATTTGCAGAAGTAATTTTAATCTGGTTTCTCAGTCTGTTTCCTAGTGCCGGCTTGAAGATCCTGCAGTTTTCACAGGAAATCTGATTTGGAGCTAGTACCTCCCCATATATATGAATGGTTTGAAGTTTGCAACTGAAAAGAAACTTTGTGTTCCCAACAAGCTAGGTGAAAAACGGCTTTCACACACTATTATCCCTTAGAATTAAGCATGTGGTGAGACGTTTGTTCATCTAGCACAAGGAGAATGGTATTCAGGGGAAACTTTTCCTCTGGATTCTCAGACTGTTTCCAAGTGCCGTTTTGAAATTCCTGAAGTTTTGATTTTAAAACATTGTTGGAGCTAGAACATCCTCATATACATATATGGACTGAAGTTTAAAACTGAAAAGGAACTTTGTTTTCCCAACAAGCTACGTGAAGTACAGATTTCACACACACTTATCTCTCAAAACAGAGCTTGTGGTGAGACGTTCATTCATTCAGCACAAAGGAAACTGGTTGCAGGGCAAACTTTTACTGTGTGTTATCTGTCTCTTTCCAAATGCCGTTTGACGTTCCTGCAGTTTTGTCTGAAAAACCGAGTTGGTTCTAGTACCTCTCAATATATATTTAAGGAGAGTAGTTTGCAACTGAAAGGAACTTTGTGTTTCCAACAAGTAAGATGAAGGCTGTCTTTCACACAAAATTATCTCTCATCTGAGCATGTGAAGAGACGTTCAGTCATCTAGCACATGGGAACTGGATGCAGGAGAAACTTTTAACTTATTTTCTCAGTCTGTTTCCTAGTGCCAGTTTTAATTTCCTGCAGATTTCACAGGAAAATTTTAATTGTAGCTAGTACCTCCACATATATATGTATGGATGTTGTTGGCAGCTGAAAACAATATTTGTGTTCCCAACAAACTAGGTGAAGAACGGCTTTCACATAGAATTAATTCTGAGAACTGAGCATGTGGAGAGACGTTCATTCATGTAGCACAAATAGAACGGGTTTCAGGAGAAACCTTTACTCTGGTATCTTAGACTGTTTCCTAGTGCCGGATTGAAGTTCCTGCAGTTTAGACTGGAAAACAGATTTGGAGCTAGTACATCCCCATATATATGTATGTAGTGTAGTTTGCAACTGAAAAGAAATTTGTGTTCCCAACATGCTAGGTGAAGGACGGCTTTCACACACACAAAGCTCTCAGAACTGTGCATGTGAAGAGACGTTCGTACATCGAGCAAAACAGGAAAGGTTTGTAGGAGAATCTTTTTCTCTTGATTCTCAGTCTGTTTCCTAGTGTCAATTTTACATTCAGGCAGTTTAAACTGGAATACTGATATGGAGCTAGTACATCCCCATATATATATATGGAGTGTAGTTTGCAACTGAGAATAAACTTTGTGTTCCCAAGAAGCTAGGTGAAGGAAGGCTTTTACACAGATTTATCTCTCAGAACTGAGCATGAGGAGAGACATTCTTTCTTCAAGCACAAAGAGAACAGTTTGCACGAGAAACTATTACTCTGGTTTCTCAGTCTGTTTCCTACTGCCAATTTGAATTTCCTGCAGTTTTCACTGGAAAAACGAATTGGAGCTTGTACCACCCCATATAAATGTATGGAGTGTAGTTTGCAAGTGAAATGAAACTTTGTGTTCCCAGCAAACTAGGTGTAGTACGACATTCCAAAAGACTGATCTCTCAGATCCGAGCATGTTCAGAGAAGTTCGTTCAGCTAGCACAAATGGAACGGTTTGCAGGAGAAAATTTTACTCTGGTTTCTCAGTCTGTTTACTAGTGCCGGTTTGAATTTCCTGCAGTTTTTATTTGAAAACCGAATTGGACCTTGTACCTCCCCATATATATATGTGGATTTTAGTTTGCAACCTAAAAGAAACTTTGTGTTCCCAACAAGTTAGGTGAAGGACAGCTTTCACATTCACATATGTCTCAGAACTGAACATGTGGAGAGAAATTCGTTCATCTTCATATAGGGAATGGGTTGCTGGAAAAACCTTTAATCTGGTTTCTCAGTCTGTTTCCTATGGCCGGCTGGAAGTTCCTGCAGTTCTCAGAGGTAATCCAAGTTGGAGCTAGTAACTTCCCATATATATGTATGGATTGAAGTTTGCAACTGAAAAGAAACTTTGTGTTCCCAACAAGCAAGTTGAAAAACGGCTTTCACACACATTTATCTCTCAGAACTGAGCATGGAGAGACTTTCTTTCCTCAAGCACAAAGGGAAATTTTTGCAGGAGAAAGTTTTACTCTGGTTTCTTAGTATGTTTCCTAATGCTGATTTGAATTTCCTGCAGTTTTCTCTGGAAAACCGAATTGGAGATTGTACCAACCCATATATATTTATGGAGTGTATTTTGCCACTGAAATTAAACTTTGTGTTCCCAACAAGCTAGGTGAAGGACGGCTTTCACACACACTAGTCTTTCAGAACTGAGCAAGTGGAGAGATGTTGGTTCATCTAGCACAAAATGAACAGGTTGCAGGAGAAACTTTTACTGTCATTTCTCAGTCTGTTTCCTACTGCCATTTAGAAGTTCCTAAAGTTTTCACTGGAATACCGATTTGGAGCTAGACCCTCCCCATATATATTTATGGAGTGTAGTTTGAACAGAAATGAAATTTTGTCATCACAACAAGCTAGGTTATGGACGGATTTCAAACACACATTTCTCTCAGAACTGAGCATATGGAGAGAAATTCTTTCATCTACACAAAGGGAGCGGGTTGCTAGAAAATCTTTTACCCTGAATTCTCAGTCTGTGTCCTTGTGCCACATTGATGTTCCTGAAGTATTCACTGGAAAACTGTGTTGGAGCAAAACCTCCCCATATATATGTATGGAGTACAGTTTGCAAATGAAAAGAAGCTTTGTGTTCCCAACAAGCTTCTTGAAGGACGGCTTTCACACACAATTATCTCTCAGAACCAAGCATGTTGAGAGACATTCGTTCAGCTAGTAGAAAAGGAACAGTTTGCAGGAGAAAATTTACTGTAGTTTCTCAGTCAGTTTACTAGTGCCGCTTTGAATTTCCTTTAGTTTTTACTAGAAAACCAATTTGGAGCTGGTACCTCCCCATATAAATATGTGGATTGTAATTTGCAACTGAAAAGAAACTATTTTTTTCCCAACAGACTAGGGGAAGGACGGCTTTCACACTCACTTATCTCTCAGAACTGAACATGTGGAGAGACGTACATTCATCTTCATAAAGGGGAAGATTTGCAGAAGTAATTTTAATCTGGTTTCTCAGTCTGTTTCCTAGTGCCGGCTTGAAGATCCTGCAGTTTTCACAGGAAATCTGATTTGGAGCTAGTACCTCCCCATATATATGAATGGTTTGAAGTTTGCAACTGAAAAGAAACTTTGTGTTCCCAACAAGCTAGGTGAAAAACGGCTTTCACACACTATTATCCCTTAGAATTAAGCATGTGGTGAGACGTTTGTTCATCTAGCACAAGGAGAATGGTATTCAGGGGAAACTTTTCCTCTGGATTCTCAGACTGTTTCCAAGTGCCGTTTTGAAATTCCTGAAGTTTTGATTTTAAAACATTGTTGGAGCTAGAACATCCTCATATACATATATGGACTGAAGTTTAAAACTGAAAAGGAACTTTGTTTTCCCAACAAGCTACGTGAAGTACAGATTTCACACACACTTATCTCTCAAAACAGAGCTTGTGGTGAGACGTTCATTCATTCAGCACAAAGGAAACTGGTTGCAGGGCAAACTTTTACTGTGTGTTATCTGTCTCTTTCCAAATGCCGTTTGACGTTCCTGCAGTTTTGTCTGAAAAACCGAGTTGGTTCTAGTACCTCTCAATATATATTTAAGGAGAGTAGTTTGCAACTGAAAGGAACTTTGTGTTTCCAACAAGTAAGATGAAGGCTGTCTTTCACACAAAATTATCTCTCATCTGAGCATGTGAAGAGACGTTCAGTCATCTAGCACATGGGAACTGGATGCAGGAGAAACTTTTAACTTATTTTCTCAGTCTGTTTCCTAGTGCCAGTTTTAATTTCCTGCAGATTTCACAGGAAAACTTTAATTGTAGCTAGTACCTCCACATATATATGTATGGATGTTGTTGGCAGCTGAAAACAATATTTGTGTTCCCAACAAACTAGGTGAAGAACGGCTTTCACATAGAATTAATTCTGAGAACTGAGCATATGGAGAGACGTTCATTCATGTAGCACAAATAGAACGGGTTTCAGGAGAAACCTTTACTCTGGTATCTTAGACTGTTTCCTAGTGCCGGATTGAAGTTCCTGCAGTTTAGACTGGAAAACAGATTTGGAGCTAGTACATCCCCATATATATGTATGTAGTGTAGTTTGCAACTGAAAAGAAATTTGTGTTCCCAACATGCTAGGTGAAGGACGGCTTTCACACACACAAAGCTCTCAGAACTGTGCATGTGAAGAGACGTTCGTACATCGAGCAAAACAGGAAAGGTTTGTAGGAGAATCTTTTTCTCTTGATTCTCAGTCTGTTTCCTAGTGTCAATTTTACATTCAGGCAGTTTAAACTGGAATACTGATATGGAGCTAGTACATCCCCATATATATATATGGAGTGTAGTTTGCAACTGAGAATAAACTTTGTGTTCCCAAGAAGCTAGGTGAAGGAAGGCTTTTACACAGATTTATCTCTCAGAACTGAGCATGAGGAGAGACATTCTTTCTTCAAGCACAAAGAGAACAGTTTGCACGAGAAACTATTACTCTGGTTTCTCAGTCTGTTTCCTACTGCCAATTTGAATTTCCTGCAGTTTTCACTGGAAAAACGAATTGGAGCTTGTACCACCCCATATAAATGTATGGAGTGTAGTTTGCAAGTGAAATGAAACTTTGTGTTCCCAGCAAACTAGGTGTAGTACGACATTCCAAAAGACTGATCTCTCAGATCCGAGCATGTTCAGAGAAGTTCGTTCAGCTAGCACAAATGGAACGGTTTGCAGGAGAAAATTTTACTCTGGTTTCTCAGTCTGTTTACTAGTGCCGGTTTGAATTTCCTGCAGTTTTTATTTGAAAACCGAATTGGACCTTGTACCTCCCCATATATATATGTGGATTTTAGTTTGCAACCTAAAAGAAACTTTGTGTTCCCAACAAGTTAGGTGAAGGACAGCTTTCACATTCACATATGTCTCAGAACTGAACATGTGGAGAGAAATTCGTTCATCTTCATATAGGGAATGGGTTGCTGGAAAAACCTTTAATCTGGTTTCTCAGTCTGTTTCCTATGGCCGGCTGGAAGTTCCTGCAGTTCTCAGAGGTAATCCAAGTTGGAGCTAGTAACTTCCCATATATATGTATGGATTGAAGTTTGCAACTGAAAAGAAACTTTGTGTTCCCAACAAGCAAGTTGAAAAACGGCTTTCACACACATTTATCTCTCAGAACTGAGCATGGAGAGACTTTCTTTCCTCAAGCACAAAGGGAAATTTTTGCAGGAGAAAGTTTTACTCTGGTTTCTTAGTATGTTTCCTAATGCTGATTTGAATTTCCTGCAGTTTTCTCTGGAAAACCGAATTGGAGATTGTACCAACCCATATATATTTATGGAGTGTATTTTGCCACTGAAATTAAACTTTGTGTTCCCAACAAGCTAGGTGAAGGACGGCTTTCACACACACTAGTCTTTCAGAACTGAGCAAGTGGAGAGATGTTGGTTCATCTAGCACAAAATGAACAGGTTGCAGGAGAAACTTTTACTGTCATTTCTCAGTCTGTTTCCTACTGCCATTTAGAAGTTCCTAAAGTTTTCACTGGAATACCGATTTGGAGCTAGACCCTCCCCATATATATTTATGGAGTGTAGTTTGAACAGAAATGAAATTTTGTCATCACAACAAGCTAGGTTATGGACGGATTTCAAACACACATTTCTCTCAGAACTGAGCATATGGAGAGAAATTCTTTCATCTACACAAAGGGAGCGGGTTGCTAGAAAATCTTTTACCCTGAATTCTCAGTCTGTGTCCTTGTGCCACATTGATGTTCCTGAAGTATTCACTGGAAAACTGTGTTGGAGCAAAACCTCCCCATATATATGTATGGAGTACAGTTTGCAAATGAAAAGAAGCTTTGTGTTCCCAACAAGCTTCTTGAAGGACGGCTTTCACACACAATTATCTCTCAGAACCAAGCATGTTGAGAGACATTCGTTCAGCTAGTAGAAAAGGAACAGTTTGCAGGAGAAAATTTACTGTAGTTTCTCAGTCAGTTTACTAGTGCCGCTTTGAATTTCCTTTAGTTTTTACTAGAAAACCAATTTGGAGCTGGTACCTCCCCATATAAATATGTGGATTGTAATTTGCAACTGAAAAGAAACTATTTTTTTCCCAACAGACTAGGGGAAGGACGGCTTTCACACTCACTTATCTCTCAGAACTGAACATGTGGAGAGACGTACATTCATCTTCATAAAGGGGAAGATTTGCAGAAGTAATTTTAATCTGGTTTCTCAGTCTGTTTCCTAGTGCCGGCTTGAAGATCCTGCAGTTTTCACAGGAAATCTGATTTGGAGCTAGTACCTCCCCATATATATGAATGGTTTGAAGTTTGCAACTGAAAAGAAACTTTGTGTTCCCAACAAGCTAGGTGAAAAACGGCTTTCACACACTATTATCCCTTAGAATTAAGCATGTGGTGAGACGTTTGTTCATCTAGCACAAGGAGAATGGTATTCAGGGGAAACTTTTCCTCTGGATTCTCAGACTGTTTCCAAGTGCCGTTTTGAAATTCCTGAAGTTTTGATTTTAAAACATTGTTGGAGCTAGAACATCCTCATATACATATATGGACTGAAGTTTAAAACTGAAAAGGAACTTTGTTTTCCCAACAAGCTACGTGAAGTACAGATTTCACACACACTTATCTCTCAAAACAGAGCTTGTGGTGAGACGTTCATTCATTCAGCACAAAGGAAACTGGTTGCAGGGCAAACTTTTACTGTGTGTTATCTGTCTCTTTCCAAATGCCGTTTGACGTTCCTGCAGTTTTGTCTGAAAAACCGAGTTGGTTCTAGTACCTCTCAATATATATTTAAGGAGAGTAGTTTGCAACTGAAAGGAACTTTGTGTTTCCAACAAGTAAGATGAAGGCTGTCTTTCACACAAAATTATCTCTCATCTGAGCATGTGAAGAGACGTTCAGTCATCTAGCACATGGGAACTGGATGCAGGAGAAACTTTTAACTTATTTTCTCAGTCTGTTTCCTAGTGCCAGTTTTAATTTCCTGCAGATTTCACAGGAAAATTTTAATTGTAGCTAGTACCTCCACATATATATGTATGGATGTTGTTGGCAGCTGAAAACAATATTTGTGTTCCCAACAAACTAGGTGAAGAACGGCTTTCACATAGAATTAATTCTGAGAACTGAGCATATGGAGAGACGTTCATTCATGTAGCACAAATAGAACGGGTTTCAGGAGAAACCTTTACTCTGGTATCTTAGACTGTTTCCTAGTGCCGGATTGAAGTTCCTGCAGTTTAGACTGGAAAACAGATTTGGAGCTAGTACATCCCCATATATATGTATGTAGTGTAGTTTGCAACTGAAAAGAAATTTGTGTTCCCAACATGCTAGGTGAAGGACGGCTTTCACACACACAAAGCTCTCAGAACTGTGCATGTGAAGAGACGTTCGTACATCGAGCAAAACAGGAAAGGTTTGTAGGAGAATCTTTTTCTCTTGATTCTCAGTCTGTTTCCTAGTGTCAATTTTACATTCAGGCAGTTTAAACTGGAATACTGATATGGAGCTAGTACATCCCCATATATATATATGGAGTGTAGTTTGCAACTGAGAATAAACTTTGTGTTCCCAAGAAGCTAGGTGAAGGAAGGCTTTTACACAGATTTATCTCTCAGAACTGAGCATGAGGAGAGACATTCTTTCTTCAAGCACAAAGAGAACAGTTTGCACGAGAAACTATTACTCTGGTTTCTCAGTCTGTTTCCTACTGCCAATTTGAATTTCCTGCAGTTTTCACTGGAAAAACGAATTGGAGCTTGTACCACCCCATATAAATGTATGGAGTGTAGTTTGCAAGTGAAATGAAACTTTGTGTTCCCAGCAAACTAGGTGTAGTACGACATTCCAAAAGACTGATCTCTCAGATCCGAGCATGTTCAGAGAAGTTCGTTCAGCTAGCACAAATGGAACGGTTTGCAGGAGAAAATTTTACTCTGGTTTCTCAGTCTGTTTACTAGTGCCGGTTTGAATTTCCTGCAGTTTTTATTTGAAAACCGAATTGGACCTTGTACCTCCCCATATATATATGTGGATTTTAGTTTGCAACCTAAAAGAAACTTTGTGTTCCCAACAAGTTAGGTGAAGGACAGCTTTCACATTCACATATGTCTCAGAACTGAACATGTGGAGAGAAATTCGTTCATCTTCATATAGGGAATGGGTTGCTGGAAAAACCTTTAATCTGGTTTCTCAGTCTGTTTCCTATGGCCGGCTGGAAGTTCCTGCAGTTCTCAGAGGTAATCCAAGTTGGAGCTAGTAACTTCCCATATATATGTATGGATTGAAGTTTGCAACTGAAAAGAAACTTTGTGTTCCCAACAAGCAAGTTGAAAAACGGCTTTCACACACATTTATCTCTCAGAACTGAGCATGGAGAGACTTTCTTTCCTCAAGCACAAAGGGAAATTTTTGCAGGAGAAAGTTTTACTCTGGTTTCTTAGTATGTTTCCTAATGCTGATTTGAATTTCCTGCAGTTTTCTCTGGAAAACCGAATTGGAGATTGTACCAACCCATATATATTTATGGAGTGTATTTTGCCACTGAAATTAAACTTTGTGTTCCCAACAAGCTAGGTGAAGGACGGCTTTCACACACACTAGTCTTTCAGAACTGAGCAAGTGGAGAGATGTTGGTTCATCTAGCACAAAATGAACAGGTTGCAGGAGAAACTTTTACTGTCATTTCTCAGTCTGTTTCCTACTGCCATTTAGAAGTTCCTAAAGTTTTCACTGGAATACCGATTTGGAGCTAGACCCTCCCCATATATATTTATGGAGTGTAGTTTGAACAGAAATGAAATTTTGTCATCACAACAAGCTAGGTTATGGACGGATTTCAAACACACATTTCTCTCAGAACTGAGCATATGGAGAGAAATTCTTTCATCTACACAAAGGGAGCGGGTTGCTAGAAAATCTTTTACCCTGAATTCTCAGTCTGTGTCCTTGTGCCACATTGATGTTCCTGAAGTATTCACTGGAAAACTGTGTTGGAGCAAAACCTCCCCATATATATGTATGGAGTACAGTTTGCAAATGAAAAGAAGCTTTGTGTTCCCAACAAGCTTCTTGAAGGACGGCTTTCACACACAATTATCTCTCAGAACCAAGCATGTTGAGAGACATTCGTTCAGCTAGTAGAAAAGGAACAGTTTGCAGGAGAAAATTTACTGTAGTTTCTCAGTCAGTTTACTAGTGCCGCTTTGAATTTCCTTTAGTTTTTACTAGAAAACCAATTTGGAGCTGGTACCTCCCCATATAAATATGTGGATTGTAATTTGCAACTGAAAAGAAACTATTTTTTTCCCAACAGACTAGGGGAAGGACGGCTTTCACACTCACTTATCTCTCAGAACTGAACATGTGGAGAGACGTACATTCATCTTCATAAAGGGGAAGATTTGCAGAAGTAATTTTAATCTGGTTTCTCAGTCTGTTTCCTAGTGCCGGCTTGAAGATCCTGCAGTTTTCACAGGAAATCTGATTTGGAGCTAGTACCTCCCCATATATATGAATGGTTTGAAGTTTGCAACTGAAAAGAAACTTTGTGTTCCCAACAAGCTAGGTGAAAAACGGCTTTCACACACTATTATCCCTTAGAATTAAGCATGTGGTGAGACGTTTGTTCATCTAGCACAAGGAGAATGGTATTCAGGGGAAACTTTTCCTCTGGATTCTCAGACTGTTTCCAAGTGCCGTTTTGAAATTCCTGAAGTTTTGATTTTAAAACATTGTTGGAGCTAGAACATCCTCATATACATATATGGACTGAAGTTTAAAACTGAAAAGGAACTTTGTTTTCCCAACAAGCTACGTGAAGTACAGATTTCACACACACTTATCTCTCAAAACAGAGCTTGTGGTGAGACGTTCATTCATTCAGCACAAAGGAAACTGGTTGCAGGGCAAACTTTTACTGTGTGTTATCTGTCTCTTTCCAAATGCCGTTTGACGTTCCTGCAGTTTTGTCTGAAAAACCGAGTTGGTTCTAGTACCTCTCAATATATATTTAAGGAGAGTAGTTTGCAACTGAAAGGAACTTTGTGTTTCCAACAAGTAAGATGAAGGCTGTCTTTCACACAAAATTATCTCTCATCTGAGCATGTGAAGAGACGTTCAGTCATCTAGCACATGGGAACTGGATGCAGGAGAAACTTTTAACTTATTTTCTCAGTCTGTTTCCTAGTGCCAGTTTTAATTTCCTGCAGATTTCACAGGAAAATTTTAATTGTAGCTAGTACCTCCACATATATATGTATGGATGTTGTTGGCAGCTGAAAACAATATTTGTGTTCCCAACAAACTAGGTGAAGAACGGCTTTCACATAGAATTAATTCTGAGAACTGAGCATATGGAGAGACGTTCATTCATGTAGCACAAATAGAACGGGTTTCAGGAGAAACCTTTACTCTGGTATCTTAGACTGTTTCCTAGTGCCGGATTGAAGTTCCTGCAGTTTAGACTGGAAAACAGATTTGGAGCTAGTACATCCCCATATATATGTATGTAGTGTAGTTTGCAACTGAAAAGAAATTTGTGTTCCCAACATGCTAGGTGAAGGACGGCTTTCACACACACAAAGCTCTCAGAACTGTGCATGTGAAGAGACGTTCGTACATCGAGCAAAACAGGAAAGGTTTGTAGGAGAATCTTTTTCTCTTGATTCTCAGTCTGTTTCCTAGTGTCAATTTTACATTCAGGCAGTTTAAACTGGAATACTGATATGGAGCTAGTACATCCCCATATATATATATGGAGTGTAGTTTGCAACTGAGAATAAACTTTGTGTTCCCAAGAAGCTAGGTGAAGGAAGGCTTTTACACAGATTTATCTCTCAGAACTGAGCATGAGGAGAGACATTCTTTCTTCAAGCACAAAGAGAACAGTTTGCACGAGAAACTATTACTCTGGTTTCTCAGTCTGTTTCCTACTGCCAACTTGAATTTCCTGCAGTTTTCACTGGAAAAACGAATTGGAGCTTGTACCACCCCATATAAATGTATGGAGTGTAGTTTGCAAGTGAAATGAAACTTTGTGTTCCCAGCAAACTAGGTGAAGTACGACATTCCAAAAGACTGATCTCTCAGATCCGAGCATGTTCAGAGAATTTCGTTCAGCTAGCACAAATGGAACGGTTTGCAGGAGAAAATTTTACTCTGGTTTCTCAGTCTGTTTACTAGTGCCGGTTTGAATTTCCTGCAGTTTTTATTTGAAAACCGAATTGGACCTTGTACCTCCCCATATATATATGTGGATTTTAGTTTGCAACCTAAAAGAAACTTTGTGTTCCCAACAAGTTAGGTGAAGGACAGCTTTCACATTCACATATGTCTCAGAACTGAACATGTGGAGAGAAATTCGTTCATCTTCATATAGGGAATGGGTTGCTGGAAAAACCTTTAATCTGGTTTCTCAGTCTGTTTCCTATGGCCGGCTGGAAGTTCCTGCAGTTCTCAGAGGTAATCCAAGTTGGAGCTAGTAACTTCCCATATATATGTATGGATTGAAGTTTGCAACTGAAAAGAAACTTTGTGTTCCCAACAAGCAAGTTGAAAAACGGCTTTCACACACATTTATCTCTCAGAACTGAGCATGGAGAGACTTTCTTTCCTCAAGCACAAAGGGAAATTTTTGCAGGAGAAAGTTTTACTCTGGTTTCTTAGTATGTTTCCTAATGCTGATTTGAATTTCCTGCAGTTTTCTCTGGAAAACCGAATTGGAGATTGTACCAACCCATATATATTTATGGAGTGTATTTTGCCACTGAAATTAAACTTTGTGTTCCCAACAAGCTAGGTGAAGGACGGCTTTCACACACACTAGTCTTTCAGAACTGAGCAAGTGGAGAGATGTTGGTTCATCTAGCACAAAATGAACAGGTTGCAGGAGAAACTTTTACTGTCATTTCTCAGTCTGTTTCCTACTGCCATTTAGAAGTTCCTAAAGTTTTCACTGGAATACCGATTTGGAGCTAGACCCTCCCCATATATATTTATGGAGTGTAGTTTGAACAGAAATGAAATTTTGTCATCACAACAAGCTAGGTTATGGACGGATTTCAAACACACATTTCTCTCAGAACTGAGCATATGGAGAGAAATTCTTTCATCTACACAAAGGGAGCGGGTTGCTAGAAAATCTTTTACCCTGAATTCTCAGTCTGTGTCCTTGTGCCACATTGATGTTCCTGAAGTATTCACTGGAAAACTGTGTTGGAGCAAAACCTCCCCATATATATGTATGGAGTACAGTTTGCAAATGAAAAGAAGCTTTGTGTTCCCAACAAGCTTCTTGAAGGACGGCTTTCACACACAATTATCTCTCAGAACCAAGCATGTTGAGAGACATTCGTTCAGCTAGTAGAAAAGGAACAGTTTGCAGGAGAAAATTTACTGTAGTTTCTCAGTCAGTTTACTAGTGCCGCTTTGAATTTCCTTTAGTTTTTACTAGAAAACCAATTTGGAGCTGGTACCTCCCCATATAAATATGTGGATTGTAATTTGCAACTGTAAAGAAACTATTTTTTTCCCAACAGACTAGGGGAAGGACGGCTTTCACACTCACTTATCTCTCAGAACTGAACATGTGGAGAGACGTACATTCATCTTCATAAAGGGGAAGATTTGCAGAAGTAATTTTAATCTGGTTTCTCAGTCTGTTTCCTAGTGCCGGCTTGAAGATCCTGCAGTTTTCACAGGAAATCTGATTTGGAGCTAGTACCTCCCCATATATATGAATGGTTTGAAGTTTGCAACTGAAAAGAAACTTTGTGTTCCCAACAAGCTAGGTGAAAAACGGCTTTCACACACTATTATCCCTTAGAATTAAGCATGTGGTGAGACGTTTGTTCATCTAGCACAAGGAGAATGGTATTCAGGGGAAACTTTTCCTCTGGATTCTCAGACTGTTTCCAAGTGCCGTTTTGAAATTCCTGAAGTTTTGATTTTAAAACATTGTTGGAGCTAGAACATCCTCATATACATATATGGACTGAAGTTTAAAACTGAAAAGGAACTTTGTTTTCCCAACAAGCTACGTGAAGTACAGATTTCACACACACTTATCTCTCAAAACAGAGCTTGTGGTGAGACGTTCATTCATTCAGCACAAAGGAAACTGGTTGCAGGGCAAACTTTTACTGTGTGTTATCTGTCTCTTTCCAAATGCCGTTTGACGTTCCTGCAGTTTTGTCTGAAAAACCGAGTTGGTTCTAGTACCTCTCAATATATATTTAAGGAGAGTAGTTTGCAACTGAAAGGAACTTTGTGTTTCCAACAAGTAAGATGAAGGCTGTCTTTCACACAAAATTATCTCTCATCTGAGCATGTGAAGAGACGTTCAGTCATCTAGCACATGGGAACTGGATGCAGGAGAAACTTTTAACTTATTTTCTCAGTCTGTTTCCTAGTGCCAGTTTTAATTTCCTGCAGATTTCACAGGAAAATTTTAATTGTAGCTAGTACCTCCACATATATATGTATGGATGTTGTTGGCAGCTGAAAACAATATTTGTGTTCCCAACAAACTAGGTGAAGAACGGCTTTCACATAGAATTAATTCTGAGAACTGAGCATATGGAGAGACGTTCACTCATGTAGCACAAATAGAACGGGTTTCAGGAGAAACCTTTACTCTGGTATCTTAGACTGTTTCCTAGTGCCGGATTGAAGTTCCTGCAGTTTAGACTGGAAAACAGATTTGGAGCTAGTACATCCCCATATATATGTATGTAGTGTAGTTTGCAACTGAAAAGAAATTTGTGTTCCCAACATGCTAGGTGAAGGACGGCTTTCACACACACAAAGCTCTCAGAACTGTGCATGTGAAGAGACGTTCGTACATCGAGCAAAACAGGAAAGGTTTGTAGGAGAATCTTTTTCTCTTGATTCTCAGTCTGTTTCCTAGTGTCAATTTTACATTCAGGCAGTTTAAACTGGAATACTGATATGGAGCTAGTACATCCCCATATATATATATGGAGTGTAGTTTGCAACTGAGAATAAACTTTGTGTTCCCAAGAAGCTAGGTGAAGGAAGGCTTTTACACAGATTTATCTCTCAGAACTGAGCATGAGGAGAGACATTCTTTCTTCAAGCACAAAGAGAACAGTTTGCACGAGAAACTATTACTCTGGTTTCTCAGTCTGTTTCCTACTGCCAATTTGAATTTCCTGCAGTTTTCACTGGAAAAACGAATTGGAGCTTGTACCACCCCATATAAATGTATGGAGTGTAGTTTGCAAGTGAAATGAAACTTTGTGTTCCCAGCAAACTAGGTGAAGTACGACATTCCAAAAGACTGATCTCTCAGATCCGAGCATGTTCAGAGAATTTCGTTCAGCTAGCACAAATGGAACGGTTTGCAGGAGAAAATTTTACTCTGGTTTCTCAGTCTGTTTACTAGTGCCGGTTTGAATTTCCTGCAGTTTTTATTTGAAAACCGAATTGGACCTTGTACCTCCCCATATATATATGTGGATTTTAGTTTGCAACCTAAAAGAAACTTTGTGTTCCCAACAAGTTAGGTGAAGGACAGCTTTCACATTCACATATGTCTCAGAACTGAACATGTGGAGAGAAATTCGTTCATCTTCATATAGGGAATGGGTTGCTGGAAAAACCTTTAATCTGGTTTCTCAGTCTGTTTCCTATGGCCGGCTGGAAGTTCCTGCAGTTCTCAGAGGTAATCCAAGTTGGAGCTAGTAACTTCCCATATATATGTATGGATTGAAGTTTGCAACTGAAAAGAAACTTTGTGTTCCCAACAAGCAAGTTGAAAAACGGCTTTCACACACATTTATCTCTCAGAACTGAGCATGGAGAGACTTTCTTTCCTCAAGCACAAAGGGAAATTTTTGCAGGAGAAAGTTTTACTCTGGTTTCTTAGTATGTTTCCTAATGCTGATTTGAATTTCCTGCAGTTTTCTCTGGAAAACCGAATTGGA
The DNA here is from genome assembly GCF_036321535.1 of Camelus dromedarius. Lineage (NCBI taxonomy): Eukaryota > Metazoa > Chordata > Mammalia > Artiodactyla > Camelidae > Camelus > Camelus dromedarius. Next base: position 99,109 of record NC_087473.1, on the reverse strand, counting down.
GATTGTACCAACCCATATATATTTATGGAGTGTATTTTGCCACTGAAATTAAACTTTGTGTTCCCAACAAGCTAGGTGAAGGACGGCTTTCACACACACTAGTCTTTCAGAACTGAGCAAGTGGAGAGATGTTGGTTCATCTAGCACAAAATGAACAGGTTGCAGGAGAAACTTTTACTGTCATTTCTCAGTCTGTTTCCTACTGCCATTTAGAAGTTCCTAAAGTTTTCACTGGAATACCGATTTGGAGCTAGACCCTCCCCATATATATTTATGGAGTGTAGTTTGAACAGAAATGAAATTTTGTCATCACAACAAGCTAGGTTATGGACGGATTTCAAACACACATTTCTCTCAGAACTGAGCATATGGAGAGAAATTCTTTCATCTACACAAAGGGAGCGGGTTGCTAGAAAATCTTTTACCCTGAATTCTCAGTCTGTGTCCTTGTGCCACATTGATGTTCCTGAAGTATTCACTGGAAAACTGTGTTGGAGCAAAACCTCCCCATATATATGTATGGAGTACAGTTTGCAAATGAAAAGAAGCTTTGTGTTCCCAACAAGCTTCTTGAAGGACGGCTTTCACACACAATTATCTCTCAGAACCAAGCATGTTGAGAGACATTCGTTCAGCTAGTAGAAAAGGAACAGTTTGCAGGAGAAAATTTACTGTAGTTTCTCAGTCAGTTTACTAGTGCCGCTTTGAATTTCCTTTAGTTTTTACTAGAAAACCAATTTGGAGCTGGTACCTCCCCATATAAATATGTGGATTGTAATTTGCAACTGTAAAGAAACTATTTTTTTCCCAACAGACTAGGGGAAGGACGGCTTTCACACTCACTTATCTCTCAGAACTGAACATGTGGAGAGACGTACATTCATCTTCATAAAGGGGAAGATTTGCAGAAGTAATTTTAATCTGGTTTCTCAGTCTGTTTCCTAGTGCCGGCTTGAAGATCCTGCAGTTTTCACAGGAAATCTGATTTGGAGCTAGTACCTCCCCATATATATGAATGGTTTGAAGTTTGCAACTGAAAAGAAACTTTGTGTTCCCAACAAGCTAGGTGAAAAACGGCTTTCACACACTATTATCCCTTAGAATTAAGCATGTGGTGAGACGTTTGTTCATCTAGCACAAGGAGAATGGTATTCAGGGGAAACTTTTCCTCTGGATTCTCAGACTGTTTCCAAGTGCCGTTTTGAAATTCCTGAAGTTTTGATTTTAAAACATTGTTGGAGCTAGAACATCCTCATATACATATATGGACTGAAGTTTAAAACTGAAAAGGAACTTTGTTTTCCCAACAAGCTACGTGAAGTACAGATTTCACACACACTTATCTCTCAAAACAGAGCTTGTGGTGAGACGTTCATTCATTCAGCACAAAGGAAACTGGTTGCAGGGCAAACTTTTACTGTGTGTTATCTGTCTCTTTCCAAATGCCGTTTGACGTTCCTGCAGTTTTGTCTGAAAAACCGAGTTGGTTCTAGTACCTCTCAATATATATTTAAGGAGAGTAGTTTGCAACTGAAAGGAACTTTGTGTTTCCAACAAGTAAGATGAAGGCTGTCTTTCACACAAAATTATCTCTCATCTGAGCATGTGAAGAGACGTTCAGTCATCTAGCACATGGGAACTGGATGCAGGAGAAACTTTTAACTTATTTTCTCAGTCTGTTTCCTAGTGCCAGTTTTAATTTCCTGCAGATTTCACAGGAAAACTTTAATTGTAGCTAGTACCTCCACATATATATGTATGGATGTTGTTGGCAGCTGAAAACAATATTTGTGTTCCCAACAAACTAGGTGAAGAACGGCTTTCACATAGAATTAATTCTGAGAACTGAGCATATGGAGAGACGTTCATTCATGTAGCACAAATAGAACGGGTTTCAGGAGAAACCTTTACTCTGGTATCTTAGACTGTTTCCTAGTGCCGGATTGAAGTTCCTGCAGTTTAGACTGGAAAACAGATTTGGAGCTAGTACATCCCCATATATATGTATGTAGTGTAGTTTGCAACTGAAAAGAAATTTGTGTTCCCAACATGCTAGGTGAAGGACGGCTTTCACACACACAAAGCTCTCAGAACTGTGCATGTGAAGAGACGTTCGTACATCGAGCAAAACAGGAAAGGTTTGTAGGAGAATCTTTTTCTCTTGATTCTCAGTCTGTTTCCTAGTGTCAATTTTACATTCAGGCAGTTTAAACTGGAATACTGATATGGAGCTAGTACATCCCCATATATATATATGGAGTGTAGTTTGCAACTGAGAATAAACTTTGTGTTCCCAAGAAGCTAGGTGAAGGAAGGCTTTTACACAGATTTATCTCTCAGAACTGAGCATGAGGAGAGACATTCTTTCTTCAAGCACAAAGAGAACAGTTTGCACGAGAAACTATTACTCTGGTTTCTCAGTCTGTTTCCTACTGCCAATTTGAATTTCCTGCAGTTTTCACTGGAAAAACGAATTGGAGCTTGTACCACCCCATATAAATGTATGGAGTGTAGTTTGCAAGTGAAATGAAACTTTGTGTTCCCAGCAAACTAGGTGAAGTACGACATTCCAAAAGACTGATCTCTCAGATCCGAGCATGTTCAGAGAATTTCGTTCAGCTAGCACAAATGGAACGGTTTGCAGGAGAAAATTTTACTCTGGTTTCTCAGTCTGTTTACTAGTGCCGGTTTGAATTTCCTGCAGTTTTTATTTGAAAACCGAATTGGACCTTGTACCTCCCCATATATATATGTGGATTTTAGTTTGCAACCTAAAAGAAACTTTGTGTTCCCAACAAGTTAGGTGAAGGACAGCTTTCACATTCACATATGTCTCAGAACTGAACATGTGGAGAGAAATTCGTTCATCTTCATATAGGGAATGGGTTGCTGGAAAAACCTTTAATCTGGTTTCTCAGTCTGTTTCCTATGGCCGGCTGGAAGTTCCTGCAGTTCTCAGAGGTAATCCAAGTTGGAGCTAGTAACTTCCCATATATATGTATGGATTGAAGTTTGCAACTGAAAAGAAACTTTGTGTTCCCAACAAGCAAGTTGAAAAACGGCTTTCACACACATTTATCTCTCAGAACTGAGCATGGAGAGACTTTCTTTCCTCAAGCACAAAGGGAAATTTTTGCAGGAGAAAGTTTTACTCTGGTTTCTTAGTATGTTTCCTAATGCTGATTTGAATTTCCTGCAGTTTTCTCTGGAAAACCGAATTGGAGATTGTACCAACCCATATATATTTATGGAGTGTATTTTGCCACTGAAATTAAACTTTGTGTTCCCAACAAGCTAGGTGAAGGACGGCTTTCACACACACTAGTCTTTCAGAACTGAGCAAGTGGAGAGATGTTGGTTCATCTAGCACAAAATGAACAGGTTGCAGGAGAAACTTTTACTGTCATTTCTCAGTCTGTTTCCTACTGCCATTTAGAAGTTCCTAAAGTTTTCACTGGAATACCGATTTGGAGCTAGACCCTCCCCATATATATTTATGGAGTGTAGTTTGAACAGAAATGAAATTTTGTCATCACAACAAGCTAGGTTATGGACGGATTTCAAACACACATTTCTCTCAGAACTGAGCATATGGAGAGAAATTCTTTCATCTACACAAAGGGAGCGGGTTGCTAGAAAATCTTTTACCCTGAATTCTCAGTCTGTGTCCTTGTGCCACATTGATGTTCCTGAAGTATTCACTGGAAAACTGTGTTGGAGCAAAACCTCCCCATATATATGTATGGAGTACAGTTTGCAAATGAAAAGAAGCTTTGTGTTCCCAACAAGCTTCTTGAAGGACGGCTTTCACACACAATTATCTCTCAGAACCAAGCATGTTGAGAGACATTCGTTCAGCTAGTAGAAAAGGAACAGTTTGCAGGAGAAAATTTACTGTAGTTTCTCAGTCAGTTTACTAGTGCCGCTTTGAATTTCCTTTAGTTTTTACTAGAAAACCAATTTGGAGCTGGTACCTCCCCATATAAATATGTGGATTGTAATTTGCAACTGAAAAGAAACTATTTTTTTCCCAACAGACTAGGGGAAGGACGGCTTTCACACTCACTTATCTCTCAGAACTGAACATGTGGAGAGACGTACATTCATCTTCATAAAGGGGAAGATTTGCAGAAGTAATTTTAATCTGGTTTCTCAGTCTGTTTCCTAGTGCCGGCTTGAAGATCCTGCAGTTTTCACAGGAAATCTGATTTGGAGCTAGTACCTCCCCATATATATGAATGGTTTGAAGTTTGCAACTGAAAAGAAACTTTGTGTTCCCAACAAGCTAGGTGAAAAACGGCTTTCACACACTATTATCCCTTAGAATTAAGCATGTGGTGAGACGTTTGTTCATCTAGCACAAGGAGAATGGTATTCAGGGGAAACTTTTCCTCTGGATTCTCAGACTGTTTCCAAGTGCCGTTTTGAAATTCCTGAAGTTTTGATTTTAAAACATTGTTGGAGCTAGAACATCCTCATATACATATATGGACTGAAGTTTAAAACTGAAAAGGAACTTTGTTTTCCCAACAAGCTACGTGAAGTACAGATTTCACACACACTTATCTCTCAAAACAGAGCTTGTGGTGAGACGTTCATTCATTCAGCACAAAGGAAACTGGTTGCAGGGCAAACTTTTACTGTGTGTTATCTGTCTCTTTCCAAATGCCGTTTGACGTTCCTGCAGTTTTGTCTGAAAAACCGAGTTGGTTCTAGTACCTCTCAATATATATTTAAGGAGAGTAGTTTGCAACTGAAAGGAACTTTGTGTTTCCAACAAGTAAGATGAAGGCTGTCTTTCACACAAAATTATCTCTCATCTGAGCATGTGAAGAGACGTTCAGTCATCTAGCACATGGGAACTGGATGCAGGAGAAACTTTTAACTTATTTTCTCAGTCTGTTTCCTAGTGCCAGTTTTAATTTCCTGCAGATTTCACAGGAAAATTTTAATTGTAGCTAGTACCTCCACATATATATGTATGGATGTTGTTGGCAGCTGAAAACAATATTTGTGTTCCCAACAAACTAGGTGAAGAACGGCTTTCACATAGAATTAATTCTGAGAACTGAGCATATGGAGAGACGTTCATTCATGTAGCACAAATAGAACGGGTTTCAGGAGAAACCTTTACTCTGGTATCTTAGACTGTTTCCTAGTGCCGGATTGAAGTTCCTGCAGTTTAGACTGGAAAACAGATTTGGAGCTAGTACATCCCCATATATATGTATGTAGTGTAGTTTGCAACTGAAAAGAAATTTGTGTTCCCAACATGCTAGGTGAAGGACGGCTTTCACACACACAAAGCTCTCAGAACTGTGCATGTGAAGAGACGTTCGTACATCGAGCAAAACAGGAAAGGTTTGTAGGAGAATCTTTTTCTCTTGATTCTCAGTCTGTTTCCTAGTGTCAATTTTACATTCAGGCAGTTTAAACTGGAATACTGATATGGAGCTAGTACATCCCCATATATATATATGGAGTGTAGTTTGCAACTGAGAATAAACTTTGTGTTCCCAAGAAGCTAGGTGAAGGAAGGCTTTTACACAGATTTATCTCTCAGAACTGAGCATGAGGAGAGACATTCTTTCTTCAAGCACAAAGAGAACAGTTTGCACGAGAAACTATTACTCTGGTTTCTCAGTCTGTTTCCTACTGCCAATTTGAATTTCCTGCAGTTTTCACTGGAAAAACGAATTGGAGCTTGTACCACCCCATATAAATGTATGGAGTGTAGTTTGCAAGTGAAATGAAACTTTGTGTTCCCAGCAAACTAGGTGAAGTACGACATTCCAAAAGACTGATCTCTCAGATCCGAGCATGTTCAGAGAATTTCGTTCAGCTAGCACAAATGGAACGGTTTGCAGGAGAAAATTTTACTCTGGTTTCTCAGTCTGTTTACTAGTGCCGGTTTGAATTTCCTGCAGTTTTTATTTGAAAACCGAATTGGACCTTGTACCTCCCCATATATATATGTGGATTTTAGTTTGCAACCTAAAAGAAACTTTGTGTTCCCAACAAGTTAGGTGAAGGACAGCTTTCACATTCACATATGTCTCAGAACTGAACATGTGGAGAGAAATTCGTTCATCTTCATATAGGGAATGGGTTGCTGGAAAAACCTTTAATCTGGTTTCTCAGTCTGTTTCCTATGGCCGGCTGGAAGTTCCTGCAGTTCTCAGAGGTAATCCAAGTTGGAGCTAGTAACTTCCCATATATATGTATGGATTGAAGTTTGCAACTGAAAAGAAACTTTGTGTTCCCAACAAGCAAGTTGAAAAACGGCTTTCACACACATTTATCTCTCAGAACTGAGCATGGAGAGACTTTCTTTCCTCAAGCACAAAGGGAAATTTTTGCAGGAGAAAGTTTTACTCTGGTTTCTTAGTATGTTTCCTAATGCTGATTTGAATTTCCTGCAGTTTTCTCTGGAAAACCGAATTGGAGATTGTACCAACCCATATATATTTATGGAGTGTATTTTGCCACTGAAATTAAACTTTGTGTTCCCAACAAGCTAGGTGAAGGACGGCTTTCACACACACTAGTCTTTCAGAACTGAGCAAGTGGAGAGATGTTGGTTCATCTAGCACAAAATGAACAGGTTGCAGGAGAAACTTTTACTGTCATTTCTCAGTCTGTTTCCTACTGCCATTTAGAAGTTCCTAAAGTTTTCACTGGAATACCGATTTGGAGCTAGACCCTCCCCATATATATTTATGGAGTGTAGTTTGAACAGAAATGAAATTTTGTCATCACAACAAGCTAGGTTATGGACGGATTTCAAACACACATTTCTCTCAGAACTGAGCATATGGAGAGAAATTCTTTCATCTACACAAAGGGAGCGGGTTGCTAGAAAATCTTTTACCCTGAATTCTCAGTCTGTGTCCTTGTGCCACATTGATGTTCCTGAAGTATTCACTGGAAAACTGTGTTGGAGCAAAACCTCCCCATATATATGTATGGAGTACAGTTTGCAAATGAAAAGAAGCTTTGTGTTCCCAACAAGCTTCTTGAAGGACGGCTTTCACACACAATTATCTCTCAGAACCAAGCATGTTGAGAGACATTCGTTCAGCTAGTAGAAAAGGAACAGTTTGCAGGAGAAAATTTACTGTAGTTTCTCAGTCAGTTTACTAGTGCCGCTTTGAATTTCCTTTAGTTTTTACTAGAAAACCAATTTGGAGCTGGTACCTCCCCATATAAATATGTGGATTGTAATTTGCAACTGAAAAGAAACTATTTTTTTCCCAACAGACTAGGGGAAGGACGGCTTTCACACTCACTTATCTCTCAGAACTGAACATGTGGAGAGACGTACATTCATCTTCATAAAGGGGAAGATTTGCAGAAGTAATTTTAATCTGGTTTCTCAGTCTGTTTCCTAGTGCCGGCTTGAAGATCCTGCAGTTTTCACAGGAAATCTGATTTGGAGCTAGTACCTCCCCATATATATGAATGGTTTGAAGTTTGCAACTGAAAAGAAACTTTGTGTTCCCAACAAGCTAGGTGAAAAACGGCTTTCACACACTATTATCCCTTAGAATTAAGCATGTGGTGAGACGTTTGTTCATCTAGCACAAGGAGAATGGTATTCAGGGGAAACTTTTCCTCTGGATTCTCAGACTGTTTCCAAGTGCCGTTTTGAAATTCCTGAAGTTTTGATTTTAAAACATTGTTGGAGCTAGAACATCCTCATATACATATATGGACTGAAGTTTAAAACTGAAAAGGAACTTTGTTTTCCCAACAAGCTACGTGAAGTACAGATTTCACACACACTTATCTCTCAAAACAGAGCTTGTGGTGAGACGTTCATTCATTCAGCACAAAGGAAACTGGTTGCAGGGCAAACTTTTACTGTGTGTTATCTGTCTCTTTCCAAATGCCGTTTGACGTTCCTGCAGTTTTGTCTGAAAAACCGAGTTGGTTCTAGTACCTCTCAATATATATTTAAGGAGAGTAGTTTGCAACTGAAAGGAACTTTGTGTTTCCAACAAGTAAGATGAAGGCTGTCTTTCACACAAAATTATCTCTCATCTGAGCATGTGAAGAGACGTTCAGTCATCTAGCACATGGGAACTGGATGCAGGAGAAACTTTTAACTTATTTTCTCAGTCTGTTTCCTAGTGCCAGTTTTAATTTCCTGCAGATTTCACAGGAAAATTTTAATTGTAGCTAGTACCTCCACATATATATGTATGGATGTTGTTGGCAGCTGAAAACAATATTTGTGTTCCCAACAAACTAGGTGAAGAACGGCTTTCACATAGAATTAATTCTGAGAACTGAGCATATGGAGAGACGTTCATTCATGTAGCACAAATAGAACGGGTTTCAGGAGAAACCTTTACTCTGGTATCTTAGACTGTTTCCTAGTGCCGGATTGAAGTTCCTGCAGTTTAGACTGGAAAACAGATTTGGAGCTAGTACATCCCCATATATATGTATGTAGTGTAGTTTGCAACTGAAAAGAAATTTGTGTTCCCAACATGCTAGGTGAAGGACGGCTTTCACACACACAAAGCTCTCAGAACTGTGCATGTGAAGAGACGTTCGTACATCGAGCAAAACAGGAAAGGTTTGTAGGAGAATCTTTTTCTCTTGATTCTCAGTCTGTTTCCTAGTGTCAATTTTACATTCAGGCAGTTTAAACTGGAATACTGATATGGAGCTAGTACATCCCCATATATATATATGGAGTGTAGTTTGCAACTGAGAATAAACTTTGTGTTCCCAAGAAGCTAGGTGAAGGAAGGCTTTTACACAGATTTATCTCTCAGAACTGAGCATGAGGAGAGACATTCTTTCTTCAAGCACAAAGAGAACAGTTTGCACGAGAAACTATTACTCTGGTTTCTCAGTCTGTTTCCTACTGCCAATTTGAATTTCCTGCAGTTTTCACTGGAAAAACGAATTGGAGCTTGTACCACCCCATATAAATGTATGGAGTGTAGTTTGCAAGTGAAATGAAACTTTGTGTTCCCAGCAAACTAGGTGAAGTACGACATTCCAAAAGACTGATCTCTCAGATCCGAGCATGTTCAGAGAATTTCGTTCAGCTAGCACAAATGGAACGGTTTGCAGGAGAAAATTTTACTCTGGTTTCTCAGTCTGTTTACTAGTGCCGGTTTGAATTTCCTGCAGTTTTTATTTGAAAACCGAATTGGACCTTGTACCTCCCCATATATATATGTGGATTTTAGTTTGCAACCTAAAAGAAACTTTGTGTTCCCAACAAGTTAGGTGAAGGACAGCTTTCACATTCACATATGTCTCAGAACTGAACATGTGGAGAGAAATTCGTTCATCTTCATATAGGGAATGGGTTGCTGGAAAAACCTTTAATCTGGTTTCTCAGTCTGTTTCCTATGGCCGGCTGGAAGTTCCTGCAGTTCTCAGAGGTAATCCAAGTTGGAGCTAGTAACTTCCCATATATATGTATGGATTGAAGTTTGCAACTGAAAAGAAACTTTGTGTTCCCAACAAGCAAGTTGAAAAACGGCTTTCACACACATTTATCTCTCAGAACTGAGCATGGAGAGACTTTCTTTCCTCAAGCACAAAGGGAAATTTTTGCAGGAGAAAGTTTTACTCTGGTTTCTTAGTATGTTTCCTAATGCTGATTTGAATTTCCTGCAGTTTTCTCTGGAAAACCGAATTGGAGATTGTACCAACCCATATATATTTATGGAGTGTATTTTGCCACTGAAATTAAACTTTGTGTTCCCAACAAGCTAGGTGAAGGACGGCTTTCACACACACTAGTCTTTCAGAACTGAGCAAGTGGAGAGATGTTGGTTCATCTAGCACAAAATGAACAGGTTGCAGGAGAAACTTTTACTGTCATTTCTCAGTCTGTTTCCTACTGCCATTTAGAAGTTCCTAAAGTTTTCACTGGAATACCGATTTGGAGCTAGACCCTCCCCATATATATTTATGGAGTGTAGTTTGAACAGAAATGAAATTTTGTCATCACAACAAGCTAGGTTATGGACGGATTTCAAACACACATTTCTCTCAGAACTGAGCATATGGAGAGAAATTCTTTCATCTACACAAAGGGAGCGGGTTGCTAGAAAATCTTTTACCCTGAATTCTCAGTCTGTGTCCTTGTGCCACATTGATGTTCCTGAAGTATTCACTGGAAAACTGTGTTGGAGCAAAACCTCCCCATATATATGTATGGAGTACAGTTTGCAAATGAAAAGAAGCTTTGTGTTCCCAACAAGCTTCTTGAAGGACGGCTTTCACACACAATTATCTCTCAGAACCAAGCATGTTGAGAGACATTCGTTCAGCTAGTAGAAAAGGAACAGTTTGCAGGAGAAAATTTACTGTAGTTTCTCAGTCAGTTTACTAGTGCCGCTTTGAATTTCCTTTAGTTTTTACTAGAAAACCAATTTGGAGCTGGTACCTCCCCATATAAATATGTGGATTGTAATTTGCAACTGAAAAGAAACTATTTTTTTCCCAACAGACTAGGGGAAGGACGGCTTTCACACTCACTTATCTCTCAGAACTGAACATGTGGAGAGACGTACATTCATCTTCATAAAGGGGAAGATTTGCAGAAGTAATTTTAATCTGGTTTCTCAGTCTGTTTCCTAGTGCCGGCTTGAAGATCCTGCAGTTTTCACAGGAAATCTGATTTGGAGCTAGTACCTCCCCATATATATGAATGGTTTGAAGTTTGCAACTGAAAAGAAACTTTGTGTTCCCAACAAGCTAGGTGAAAAACGGCTTTCACACACTATTATCCCTTAGAATTAAGCATGTGGTGAGACGTTTGTTCATCTAGCACAAGGAGAATGGTATTCAGGGGAAACTTTTCCTCTGGATTCTCAGACTGTTTCCAAGTGCCGTTTTGAAATTCCTGAAGTTTTGATTTTAAAACATTGTTGGAGCTAGAACATCCTCATATACATATATGGACTGAAGTTTAAAACTGAAAAGGAACTTTGTTTTCCCAACAAGCTACGTGAAGTACAGATTTCACACACACTTATCTCTCAAAACAGAGCTTGTGGTGAGACGTTCATTCATTCAGCACAAAGGAAACTGGTTGCAGGGCAAACTTTTACTGTGTGTTATCTGTCTCTTTCCAAATGCCGTTTGACGTTCCTGCAGTTTTGTCTGAAAAACCGAGTTGGTTCTAGTACCTCTCAATATATATTTAAGGAGAGTAGTTTGCAACTGAAAGGAACTTTGTGTTTCCAACAAGTAAGATGAAGGCTGTCTTTCACACAAAATTATCTCTCATCTGAGCATGTGAAGAGACGTTCAGTCATCTAGCACATGGGAACTGGATGCAGGAGAAACTTTTAACTTATTTTCTCAGTCTGTTTCCTAGTGCCAGTTTTAATTTCCTGCAGATTTCACAGGAAAATTTTAATTGTAGCTAGTACCTCCACATATATATGTATGGATGTTGTTGGCAGCTGAAAACAATATTTGTGTTCCCAACAAACTAGGTGAAGAACGGCTTTCACATAGAATTAATTCTGAGAACTGAGCATATGGAGAGACGTTCATTCATGTAGCACAAATAGAACGGGTTTCAGGAGAAACCTTTACTCTGGTATCTTAGACTGTTTCCTAGTGCCGGATTGAAGTTCCTGCAGTTTAGACTGGAAAACAGATTTGGAGCTAGTACATCCCCATATATATGTATGTAGTGTAGTTTGCAACTGAAAAGAAATTTGTGTTCCCAACATGCTAGGTGAAGGACGGCTTTCACACACACAAAGCTCTCAGAACTGTGCATGTGAAGAGACGTTCGTACATCGAGCAAAACAGGAAAGGTTTGTAGGAGAATCTTTTTCTCTTGATTCTCAGTCTGTTTCCTAGTGTCAATTTTACATTCAGGCAGTTTAAACTGGAATACTGATATGGAGCTAGTACATCCCCATATATATATATGGAGTGTAGTTTGCAACTGAGAATAAACTTTGTGTTCCCAAGAAGCTAGGTGAAGGAAGGCTTTTACACAGATTTATCTCTCAGAACTGAGCATGAGGAGAGACATTCTTTCTTCAAGCACAAAGAGAACAGTTTGCACGAGAAACTATTACTCTGGTTTCTCAGTCTGTTTCCTACTGCCAATTTGAATTTCCTGCAGTTTTCACTGGAAAAACGAATTGGAGCTTGTACCACCCCATATAAATGTATGGAGTGTAGTTTGCAAGTGAAATGAAACTTTGTGTTCCCAGCAAACTAGGTGTAGTACGACATTCCAAAAGACTGATCTCTCAGATCCGAGCATGTTCAGAGAAGTTCGTTCAGCTAGCACAAATGGAACGGTTTGCAGGAGAAAATTTTACTCTGGTTTCTCAGTCTGTTTACTAGTGCCGGTTTGAATTTCCTGCAGTTTTTATTTGAAAACCGAATTGGACCTTGTACCTCCCCATATATATATGTGGATTTTAGTTTGCAACCTAAAAGAAACTTTGTGTTCCCAACAAGTTAGGTGAAGGACAGCTTTCACATTCACATATGTCTCAGAACTGAACATGTGGAGAGAAATTCGTTCATCTTCATATAGGGAATGGGTTGCTGGAAAAACCTTTAATCTGGTTTCTCAGTCTGTTTCCTATGGCCGGCTGGAAGTTCCTGCAGTTCTCAGAGGTAATCCAAGTTGGAGCTAGTAACTTCCCATATATATGTATGGATTGAAGTTTGCAACTGAAAAGAAACTTTGTGTTCCCAACAAGCAAGTTGAAAAACGGCTTTCACACACATTTATCTCTCAGAACTGAGCATGGAGAGACTTTCTTTCCTCAAGCACAAAGGGAAATTTTTGCAGGAGAAAGTTTTACTCTGGTTTCTTAGTATGTTTCCTAATGCTGATTTGAATTTCCTGCAGTTTTCTCTGGAAAACCGAATTGGAGATTGTACCAACCCATATATATTTATGGAGTGTATTTTGCCACTGAAATTAAACTTTGTGTTCCCAACAAGCTAGGTGAAGGACGGCTTTCACACACACTAGTCTTTCAGAACTGAGCAAGTGGAGAGATGTTGGTTCATCTAGCACAAAATGAACAGGTTGCAGGAGAAACTTTTACTGTCATTTCTCAGTCTGTTTCCTACTGCCATTTAGAAGTTCCTAAAGTTTTCACTGGAATACCGATTTGGAGCTAGACCCTCCCCATATATATTTATGGAGTGTAGTTTGAACAGAAATGAAATTTTGTCATCACAACAAGCTAGGTTATGGACGGATTTCAAACACACATTTCTCTCAGAACTGAGCATATGGAGAGAAATTCTTTCATCTACACAAAGGGAGCGGGTTGCTAGAAAATCTTTTACCCTGAATTCTCAGTCTGTGTCCTTGTGCCACATTGATGTTCCTGAAGTATTCACTGGAAAACTGTGTTGGAGCAAAACCTCCCCATATATATGTATGGAGTACAGTTTGCAAATGAAAAGAAGCTTTGTGTTCCCAACAAGCTTCTTGAAGGACGGCTTTCACACACAATTATCTCTCAGAACCAAGCATGTTGAGAGACATTCGTTCAGCTAGTAGAAAAGGAACAGTTTGCAGGAGAAAATTTACTGTAGTTTCTCAGTCAGTTTACTAGTGCCGCTTTGAATTTCCTTTAGTTTTTACTAGAAAACCAATTTGGAGCTGGTACCTCCCCATATAAATATGTGGATTGTAATTTGCAACTGAAAAGAAACTATTTTTTTCCCAACAGACTAGGGGAAGGACGGCTTTCACACTCACTTATCTCTCAGAACTGAACATGTGGAGAGACGTACATTCATCTTCATAAAGGGGAAGATTTGCAGAAGTAATTTTAATCTGGTTTCTCAGTCTGTTTCCTAGTGCCGGCTTGAAGATCCTGCAGTTTTCACAGGAAATCTGATTTGGAGCTAGTACCTCCCCATATATATGAATGGTTTGAAGTTTGCAACTGAAAAGAAACTTTGTGTTCCCAACAAGCTAGGTGAAAAACGGCTTTCACACACTATTATCCCTTAGAATTAAGCATGTGGTGAGACGTTTGTTCATCTAGCACAAGGAGAATGGTATTCAGGGGAAACTTTTCCTCTGGATTCTCAGACTGTTTCCAAGTGCCGTTTTGAAATTCCTGAAGTTTTGATTTTAAAACATTGTTGGAGCTAGAACATCCTCATATACATATATGGACTGAAGTTTAAAACTGAAAAGGAACTTTGTTTTCCCAACAAGCTACGTGAAGTACAGATTTCACACACACTTATCTCTCAAAACAGAGCTTGTGGTGAGACGTTCATTCATTCAGCACAAAGGAAACTGGTTGCAGGGCAAACTTTTACTGTGTGTTATCTGTCTCTTTCCAAATGCCGTTTGACGTTCCTGCAGTTTTGTCTGAAAAACCGAGTTGGTTCTAGTACCTCTCAATATATATTTAAGGAGAGTAGTTTGCAACTGAAAGGAACTTTGTGTTTCCAACAAGTAAGATGAAGGCTGTCTTTCACACAAAATTATCTCTCATCTGAGCATGTGAAGAGACGTTCAGTCATCTAGCACATGGGAACTGGATGCAGGAGAAACTTTTAACTTATTTTCTCAGTCTGTTTCCTAGTGCCAGTTTTAATTTCCTGCAGATTTCACAGGAAAATTTTAATTGTAGCTAGTACCTCCACATATATATGTATGGATGTTGTTGGCAGCTGAAAACAATATTTGTGTTCCCAACAAACTAGGTGAAGAACGGCTTTCACATAGAATTAATTCTGAGAACTGAGCATATGGAGAGACGTTCATTCATGTAGCACAAATAGAACGGGTTTCAGGAGAAACCTTTACTCTGGTATCTTAGACTGTTTCCTAGTGCCGGATTGAAGTTCCTGCAGTTTAGACTGGAAAACAGATTTGGAGCTAGTACATCCCCATATATATGTATGTAGTGTAGTTTGCAACTGAAAAGAAATTTGTGTTCCCAACATGCTAGGTGAAGGACGGCTTTCACACACACAAAGCTCTCAGAACTGTGCATGTGAAGAGACGTTCGTACATCGAGCAAAACAGGAAAGGTTTGTAGGAGAATCTTTTTCTCTTGATTCTCAGTCTGTTTCCTAGTGTCAATTTTACATTCAGGCAGTTTAAACTGGAATACTGATATGGAGCTAGTACATCCCCATATATATATATGGAGTGTAGTTTGCAACTGAGAATAAACTTTGTGTTCCCAAGAAGCTAGGTGAAGGAAGGCTTTTACACAGATTTATCTCTCAGAACTGAGCATGAGGAGAGACATTCTTTCTTCAAGCACAAAGAGAACAGTTTGCACGAGAAACTATTACTCTGGTTTCTCAGTCTGTTTCCTACTGCCAATTTGAATTTCCTGCAGTTTTCACTGGAAAAACGAATTGGAGCTTGTACCACCCCATATAAATGTATGGAGTGTAGTTTGCAGGTGAAATGAAACTTTGTGTTCCCAGCAAACTAGGTGTAGTACGACATTCCAAAAGACTGATCTCTCAGATCCGAGCATGTTCAGAGAATTTCGTTCAGCTAGCACAAATGGAACGGTTTGCAGGAGAAAATTTTACTCTGGTTTCTCAGTCTGTTTACTAGTGCCGGTTTGAATTTCCTGCAGTTTTTATTTGAAAACCGAATTGGACCTTGTACCTCCCCATATATATATGTGGATTTTAGTTTGCAACCTAAAAGAAACTTTGTGTTCCCAACAAGTTAGGTGAAGGACAGCTTTCACATTCACATATGTCTCAGAACTGAACATGTGGAGAGAAATTCGTTCATCTTCATATAGGGAATGGGTTGCTGGAAAAACCTTTAATCTGGTTTCTCAGTCTGTTTCCTATGGCCGGCTGGAAGTTCCTGCAGTTCTCAGAGGTAATCCAAGTTGGAGCTAGTAACTTCCCATATATATGTATGGATTGAAGTTTGCAACTGAAAAGAAACTTTGTGTTCCCAACAAGCAAGTTGAAAAACGGCTTTCACACACATTTATCTCTCAGAACTGAGCATGGAGAGACTTTCTTTCCTCAAGCACAAAGGGAAATTTTTGCAGGAGAAAGTTTTACTCTGGTTTCTTAGTATGTTTCCTAATGCTGATTTGAATTTCCTGCAGTTTTCTCTGGAAAACCGAATTGGAGATTGTACCAACCCATATATATTTATGGAGTGTATTTTGCCACTGAAATTAAACTTTGTGTTCCCAACAAGCTAGGTGAAGGACGGCTTTCACACACACTAGTCTTTCAGAACTGAGCAAGTGGAGAGATGTTGGTTCATCTAGCACAAAATGAACAGGTTGCAGGAGAAACTTTTACTGTCATTTCTCAGTCTGTTTCCTACTGCCATTTAGAAGTTCCTAAAGTTTTCACTGGAATACCGATTTGGAGCTAGACCCTCCCCATATATATTTATGGAGTGTAGTTTGAACAGAAATGAAATTTTGTCATCACAACAAGCTAGGTTATGGACGGATTTCAAACACACATTTCTCTCAGAACTGAGCATATGGAGAGAAATTCTTTCATCTACACAAAGGGAGCGGGTTGCTAGAAAATCTTTTACCCTGAATTCTCAGTCTGTGTCCTTGTGCCACATTGATGTTCCTGAAGTATTCACTGGAAAACTGTGTTGGAGCAAAACCTCCCCATATATATGTATGGAGTACAGTTTGCAAATGAAAAGAAGCTTTGTGTTCCCAACAAGCTTCTTGAAGGACGGCTTTCACACACAATTATCTCTCAGAACCAAGCATGTTGAGAGACATTCGTTCAGCTAGTAGAAAAGGAACAGTTTGCAGGAGAAAATTTACTGTAGTTTCTCAGTCAGTTTACTAGTGCCGCTTTGAATTTCCTTTAGTTTTTACTAGAAAACCAATTTGGAGCTGGTACCTCCCCATATAAATATGTGGATTGTAATTTGCAACTGAAAAGAAACTATTTTTTTCCCAACAGACTAGGGGAAGGACGGCTTTCACACTCACTTATCTCTCAGAACTGAACATGTGGAGAGACGTACATTCATCTTCATAAAGGGGAAGATTTGCAGAAGTAATTTTAATCTGGTTTCTCAGTCTGTTTCCTAGTGCCGGCTTGAAGATCCTGCAGTTTTCACAGGAAATCTGATTTGGAGCTAGTACCTCCCCATATATATGAATGGTTTGAAGTTTGCAACTGAAAAGAAACTTTGTGTTCCCAACAAGCTAGGTGAAAAACGGCTTTCACACACTATTATCCCTTAGAATTAAGCATGTGGTGAGACGTTTGTTCATCTAGCACAAGGAGAATGGTATTCAGGGGAAACTTTTCCTCTGGATTCTCAGACTGTTTCCAAGTGCCGTTTTGAAATTCCTGAAGTTTTGATTTTAAAACATTGTTGGAGCTAGAACATCCTCATATACATATATGGACTGAAGTTTAAAACTGAAAAGGAACTTTGTTTTCCCAACAAGCTACGTGAAGTACAGATTTCACACACACTTATCTCTCAAAACAGAGCTTGTGGTGAGACGTTCATTCATTCAGCACAAAGGAAACTGGTTGCAGGGCAAACTTTTACTGTGTGTTATCTGTCTCTTTCCAAATGCCGTTTGACGTTCCTGCAGTTTTGTCTGAAAAACCGAGTTGGTTCTAGTACCTCTCAATATATATTTAAGGAGAGTAGTTTGCAACTGAAAGGAACTTTGTGTTTCCAACAAGTAAGATGAAGGCTGTCTTTCACACAAAATTATCTCTCATCTGAGCATGTGAAGAGACGTTCAGTCATCTAGCACATGGGAACTGGATGCAGGAGAAACTTTTAACTTATTTTCTCAGTCTGTTTCCTAGTGCCAGTTTTAATTTCCTGCAGATTTCACAGGAAAATTTTAATTGTAGCTAGTACCTCCACATATATATGTATGGATGTTGTTGGCAGCTGAAAACAATATTTGTGTTCCCAACAAACTAGGTGAAGAACGGCTTTCACATAGAATTAATTCTGAGAACTGAGCATATGGAGAGACGTTCATTCATGTAGCACAAATAGAACGGGTTTCAGGAGAAACCTTTACTCTGGTATCTTAGACTGTTTCCTAGTGCCGGATTGAAGTTCCTGCAGTTTAGACTGGAAAACAGATTTGGAGCTAGTACATCCCCATATATATGTATGTAGTGTAGTTTGCAACTGAAAAGAAATTTGTGTTCCCAACATGCTAGGTGAAGGACGGCTTTCACACACACAAAGCTCTCAGAACTGTGCATGTGAAGAGACGTTCGTACATCGAGCAAAACAGGAAAGGTTTGTAGGAGAATCTTTTTCTCTTGATTCTCAGTCTGTTTCCTAGTGTCAATTTTACATTCAGGCAGTTTAAACTGGAATACTGATATGGAGCTAGTACATCCCCATATATATATATGGAGTGTAGTTTGCAACTGAGAATAAACTTTGTGTTCCCAAGAAGCTAGGTGAAGGAAGGCTTTTACACAGATTTATCTCTCAGAACTGAGCATGAGGAGAGACATTCTTTCTTCAAGCACAAAGAGAACAGTTTGCACGAGAAACTATTACTCTGGTTTCTCAGTCTGTTTCCTACTGCCAATTTGAATTTCCTGCAGTTTTCACTGGAAAAACGAATTGGAGCTTGTACCACCCCATATAAATGTATGGAGTGTAGTTTGCAGGTGAAATGAAACTTTGTGTTCCCAGCAAACTAGGTGTAGTACGACATTCCAAAAGACTGATCTCTCAGATCCGAGCATGTTCAGAGAATTTCGTTCAGCTAGCACAAATGGAACGGTTTGCAGGAGAAAATTTTACTCTGGTTTCTCAGTCTGTTTACTAGTGCCGGTTTGAATTTCCTGCAGTTTTTATTTGAAAACCGAATTGGACCTTGTACCTCCCCATATATATATGTGGATTTTAGTTTGCAACCTAAAAGAAACTTTGTGTTCCCAACAAGTTAGGTGAAGGACAGCTTTCACATTCACATATGTCTCAGAACTGAACATGTGGAGAGAAATTCGTTCATCTTCATATAGGGAATGGGTTGCTGGAAAAACCTTTAATCTGGTTTCTCAGTCTGTTTCCTATGGCCGGCTGGAAGTTCCTGCAGTTCTCAGAGGTAATCCAAGTTGGAGCTAGTAACTTCCCATATATATGTATGGATTGAAGTTTGCAACTGAAAAGAAACTTTGTGTTCCCAACAAGCAAGTTGAAAAACGGCTTTCACACACATTTATCTCTCAGAACTGAGCATGGAGAGACTTTCTTTCCTCAAGCACAAAGGGAAATTTTTGCAGGAGAAAGTTTTACTCTGGTTTCTTAGTATGTTTCCTAATGCTGATTTGAATTTCCTGCAGTTTTCTCTGGAAAACCGAATTGGAGATTGTACCAACCCATATATATTTATGGAGTGTATTTTGCCACTGAAATTAAACTTTGTGTTCCCAACAAGCTAGGTGAAGGACGGCTTTCACACACACTAGTCTTTCAGAACTGAGCAAGTGGAGAGATGTTGGTTCATCTAGCACAAAATGAACAGGTTGCAGGAGAAACTTTTACTGTCATTTCTCAGTCTGTTTCCTACTGCCATTTAGAAGTTCCTAAAGTTTTCACTGGAATACCGATTTGGAGCTAGACCCTCCCCATATATATTTATGGAGTGTAGTTTGAACAGAAATGAAATTTTGTCATCACAACAAGCTAGGTTATGGACGGATTTCAAACACACATTTCTCTCAGAACTGAGCATATGGAGAGAAATTCTTTCATCTACACAAAGGGAGCGGGTTGCTAGAAAATCTTTTACCCTGAATTCTCAGTCTGTGTCCTTGTGCCACATTGATGTTCCTGAAGTATTCACTGGAAAACTGTGTTGGAGCAAAACCTCCCCATATATATGTATGGAGTACAGTTTGCAAATGAAAAGAAGCTTTGTGTTCCCAACAAGCTTCTTGAAGGACGGCTTTCACACACAATTATCTCTCAGAACCAAGCATGTTGAGAGACATTCGTTCAGCTAGTAGAAAAGGAACAGTTTGCAGGAGAAAATTTACTGTAGTTTCTCAGTCAGTTTACTAGTGCCGCTTTGAATTTCCTTTAGTTTTTACTAGAAAACCAATTTGGAGCTGGTACCTCCCCATATAAATATGTGGATTGTAATTTGCAACTGAAAAGAAACTATTTTTTTCCCAACAGACTAGGGGAAGGACGGCTTTCACACTCACTTATCTCTCAGAACTGAACATGTGGAGAGACGTACATTCATCTTCATAAAGGGGAAGATTTGCAGAAGTAATTTTAATCTGGTTTCTCAGTCTGTTTCCTAGTGCCGGCTTGAAGATCCTGCAGTTTTCACAGGAAATCTGATTTGGAGCTAGTACCTCCCCATATATATGAATGGTTTGAAGTTTGCAACTGAAAAGAAACTTTGTGTTCCCAACAAGCTAGGTGAAAAACGGCTTTCACACACTATTATCCCTTAGAATTAAGCATGTGGTGAGACGTTTGTTCATCTAGCACAAGGAGAATGGTATTCAGGGGAAACTTTTCCTCTGGATTCTCAGACTGTTTCCAAGTGCCGTTTTGAAATTCCTGAAGTTTTGATTTTAAAACATTGTTGGAGCTAGAACATCCTCATATACATATATGGACTGAAGTTTAAAACTGAAAAGGAACTTTGTTTTCCCAACAAGCTACGTGAAGTACAGATTTCACACACACTTATCTCTCAAAACAGAGCTTGTGGTGAGACGTTCATTCATTCAGCACAAAGGAAACTGGTTGCAGGGCAAACTTTTACTGTGTGTTATCTGTCTCTTTCCAAATGCCGTTTGACGTTCCTGCAGTTTTGTCTGAAAAACCGAGTTGGTTCTAGTACCTCTCAATATATATTTAAGGAGAGTAGTTTGCAACTGAAAGGAACTTTGTGTTTCCAACAAGTAAGATGAAGGCTGTCTTTCACACAAAATTATCTCTCATCTGAGCATGTGAAGAGACGTTCAGTCATCTAGCACATGGGAACTGGATGCAGGAGAAACTTTTAACTTATTTTCTCAGTCTGTTTCCTAGTGCCAGTTTTAATTTCCTGCAGATTTCACAGGAAAATTTTAATTGTAGCTAGTACCTCCACATATATATGTATGGATGTTGTTGGCAGCTGAAAACAATATTTGTGTTCCCAACAAACTAGGTGAAGAACGGCTTTCACATAGAATTAATTCTGAGAACTGAGCATATGGAGAGACGTTCATTCATGTAGCACAAATAGAACGGGTTTCAGGAGAAACCTTTACTCTGGTATCTTAGACTGTTTCCTAGTGCCGGATTGAAGTTCCTGCAGTTTAGACTGGAAAACAGATTTGGAGCTAGTACATCCCCATATATATGTATGTAGTGTAGTTTGCAACTGAAAAGAAATTTGTGTTCCCAACATGCTAGGTGAAGGACGGCTTTCACACACACAAAGCTCTCAGAACTGTGCATGTGAAGAGACGTTCGTACATCGAGCAAAACAGGAAAGGTTTGTAGGAGAATCTTTTTCTCTTGATTCTCAGTCTGTTTCCTAGTGTCAATTTTACATTCAGGCAGTTTAAACTGGAATACTGATATGGAGCTAGTACATCCCCATATATATATATGGAGTGTAGTTTGCAACTGAGAATAAACTTTGTGTTCCCAAGAAGCTAGGTGAAGGAAGGCTTTTACACAGATTTATCTCTCAGAACTGAGCATGAGGAGAGACATTCTTTCTTCAAGCACAAAGAGAACAGTTTGCACGAGAAACTATTACTCTGGTTTCTCAGTCTGTTTCCTACTGCCAATTTGAATTTCCTGCAGTTTTCACTGGAAAAACGAATTGGAGCTTGTACCACCCCATATAAATGTATGGAGTGTAGTTTGCAAGTGAAATGAAACTTTGTGTTCCCAGCAAACTAGGTGAAGTACGACATTCCAAAAGACTGATCTCTCAGATCCGAGCATGTTCAGAGAATTTCGTTCAGCTAGCACAAATGGAACGGTTTGCAGGAGAAAATTTTACTCTGGTTTCTCAGTCTGTTTACTAGTGCCGGTTTGAATTTCCTGCAGTTTTTATTTGAAAACCGAATTGGACCTTGTACCTCCCCATATATATATGTGGATTTTAGTTTGCAACCTAAAAGAAACTTTGTGTTCCCAACAAGTTAGGTGAAGGACAGCTTTCACATTCACATATGTCTCAGAACTGAACATGTGGAGAGAAATTCGTTCATCTTCATATAGGGAATGGGTTGCTGGAAAAACCTTTAATCTGGTTTCTCAGTCTGTTTCCTATGGCCGGCTGGAAGTTCCTGCAGTTCTCAGAGGTAATCCAAGTTGGAGCTAGTAACTTCCCATATATATGTATGGATTGAAGTTTGCAACTGAAAAGAAACTTTGTGTTCCCAACAAGCAAGTTGAAAAACGGCTTTCACACACATTTATCTCTCAGAACTGAGCATGGAGAGACTTTCTTTCCTCAAGCACAAAGGGAAATTTTTGCAGGAGAAAGTTTTACTCTGGTTTCTTAGTATGTTTCCTAATGCTGATTTGAATTTCCTGCAGTTTTCTCTGGAAAACCGAATTGGAGATTGTACCAACCCATATATATTTATGGAGTGTATTTTGCCACTGAAATTAAACTTTGTGTTCCCAACAAGCTAGGTGAAGGACGGCTTTCACACACACTAGTCTTTCAGAACTGAGCAAGTGGAGAGATGTTGGTTCATCTAGCACAAAATGAACAGGTTGCAGGAGAAACTTTTACTGTCATTTCTCAGTCTGTTTCCTACTGCCATTTAGAAGTTCCTAAAGTTTTCACTGGAATACCGATTTGGAGCTAGACCCTCCCCATATATATTTATGGAGTGTAGTTTGAACAGAAATGAAATTTTGTCATCACAACAAGCTAGGTTATGGACGGATTTCAAACACACATTTCTCTCAGAACTGAGCATATGGAGAGAAATTCTTTCATCTACACAAAGGGAGCGGGTTGCTAGAAAATCTTTTACCCTGAATTCTCAGTCTGTGTCCTTGTGCCACATTGATGTTCCTGAAGTATTCACTGGAAAACTGTGTTGGAGCAAAACCTCCCCATATATATGTATGGAGTACAGTTTGCAAATGAAAAGAAGCTTTGTGTTCCCAACAAGCTTCTTGAAGGACGGCTTTCACACACAATTATCTCTCAGAACCAAGCATGTTGAGAGACATTCGTTCAGCTAGTAGAAAAGGAACAGTTTGCAGGAGAAAATTTACTGTAGTTTCTCAGTCAGTTTACTAGTGCCGCTTTGAATTTCCTTTAGTTTTTACTAGAAAACCAATTTGGAGCTGGTACCTCCCCATATAAATATGTGGATTGTAATTTGCAACTGAAAAGAAACTATTTTTTTCCCAACAGACTAGGGGAAGGACGGCTTTCACACTCACTTATCTCTCAGAACTGAACATGTGGAGAGACGTACATTCATCTTCATAAAGGGGAAGATTTGCAGAAGTAATTTTAATCTGGTTTCTCAGTCTGTTTCCTAGTGCCGGCTTGAAGATCCTGCAGTTTTCACAGGAAATCTGATTTGGAGCTAGTACCTCCCCATATATATGAATGGTTTGAAGTTTGCAACTGAAAAGAAACTTTGTGTTCCCAACAAGCTAGGTGAAAAACGGCTTTCACACACTATTATCCCTTAGAATTAAGCATGTGGTGAGACGTTTGTTCATCTAGCACAAGGAGAATGGTATTCAGGGGAAACTTTTCCTCTGGATTCTCAGACTGTTTCCAAGTGCCGTTTTGAAATTCCTGAAGTTTTGATTTTAAAACATTGTTGGAGCTAGAACATCCTCATATACATATATGGACTGAAGTTTAAAACTGAAAAGGAACTTTGTTTTCCCAACAAGCTACGTGAAGTACAGATTTCACACACACTTATCTCTCAAAACAGAGCTTGTGGTGAGACGTTCATTCATTCAGCACAAAGGAAACTGGTTGCAGGGCAAACTTTTACTGTGTGTTATCTGTCTCTTTCCAAATGCCGTTTGACGTTCCTGCAGTTTTGTCTGAAAAACCGAGTTGGTTCTAGTACCTCTCAATATATATTTAAGGAGAGTAGTTTGCAACTGAAAGGAACTTTGTGTTTCCAACAAGTAAGATGAAGGCTGTCTTTCACACAAAATTATCTCTCATCTGAGCATGTGAAGAGACGTTCAGTCATCTAGCACATGGGAACTGGATGCAGGAGAAACTTTTAACTTATTTTCTCAGTCTGTTTCCTAGTGCCAGTTTTAATTTCCTGCAGATTTCACAGGAAAATTTTAATTGTAGCTAGTACCTCCACATATATATGTATGGATGTTGTTGGCAGCTGAAAACAATATTTGTGTTCCCAACAAACTAGGTGAAGAACGGCTTTCACATAGAATTAATTCTGAGAACTGAGCATATGGAGAGACGTTCATTCATGTAGCACAAATAGAACGGGTTTCAGGAGAAACCTTTACTCTGGTATCTTAGACTGTTTCCTAGTGCCGGATTGAAGTTCCTGCAGTTTAGACTGGAAAACAGATTTGGAGCTAGTACATCCCCATATATATGTATGTAGTGTAGTTTGCAACTGAAAAGAAATTTGTGTTCCCAACATGCTAGGTGAAGGACGGCTTTCACACACACAAAGCTCTCAGAACTGTGCATGTGAAGAGACGTTCGTACATCGAGCAAAACAGGAAAGGTTTGTAGGAGAATCTTTTTCTCTTGATTCTCAGTCTGTTTCCTAGTGTCAATTTTACATTCAGGCAGTTTAAACTGGAATACTGATATGGAGCTAGTACATCCCCATATATATATATGGAGTGTAGTTTGCAACTGAGAATAAACTTTGTGTTCCCAAGAAGCTAGGTGAAGGAAGGCTTTTACACAGATTTATCTCTCAGAACTGAGCATGAGGAGAGACATTCTTTCTTCAAGCACAAAGAGAACAGTTTGCACGAGAAACTATTACTCTGGTTTCTCAGTCTGTTTCCTACTGCCAATTTGAATTTCCTGCAGTTTTCACTGGAAAAACGAATTGGAGCTTGTACCACCCCATATAAATGTATGGAGTGTAGTTTGCAAGTGAAATGAAACTTTGTGTTCCCAGCAAACTAGGTGAAGTACGACATTCCAAAAGACTGATCTCTCAGATCCGAGCATGTTCAGAGAATTTCGTTCAGCTAGCACAAATGGAACGGTTTGCAGGAGAAAATTTTACTCTGGTTTCTCAGTCTGTTTACTAGTGCCGGTTTGAATTTCCTGCAGTTTTTATTTGAAAACCGAATTGGACCTTGTACCTCCCCATATATATATGTGGATTTTAGTTTGCAACCTAAAAGAAACTTTGTGTTCCCAACAAGTTAGGTGAAGGACAGCTTTCACATTCACATATGTCTCAGAACTGAACATGTGGAGAGAAATTCGTTCATCTTCATATAGGGAATGGGTTGCTGGAAAAACCTTTAATCTGGTTTCTCAGTCTGTTTCCTATGGCCGGCTGGAAGTTCCTGCAGTTCTCAGAGGTAATCCAAGTTGGAGCTAGTAACTTCCCATATATATGTATGGATTGAAGTTTGCAACTGAAAAGAAACTTTGTGTTCCCAACAAGCAAGTTGAAAAACGGCTTTCACACACATTTATCTCTCAGAACTGAGCATGGAGAGACTTTCTTTCCTCAAGCACAAAGGGAAATTTTTGCAGGAGAAAGTTTTACTCTGGTTTCTTAGTATGTTTCCTAATGCTGATTTGAATTTCCTGCAGTTTTCTCTGGAAAACCGAATTGGAGATTGTACCAACCCATATATATTTATGGAGTGTATTTTGCCACTGAAATTAAACTTTGTGTTCCCAACAAGCTAGGTGAAGGACGGCTTTCACACACACTAGTCTTTCAGAACTGAGCAAGTGGAGAGATGTTGGTTCATCTAGCACAAAATGAACAGGTTGCAGGAGAAACTTTTACTGTCATTTCTCAGTCTGTTTCCTACTGCCATTTAGAAGTTCCTAAAGTTTTCACTGGAATACCGATTTGGAGCTAGACCCTCCCCATATATATTTATGGAGTGTAGTTTGAACAGAAATGAAATTTTGTCATCACAACAAGCTAGGTTATGGACGGATTTCAAACACACATTTCTCTCAGAACTGAGCATATGGAGAGAAATTCTTTCATCTACACAAAGGGAGCGGGTTGCTAGAAAATCTTTTACCCTGAATTCTCAGTCTGTGTCCTTGTGCCACATTGATGTTCCTGAAGTATTCACTGGAAAACTGTGTTGGAGCAAAACCTCCCCATATATATGTATGGAGTACAGTTTGCAAATGAAAAGAAGCTTTGTGTTCCCAACAAGCTTCTTGAAGGACGGCTTTCACACACAATTATCTCTCAGAACCAAGCATGTTGAGAGACATTCGTTCAGCTAGTAGAAAAGGAACAGTTTGCAGGAGAAAATTTACTGTAGTTTCTCAGTCAGTTTACTAGTGCCGCTTTGAATTTCCTTTAGTTTTTACTAGAAAACCAATTTGGAGCTGGTACCTCCCCATATAAATATGTGGATTGTAATTTGCAACTGAAAAGAAACTATTTTTTTCCCAACAGACTAGGGGAAGGACGGCTTTCACACTCACTTATCTCTCAGAACTGAACATGTGGAGAGACGTACATTCATCTTCATAAAGGGGAAGATTTGCAGAAGTAATTTTAATCTGGTTTCTCAGTCTGTTTCCTAGTGCCGGCTTGAAGATCCTGCAGTTTTCACAGGAAATCTGATTTGGAGCTAGTACCTCCCCATATATATGAATGGTTTGAAGTTTGCAACTGAAAAGAAACTTTGTGTTCCCAACAAGCTAGGTGAAAAACGGCTTTCACACACTATTATCCCTTAGAATTAAGCATGTGGTGAGACGTTTGTTCATCTAGCACAAGGAGAATGGTATTCAGGGGAAACTTTTCCTCTGGATTCTCAGACTGTTTCCAAGTGCCGTTTTGAAATTCCTGAAGTTTTGATTTTAAAACATTGTTGGAGCTAGAACATCCTCATATACATATATGGACTGAAGTTTAAAACTGAAAAGGAACTTTGTTTTCCCAACAAGCTACGTGAAGTACAGATTTCACACACACTTATCTCTCAAAACAGAGCTTGTGGTGAGACGTTCATTCATTCAGCACAAAGGAAACTGGTTGCAGGGCAAACTTTTACTGTGTGTTATCTGTCTCTTTCCAAATGCCGTTTGACGTTCCTGCAGTTTTGTCTGAAAAACCGAGTTGGTTCTAGTACCTCTCAATATATATTTAAGGAGAGTAGTTTGCAACTGAAAGGAACTTTGTGTTTCCAACAAGTAAGATGAAGGCTGTCTTTCACACAAAATTATCTCTCATCTGAGCATGTGAAGAGACGTTCAGTCATCTAGCACATGGGAACTGGATGCAGGAGAAACTTTTAACTTATTTTCTCAGTCTGTTTCCTAGTGCCAGTTTTAATTTCCTGCAGATTTCACAGGAAAATTTTAATTGTAGCTAGTACCTCCACATATATATGTATGGATGTTGTTGGCAGCTGAAAACAATATTTGTGTTCCCAACAAACTAGGTGAAGAACGGCTTTCACATAGAATTAATTCTGAGAACTGAGCATATGGAGAGACGTTCATTCATGTAGCACAAATAGAACGGGTTTCAGGAGAAACCTTTACTCTGGTATCTTAGACTGTTTCCTAGTGCCGGATTGAAGTTCCTGCAGTTTAGACTGGAAAACAGATTTGGAGCTAGTACATCCCCATATATATGTATGTAGTGTAGTTTGCAACTGAAAAGAAATTTGTGTTCCCAACATGCTAGGTGAAGGACGGCTTTCACACACACAAAGCTCTCAGAACTGTGCATGTGAAGAGACGTTCGTACATCGAGCAAAACAGGAAAGGTTTGTAGGAGAATCTTTTTCTCTTGATTCTCAGTCTGTTTCCTAGTGTCAATTTTACATTCAGGCAGTTTAAACTGGAATACTGATATGGAGCTAGTACATCCCCATATATATATATGGAGTGTAGTTTGCAACTGAGAATAAACTTTGTGTTCCCAAGAAGCTAGGTGAAGGAAGGCTTTTACACAGATTTATCTCTCAGAACTGAGCATGAGGAGAGACATTCTTTCTTCAAGCACAAAGAGAACAGTTTGCACGAGAAACTATTACTCTGGTTTCTCAGTCTGTTTCCTACTGCCAATTTGAATTTCCTGCAGTTTTCACTGGAAAAACGAATTGGAGCTTGTACCACCCCATATAAATGTATGGAGTGTAGTTTGCAAGTGAAATGAAACTTTGTGTTCCCAGCAAACTAGGTGAAGTACGACATTCCAAAAGACTGATCTCTCAGATCCGAGCATGTTCAGAGAATTTCGTTCAGCTAGCACAAATGGAACGGTTTGCAGGAGAAAATTTTACTCTGGTTTCTCAGTCTGTTTACTAGTGCCGGTTTGAATTTCCTGCAGTTTTTATTTGAAAACCGAATTGGACCTTGTACCTCCCCATATATATATGTGGATTTTAGTTTGCAACCTAAAAGAAACTTTGTGTTCCCAACAAGTTAGGTGAAGGACAGCTTTCACATTCACATATGTCTCAGAACTGAACATGTGGAGAGAAATTCGTTCATCTTCATATAGGGAATGGGTTGCTGGAAAAACCTTTAATCTGGTTTCTCAGTCTGTTTCCTATGGCCGGCTGGAAGTTCCTGCAGTTCTCAGAGGTAATCCAAGTTGGAGCTAGTAACTTCCCATATATATGTATGGATTGAAGTTTGCAACTGAAAAGAAACTTTGTGTTCCCAACAAGCAAGTTGAAAAACGGCTTTCACACACATTTATCTCTCAGAACTGAGCATGGAGAGACTTTCTTTCCTCAAGCACAAAGGGAAATTTTTGCAGGAGAAAGTTTTACTCTGGTTTCTTAGTATGTTTCCTAATGCTGATTTGAATTTCCTGCAGTTTTCTCTGGAAAACCGAATTGGAGATTGTACCAACCCATATATATTTATGGAGTGTATTTTGCCACTGAAATTAAACTTTGTGTTCCCAACAAGCTAGGTGAAGGACGGCTTTCACACACACTAGTCTTTCAGAACTGAGCAAGTGGAGAGATGTTGGTTCATCTAGCACAAAATGAACAGGTTGCAGGAGAAACTTTTACTGTCATTTCTCAGTCTGTTTCCTACTGCCATTTAGAAGTTCCTAAAGTTTTCACTGGAATACCGATTTGGAGCTAGACCCTCCCCATATATATTTATGGAGTGTAGTTTGAACAGAAATGAAATTTTGTCATCACAACAAGCTAGGTTATGGACGGATTTCAAACACACATTTCTCTCAGAACTGAGCATATGGAGAGAAATTCTTTCATCTACACAAAGGGAGCGGGTTGCTAGAAAATCTTTTACCCTGAATTCTCAGTCTGTGTCCTTGTGCCACATTGATGTTCCTGAAGTATTCACTGGAAAACTGTGTTGGAGCAAAACCTCCCCATATATATGTATGGAGTACAGTTTGCAAATGAAAAGAAGCTTTGTGTTCCCAACAAGCTTCTTGAAGGACGGCTTTCACACACAATTATCTCTCAGAACCAAGCATGTTGAGAGACATTCGTTCAGCTAGTAGAAAAGGAACAGTTTGCAGGAGAAAATTTACTGTAGTTTCTCAGTCAGTTTACTAGTGCCGCTTTGAATTTCCTTTAGTTTTTACTAGAAAACCAATTTGGAGCTGGTACCTCCCCATATAAATATGTGGATTGTAATTTGCAACTGAAAAGAAACTATTTTTTTCCCAACAGACTAGGGGAAGGACGGCTTTCACACTCACTTATCTCTCAGAACTGAACATGTGGAGAGACGTACATTCATCTTCATAAAGGGGAAGATTTGCAGAAGTAATTTTAATCTGGTTTCTCAGTCTGTTTCCTAGTGCCGGCTTGAAGATCCTGCAGTTTTCACAGGAAATCTGATTTGGAGCTAGTACCTCCCCATATATATGAATGGTTTGAAGTTTGCAACTGAAAAGAAACTTTGTGTTCCCAACAAGCTAGGTGAAAAACGGCTTTCACACACTATTATCCCTTAGAATTAAGCATGTGGTGAGACGTTTGTTCATCTAGCACAAGGAGAATGGTATTCAGGGGAAACTTTTCCTCTGGATTCTCAGACTGTTTCCAAGTGCCGTTTTGAAATTCCTGAAGTTTTGATTTTAAAACATTGTTGGAGCTAGAACATCCTCATATACATATATGGACTGAAGTTTAAAACTGAAAAGGAACTTTGTTTTCCCAACAAGCTACGTGAAGTACAGATTTCACACACACTTATCTCTCAAAACAGAGCTTGTGGTGAGACGTTCATTCATTCAGCACAAAGGAAACTGGTTGCAGGGCAAACTTTTACTGTGTGTTATCTGTCTCTTTCCAAATGCCGTTTGACGTTCCTGCAGTTTTGTCTGAAAAACCGAGTTGGTTCTAGTACCTCTCAATATATATTTAAGGAGAGTAGTTTGCAACTGAAAGGAACTTTGTGTTTCCAACAAGTAAGATGAAGGCTGTCTTTCACACAAAATTATCTCTCATCTGAGCATGTGAAGAGACGTTCAGTCATCTAGCACATGGGAACTGGATGCAGGAGAAACTTTTAACTTATTTTCTCAGTCTGTTTCCTAGTGCCAGTTTTAATTTCCTGCAGATTTCACAGGAAAATTTTAATTGTAGCTAGTACCTCCACATATATATGTATGGATGTTGTTGGCAGCTGAAAACAATATTTGTGTTCCCAACAAACTAGGTGAAGAACGGCTTTCACATAGAATTAATTCTGAGAACTGAGCATATGGAGAGACGTTCATTCATGTAGCACAAATAGAACGGGTTTCAGGAGAAACCTTTACTCTGGTATCTTAGACTGTTTCCTAGTGCCGGATTGAAGTTCCTGCAGTTTAGACTGGAAAACAGATTTGGAGCTAGTACATCCCCATATATATGTATGTAGTGTAGTTTGCAACTGAAAAGAAATTTGTGTTCCCAACATGCTAGGTGAAGGACGGCTTTCACACACACAAAGCTCTCAGAACTGTGCATGTGAAGAGACGTTCGTACATCGAGCAAAACAGGAAAGGTTTGTAGGAGAATCTTTTTCTCTTGATTCTCAGTCTGTTTCCTAGTGTCAATTTTACATTCAGGCAGTTTAAACTGGAATACTGATATGGAGCTAGTACATCCCCATATATATATATGGAGTGTAGTTTGCAACTGAGAATAAACTTTGTGTTCCCAAGAAGCTAGGTGAAGGAAGGCTTTTACACAGATTTATCTCTCAGAACTGAGCATGAGGAGAGACATTCTTTCTTCAAGCACAAAGAGAACAGTTTGCACGAGAAACTATTACTCTGGTTTCTCAGTCTGTTTCCTACTGCCAATTTGAATTTCCTGCAGTTTTCACTGGAAAAACGAATTGGAGCTTGTACCACCCCATATAAATGTATGGAGTGTAGTTTGCAAGTGAAATGAAACTTTGTGTTCCCAGCAAACTAGGTGAAGTACGACATTCCAAAAGACTGATCTCTCAGATCCGAGCATGTTCAGAGAATTTCGTTCAGCTAGCACAAATGGAACGGTTTGCAGGAGAAAATTTTACTCTGGTTTCTCAGTCTGTTTACTAGTGCCGGTTTGAATTTCCTGCAGTTTTTATTTGAAAACCGAATTGGACCTTGTACCTCCCCATATATATATGTGGATTTTAGTTTGCAACCTAAAAGAAACTTTGTGTTCCCAACAAGTTAGGTGAAGGACAGCTTTCACATTCACATATGTCTCAGAACTGAACATGTGGAGAGAAATTCGTTCATCTTCATATAGGGAATGGGTTGCTGGAAAAACCTTTAATCTGGTTTCTCAGTCTGTTTCCTATGGCCGGCTGGAAGTTCCTGCAGTTCTCAGAGGTAATCCAAGTTGGAGCTAGTAACTTCCCATATATATGTATGGATTGAAGTTTGCAACTGAAAAGAAACTTTGTGTTCCCAACAAGCAAGTTGAAAAACGGCTTTCACACACATTTATCTCTCAGAACTGAGCATGGAGAGACTTTCTTTCCTCAAGCACAAAGGGAAATTTTTGCAGGAGAAAGTTTTACTCTGGTTTCTTAGTATGTTTCCTAATGCTGATTTGAATTTCCTGCAGTTTTCTCTGGAAAACCGAATTGGAGATTGTACCAACCCATATATATTTATGGAGTGTATTTTGCCACTGAAATTAAACTTTGTGTTCCCAACAAGCTAGGTGAAGGACGGCTTTCACACACACTAGTCTTTCAGAACTGAGCAAGTGGAGAGATGTTGGTTCATCTAGCACAAAATGAACAGGTTGCAGGAGAAACTTTTACTGTCATTTCTCAGTCTGTTTCCTACTGCCATTTAGAAGTTCCTAAAGTTTTCACTGGAATACCGATTTGGAGCTAGACCCTCCCCATATATATTTATGGAGTGTAGTTTGAACAGAAATGAAATTTTGTCATCACAACAAGCTAGGTTATGGACGGATTTCAAACACACATTTCTCTCAGAACTGAGCATATGGAGAGAAATTCTTTCATCTACACAAAGGGAGCGGGTTGCTAGAAAATCTTTTACCCTGAATTCTCAGTCTGTGTCCTTGTGCCACATTGATGTTCCTGAAGTATTCACTGGAAAACTGTGTTGGAGCAAAACCTCCCCATATATATGTATGGAGTACAGTTTGCAAATGAAAAGAAGCTTTGTGTTCCCAACAAGCTTCTTGAAGGACGGCTTTCACACACAATTATCTCTCAGAACCAAGCATGTTGAGAGACATTCGTTCAGCTAGAAGAAAAGGAACAGTTTGCAGGAGAAAATTTACTGTAGTTTCTCAGTCAGTTTACTAGTGCCGCTTTGAATTTCCTTTAGTTTTTACTAGAAAACCAATTTGGAGCTGGTACCTCCCCATATAAATATGTGGATTGTAATTTGCAACTGAAAAGAAACTATTTTTTTCCCAACAGACTAGGGGAAGGACGGCTTTCACACTCACTTATCTCTCAGAACTGAACATGTGGAGAGACGTACATTCATCTTCATAAAGGGGAAGATTTGCAGAAGTAATTTTAATCTGGTTTCTCAGTCTGTTTCCTAGTGCCGGCTTGAAGATCCTGCAGTTTTCACAGGAAATCTGATTTGGAGCTTGTACCTCCCCATATATATGAATGGTTTGAAGTTTGCAACTGAAAAGAAACTTTGTGTTCCCAACAAGCTAGGTGAAAAACGGCTTTCACACACTATTATCCCTTAGAATTAAGCATGTGGTGAGACGTTTGTTCATCTAGCACAAGGAGAATGGTATTCAGGGGAAACTTTTCCTCTGGATTCTCAGACTGTTTCCAAGTGCCGTTTTGAAATTCCTGAAGTTTTGATTTTAAAACATTGTTGGAGCTAGAACATCCTCATATACATATATGGACTGAAGTTTAAAACTGAAAAGGAACTTTGTTTTCCCAACAAGCTACGTGAAGTACAGATTTCACACACACTTATCTCTCAAAACAGAGCTTGTGGTGAGACGTTCATTCATTCAGCACAAAGGAAACTGGTTGCAGGGCAAACTTTTACTGTGTGTTATCTGTCTCTTTCCAAATGCCGTTTGACGTTCCTGCAGTTTTGTCTGAAAAACCGAGTTGGTTCTAGTACCTCTCAATATATATTTAAGGAGAGTAGTTTGCAACTGAAAGGAACTTTGTGTTTCCAACAAGTAAGATGAAGGCTGTCTTTCACACAAAATTATCTCTCATCTGAGCATGTGAAGAGACGTTCAGTCATCTAGCACATGGGAACTGGATGCAGGAGAAACTTTTAACTTATTTTCTCAGTCTGTTTCCTAGTGCCAGTTTTAATTTCCTGCAGATTTCACAGGAAAATTTTAATTGTAGCTAGTACCTCCACATATATATGTATGGATGTTGTTGGCAGCTGAAAACAATATTTGTGTTCCCAACAAACTAGGTGAAGAACGGCTTTCACATAGAATTAATTCTGAGAACTGAGCATATGGAGAGACGTTCATTCATGTAGCACAAATAGAACGGGTTTCAGGAGAAACCTTTACTCTGGTATCTTAGACTGTTTCCTAGTGCCGGATTGAAGTTCCTGCAGTTTAGACTGGAAAACAGATTTGGAGCTAGTACATCCCCATATATATGTATGTAGTGTAGTTTGCAACTGAAAAGAAATTTGTGTTCCCAACATGCTAGGTGAAGGACGGCTTTCACACACACAAAGCTCTCAGAACTGTGCATGTGAAGAGACGTTCGTACATCGAGCAAAACAGGAAAGGTTTGTAGGAGAATCTTTTTCTCTTGATTCTCAGTCTGTTTCCTAGTGTCAATTTTACATTCAGGCAGTTTAAACTGGAATACTGATATGGAGCTAGTACATCCCCATATATATATATGGAGTGTAGTTTGCAACTGAGAATAAACTTTGTGTTCCCAAGAAGCTAGGTGAAGGAAGGCTTTTACACAGATTTATCTCTCAGAACTGAGCATGAGGAGAGACATTCTTTCTTCAAGCACAAAGAGAACAGTTTGCACGAGAAACTATTACTCTGGTTTCTCAGTCTGTTTCCTACTGCCAATTTGAATTTCCTGCAGTTTTCACTGGAAAAACGAATTGGAGCTTGTACCACCCCATATAAATGTATGGAGTGTAGTTTGCAAGTGAAATGAAACTTTGTGTTCCCAGCAAACTAGGTGAAGTACGACATTCCAAAAGACTGATCTCTCAGATCCGAGCATGTTCAGAGAATTTCGTTCAGCTAGCACAAATGGAACGGTTTGCAGGAGAAAATTTTACTCTGGTTTCTCAGTCTGTTTACTAGTGCCGGTTTGAATTTCCTGCAGTTTTTATTTGAAAACCGAATTGGACCTTGTACCTCCCCATATATATATGTGGATTTTAGTTTGCAACCTAAAAGAAACTTTGTGTTCCCAACAAGTTAGGTGAAGGACAGCTTTCACATTCACATATGTCTCAGAACTGAACATGTGGAGAGAAATTCGTTCATCTTCATATAGGGAATGGGTTGCTGGAAAAACCTTTAATCTGGTTTCTCAGTCTGTTTCCTATGGCCGGCTGGAAGTTCCTGCAGTTCTCAGAGGTAATCCAAGTTGGAGCTAGTAACTTCCCATATATATGTATGGATTGAAGTTTGCAACTGAAAAGAAACTTTGTGTTCCCAACAAGCAAGTTGAAAAACGGCTTTCACACACATTTATCTCTCAGAACTGAGCATGGAGAGACTTTCTTTCCTCAAGCACAAAGGGAAATTTTTGCAGGAGAAAGTTTTACTCTGGTTTCTTAGTATGTTTCCTAATGCTGATTTGAATTTCCTGCAGTTTTCTCTGGAAAACCGAATTGGAGATTGTACCAACCCATATATATTTATGGAGTGTATTTTGCCACTGAAATTAAACTTTGTGTTCCCAACAAGCTAGGTGAAGGACGGCTTTCACACACACTAGTCTTTCAGAACTGAGCAAGTGGAGAGATGTTGGTTCATCTAGCACAAAATGAACAGGTTGCAGGAGAAACTTTTACTGTCATTTCTCAGTCTGTTTCCTACTGCCATTTAGAAGTTCCTAAAGTTTTCACTGAAATACCGATTTGGAGCTAGACCCTCCCCATATATATTTATGGAGTGTAGTTTGAACAGAAATGAAATTTTGTCATCACAACAAGCTAGGTTATGGACGGATTTCAAACACACATTTCTCTCAGAACTGAGCATATGGAGAGAAATTCTTTCATCTACACAAAGGGAGCGGGTTGCTAGAAAATCTTTTACCCTGAATTCTCAGTCTGTGTCCTTGTGCCACATTGATGTTCCTGAAGTATTCACTGGAAAACTGTGTTGGAGCAAAACCTCCCCATATATATGTATGGAGTACAGTTTGCAAATGAAAAGAAGCTTTGTGTTCCCAACAAGCTTCTTGAAGGACGGCTTTCACACACAATTATCTCTCAGAACCAAGCATGTTGAGAGACATTCGTTCAGCTAGTAGAAAAGGAACAGTTTGCAGGAGAAAATTTACTGTAGTTTCTCAGTCAGTTTACTAGTGCCGCTTTGAATTTCCTTTAGTTTTTACTAGAAAACCAATTTGGAGCTGGTACCTCCCCATATAAATATGTGGATTGTAATTTGCAACTGAAAAGAAACTATTTTTTTCCCAACAGACTAGGGGAAGGACGGCTTTCACACTCACTTATCTCTCAGAACTGAACATGTGGAGAGACGTACATTCATCTTCATAAAGGGGAAGATTTGCAGAAGTAATTTTAATCTGGTTTCTCAGTCTGTTTCCTAGTGCCGGCTTGAAGATCCTGCAGTTTTCACAGGAAATCTGATTTGGAGCTAGTACCTCCCCATATATATGAATGGTTTGAAGTTTGCAACTGAAAAGAAACTTTGTGTTCCCAACAAGCTAGGTGAAAAACGGCTTTCACACACTATTATCCCTTAGAATTAAGCATGTGGTGAGACGTTTGTTCATCTAGCACAAGGAGAATGGTATTCAGGGGAAACTTTTCCTCTGGATTCTCAGACTGTTTCCAAGTGCCGTTTTGAAATTCCTGAAGTTTTGATTTTAAAACATTGTTGGAGCTAGAACATCCTCATATACATATATGGACTGAAGTTTAAAACTGAAAAGGAACTTTGTTTTCCCAACAAGCTACGTGAAGTACAGATTTCACACACACTTATCTCTCAAAACAGAGCTTGTGGTGAGACGTTCATTCATTCAGCACAAAGGAAACTGGTTGCAGGGCAAACTTTTACTGTGTGTTATCTGTCTCTTTCCAAATGCCGTTTGACGTTCCTGCAGTTTTGTCTGAAAAACCGAGTTGGTTCTAGTACCTCTCAATATATATTTAAGGAGAGTAGTTTGCAACTGAAAGGAACTTTGTGTTTCCAACAAGTAAGATGAAGGCTGTCTTTCACACAAAATTATCTCTCATCTGAGCATGTGAAGAGACGTTCAGTCATCTAGCACATGGGAACTGGATGCAGGAGAAACTTTTAACTTATTTTCTCAGTCTGTTTCCTAGTGCCAGTTTTAATTTCCTGCAGATTTCACAGGAAAATTTTAATTGTAGCTAGTACCTCCACATATATATGTATGGATGTTGTTGGCAGCTGAAAACAATATTTGTGTTCCCAACAAACTAGGTGAAGAACGGCTTTCACATAGAATTAATTCTGAGAACTGAGCATATGGAGAGACGTTCATTCATGTAGCACAAATAGAACGGGTTTCAGGAGAAACCTTTACTCTGGTATCTTAGACTGTTTCCTAGTGCCGGATTGAAGTTCCTGCAGTTTAGACTGGAAAACAGATTTGGAGCTAGTACATCCCCATATATATGTATGTAGTGTAGTTTGCAACTGAAAAGAAATTTGTGTTCCCAACATGCTAGGTGAAGGACGGCTTTCACACACACAAAGCTCTCAGAACTGTGCATGTGAAGAGACGTTCGTACATCGAGCAAAACAGGAAAGGTTTGTAGGAGAATCTTTTTCTCTTGATTCTCAGTCTGTTTCCTAGTGTCAATTTTACATTCAGGCAGTTTAAACTGGAATACTGATATGGAGCTAGTACATCCCCATATATATATATGGAGTGTAGTTTGCAACTGAGAATAAACTTTGTGTTCCCAAGAAGCTAGGTGAAGGAAGGCTTTTACACAGATTTATCTCTCAGAACTGAGCATGAGGAGAGACATTCTTTCTTCAAGCACAAAGAGAACAGTTTGCACGAGAAACTATTACTCTGGTTTCTCAGTCTGTTTCCTACTGCCAATTTGAATTTCCTGCAGTTTTCACTGGAAAAACGAATTGGAGCTTGTACCACCCCATATAAATGTATGGAGTGTAGTTTGCAAGTGAAATGAAACTTTGTGTTCCCAGCAAACTAGGTGAAGTACGACATTCCAAAAGACTGATCTCTCAGATCCGAGCATGTTCAGAGAATTTCGTTCAGCTAGCACAAATGGAACGGTTTGCAGGAGAAAATTTTACTCTGGTTTCTCAGTCTGTTTACTAGTGCCGGTTTGAATTTCCTGCAGTTTTTATTTGAAAACCGAATTGGACCTTGTACCTCCCCATATATATATGTGGATTTTAGTTTGCAACCTAAAAGAAACTTTGTGTTCCCAACAAGTTAGGTGAAGGACAGCTTTCACATTCACATATGTCTCAGAACTGAACATGTGGAGAGAAATTCGTTCATCTTCATATAGGGAATGGGTTGCTGGAAAAACCTTTAATCTGGTTTCTCAGTCTGTTTCCTATGGCCGGCTGGAAGTTCCTGCAGTTCTCAGAGGTAATCCAAGTTGGAGCTAGTAACTTCCCATATATATGTATGGATTGAAGTTTGCAACTGAAAAGAAACTTTGTGTTCCCAACAAGCAAGTTGAAAAACGGCTTTCACACACATTTATCTCTCAGAACTGAGCATGGAGAGACTTTCTTTCCTCAAGCACAAAGGGAAATTTTTGCAGGAGAAAGTTTTACTCTGGTTTCTTAGTATGTTTCCTAATGCTGATTTGAATTTCCTGCAGTTTTCTCTGGAAAACCGAATTGGAGATTGTACCAACCCATATATATTTATGGAGTGTATTTTGCCACTGAAATTAAACTTTGTGTTCCCAACAAGCTAGGTGAAGGACGGCTTTCACACACACTAGTCTTTCAGAACTGAGCAAGTGGAGAGATGTTGGTTCATCTAGCACAAAATGAACAGGTTGCAGGAGAAACTTTTACTGTCATTTCTCAGTCTGTTTCCTACTGCCATTTAGAAGTTCCTAAAGTTTTCACTGGAATACCGATTTGGAGCTAGACCCTCCCCATATATATTTATGGAGTGTAGTTTGAACAGAAATGAAATTTTGTCATCACAACAAGCTAGGTTATGGACGGATTTCAAACACACATTTCTCTCAGAACTGAGCATATGGAGAGAAATTCTTTCATCT
This sequence comes from Camelus dromedarius, assembly GCF_036321535.1. Taxonomy (NCBI): domain Eukaryota; kingdom Metazoa; phylum Chordata; class Mammalia; order Artiodactyla; family Camelidae; genus Camelus; species Camelus dromedarius. Next base: position 60,043 of record NC_087473.1, on the reverse strand, counting down.
ACACAAAGGGAGCGGGTTGCTAGAAAATCTTTTACCCTGAATTCTCAGTCTGTGTCCTTGTGCCACATTGATGTTCCTGAAGTATTCACTGGAAAACTGTGTTGGAGCAAAACCTCCCCATATATATGTATGGAGTACAGTTTGCAAATGAAAAGAAGCTTTGTGTTCCCAACAAGCTTCTTGAAGGACGGCTTTCACACACAATTATCTCTCAGAACCAAGCATGTTGAGAGACATTCGTTCAGCTAGTAGAAAAGGAACAGTTTGCAGGAGAAAATTTACTGTAGTTTCTCAGTCAGTTTACTAGTGCCGCTTTGAATTTCCTTTAGTTTTTACTAGAAAACCAATTTGGAGCTGGTACCTCCCCATATAAATATGTGGATTGTAATTTGCAACTGAAAAGAAACTATTTTTTTCCCAACAGACTAGGGGAAGGACGGCTTTCACACTCACTTATCTCTCAGAACTGAACATGTGGAGAGACGTACATTCATCTTCATAAAGGGGAAGATTTGCAGAAGTAATTTTAATCTGGTTTCTCAGTCTGTTTCCTAGTGCCGGCTTGAAGATCCTGCAGTTTTCACAGGAAATCTGATTTGGAGCTAGTACCTCCCCATATATATGAATGGTTTGAAGTTTGCAACTGAAAAGAAACTTTGTGTTCCCAACAAGCTAGGTGAAAAACGGCTTTCACACACTATTATCCCTTAGAATTAAGCATGTGGTGAGACGTTTGTTCATCTAGCACAAGGAGAATGGTATTCAGGGGAAACTTTTCCTCTGGATTCTCAGACTGTTTCCAAGTGCCGTTTTGAAATTCCTGAAGTTTTGATTTTAAAACATTGTTGGAGCTAGAACATCCTCATATACATATATGGACTGAAGTTTAAAACTGAAAAGGAACTTTGTTTTCCCAACAAGCTACGTGAAGTACAGATTTCACACACACTTATCTCTCAAAACAGAGCTTGTGGTGAGACGTTCATTCATTCAGCACAAAGGAAACTGGTTGCAGGGCAAACTTTTACTGTGTGTTATCTGTCTCTTTCCAAATGCCGTTTGACGTTCCTGCAGTTTTGTCTGAAAAACCGAGTTGGTTCTAGTACCTCTCAATATATATTTAAGGAGAGTAGTTTGCAACTGAAAGGAACTTTGTGTTTCCAACAAGTAAGATGAAGGCTGTCTTTCACACAAAATTATCTCTCATCTGAGCATGTGAAGAGACGTTCAGTCATCTAGCACATGGGAACTGGATGCAGGAGAAACTTTTAACTTATTTTCTCAGTCTGTTTCCTAGTGCCAGTTTTAATTTCCTGCAGATTTCACAGGAAAATTTTAATTGTAGCTAGTACCTCCACATATATATGTATGGATGTTGTTGGCAGCTGAAAACAATATTTGTGTTCCCAACAAACTAGGTGAAGAACGGCTTTCACATAGAATTAATTCTGAGAACTGAGCATATGGAGAGACGTTCATTCATGTAGCACAAATAGAACGGGTTTCAGGAGAAACCTTTACTCTGGTATCTTAGACTGTTTCCTAGTGCCGGATTGAAGTTCCTGCAGTTTAGACTGGAAAACAGATTTGGAGCTAGTACATCCCCATATATATGTATGTAGTGTAGTTTGCAACTGAAAAGAAATTTGTGTTCCCAACATGCTAGGTGAAGGACGGCTTTCACACACACAAAGCTCTCAGAACTGTGCATGTGAAGAGACGTTCGTACATCGAGCAAAACAGGAAAGGTTTGTAGGAGAATCTTTTTCTCTTGATTCTCAGTCTGTTTCCTAGTGTCAATTTTACATTCAGGCAGTTTAAACTGGAATACTGATATGGAGCTAGTACATCCCCATATATATATATGGAGTGTAGTTTGCAACTGAGAATAAACTTTGTGTTCCCAAGAAGCTAGGTGAAGGAAGGCTTTTACACAGATTTATCTCTCAGAACTGAGCATGAGGAGAGACATTCTTTCTTCAAGCACAAAGAGAACAGTTTGCACGAGAAACTATTACTCTGGTTTCTCAGTCTGTTTCCTACTGCCAATTTGAATTTCCTGCAGTTTTCACTGGAAAAACGAATTGGAGCTTGTACCACCCCATATAAATGTATGGAGTGTAGTTTGCAAGTGAAATGAAACTTTGTGTTCCCAGCAAACTAGGTGAAGTACGACATTCCAAAAGACTGATCTCTCAGATCCGAGCATGTTCAGAGAATTTCGTTCAGCTAGCACAAATGGAACGGTTTGCAGGAGAAAATTTTACTCTGGTTTCTCAGTCTGTTTACTAGTGCCGGTTTGAATTTCCTGCAGTTTTTATTTGAAAACCGAATTGGACCTTGTACCTCCCCATATATATATGTGGATTTTAGTTTGCAACCTAAAAGAAACTTTGTGTTCCCAACAAGTTAGGTGAAGGACAGCTTTCACATTCACATATGTCTCAGAACTGAACATGTGGAGAGAAATTCGTTCATCTTCATATAGGGAATGGGTTGCTGGAAAAACCTTTAATCTGGTTTCTCAGTCTGTTTCCTATGGCCGGCTGGAAGTTCCTGCAGTTCTCAGAGGTAATCCAAGTTGGAGCTAGTAACTTCCCATATATATGTATGGATTGAAGTTTGCAACTGAAAAGAAACTTTGTGTTCCCAACAAGCAAGTTGAAAAACGGCTTTCACACACATTTATCTCTCAGAACTGAGCATGGAGAGACTTTCTTTCCTCAAGCACAAAGGGAAATTTTTGCAGGAGAAAGTTTTACTCTGGTTTCTTAGTATGTTTCCTAATGCTGATTTGAATTTCCTGCAGTTTTCTCTGGAAAACCGAATTGGAGATTGTACCAACCCATATATATTTATGGAGTGTATTTTGCCACTGAAATTAAACTTTGTGTTCCCAACAAGCTAGGTGAAGGACGGCTTTCACACACACTAGTCTTTCAGAACTGAGCAAGTGGAGAGATGTTGGTTCATCTAGCACAAAATGAACAGGTTGCAGGAGAAACTTTTACTGTCATTTCTCAGTCTGTTTCCTACTGCCATTTAGAAGTTCCTAAAGTTTTCACTGGAATACCGATTTGGAGCTAGACCCTCCCCATATATATTTATGGAGTGTAGTTTGAACAGAAATGAAATTTTGTCATCACAACAAGCTAGGTTATGGACGGATTTCAAACACACATTTCTCTCAGAACTGAGCATATGGAGAGAAATTCTTTCATCTACACAAAGGGAGCGGGTTGCTAGAAAATCTTTTACCCTGAATTCTCAGTCTGTGTCCTTGTGCCACATTGATGTTCCTGAAGTATTCACTGGAAAACTGTGTTGGAGCAAAACCTCCCCATATATATGTATGGAGTACAGTTTGCAAATGAAAAGAAGCTTTGTGTTCCCAACAAGCTTCTTGAAGGACGGCTTTCACACACAATTATCTCTCAGAACCAAGCATGTTGAGAGACATTCGTTCAGCTAGTAGAAAAGGAACAGTTTGCAGGAGAAAATTTACTGTAGTTTCTCAGTCAGTTTACTAGTGCCGCTTTGAATTTCCTTTAGTTTTTACTAGAAAACCAATTTGGAGCTGGTACCTCCCCATATAAATATGTGGATTGTAATTTGCAACTGAAAAGAAACTATTTTTTTCCCAACAGACTAGGGGAAGGACGGCTTTCACACTCACTTATCTCTCAGAACTGAACATGTGGAGAGACGTACATTCATCTTCATAAAGGGGAAGATTTGCAGAAGTAATTTTAATCTGGTTTCTCAGTCTGTTTCCTAGTGCCGGCTTGAAGATCCTGCAGTTTTCACAGGAAATCTGATTTGGAGCTAGTACCTCCCCATATATATGAATGGTTTGAAGTTTGCAACTGAAAAGAAACTTTGTGTTCCCAACAAGCTAGGTGAAAAACGGCTTTCACACACTATTATCCCTTAGAATTAAGCATGTGGTGAGACGTTTGTTCATCTAGCACAAGGAGAATGGTATTCAGGGGAAACTTTTCCTCTGGATTCTCAGACTGTTTCCAAGTGCCGTTTTGAAATTCCTGAAGTTTTGATTTTAAAACATTGTTGGAGCTAGAACATCCTCATATACATATATGGACTGAAGTTTAAAACTGAAAAGGAACTTTGTTTTCCCAACAAGCTACGTGAAGTACAGATTTCACACACACTTATCTCTCAAAACAGAGCTTGTGGTGAGACGTTCATTCATTCAGCACAAAGGAAACTGGTTGCAGGGCAAACTTTTACTGTGTGTTATCTGTCTCTTTCCAAATGCCGTTTGACGTTCCTGCAGTTTTGTCTGAAAAACCGAGTTGGTTCTAGTACCTCTCAATATATATTTAAGGAGAGTAGTTTGCAACTGAAAGGAACTTTGTGTTTCCAACAAGTAAGATGAAGGCTGTCTTTCACACAAAATTATCTCTCATCTGAGCATGTGAAGAGACGTTCAGTCATCTAGCACATGGGAACTGGATGCAGGAGAAACTTTTAACTTATTTTCTCAGTCTGTTTCCTAGTGCCAGTTTTAATTTCCTGCAGATTTCACAGGAAAATTTTAATTGTAGCTAGTACCTCCACATATATATGTATGGATGTTGTTGGCAGCTGAAAACAATATTTGTGTTCCCAACAAACTAGGTGAAGAACGGCTTTCACATAGAATTAATTCTGAGAACTGAGCATATGGAGAGACGTTCATTCATGTAGCACAAATAGAACGGGTTTCAGGAGAAACCTTTACTCTGGTATCTTAGACTGTTTCCTAGTGCCGGATTGAAGTTCCTGCAGTTTAGACTGGAAAACAGATTTGGAGCTAGTACATCCCCATATATATGTATGTAGTGTAGTTTGCAACTGAAAAGAAATTTGTGTTCCCAACATGCTAGGTGAAGGACGGCTTTCACACACACAAAGCTCTCAGAACTGTGCATGTGAAGAGACGTTCGTACATCGAGCAAAACAGGAAAGGTTTGTAGGAGAATCTTTTTCTCTTGATTCTCAGTCTGTTTCCTAGTGTCAATTTTACATTCAGGCAGTTTAAACTGGAATACTGATATGGAGCTAGTACATCCCCATATATATATATGGAGTGTAGTTTGCAACTGAGAATAAACTTTGTGTTCCCAAGAAGCTAGGTGAAGGAAGGCTTTTACACAGATTTATCTCTCAGAACTGAGCATGAGGAGAGACATTCTTTCTTCAAGCACAAAGAGAACAGTTTGCACGAGAAACTATTACTCTGGTTTCTCAGTCTGTTTCCTACTGCCAATTTGAATTTCCTGCAGTTTTCACTGGAAAAACGAATTGGAGCTTGTACCACCCCATATAAATGTATGGAGTGTAGTTTGCAAGTGAAATGAAACTTTGTGTTCCCAGCAAACTAGGTGAAGTACGACATTCCAAAAGACTGATCTCTCAGATCCGAGCATGTTCAGAGAATTTCGTTCAGCTAGCACAAATGGAACGGTTTGCAGGAGAAAATTTTACTCTGGTTTCTCAGTCTGTTTACTAGTGCCGGTTTGAATTTCCTGCAGTTTTTATTTGAAAACCGAATTGGACCTTGTACCTCCCCATATATATATGTGGATTTTAGTTTGCAACCTAAAAGAAACTTTGTGTTCCCAACAAGTTAGGTGAAGGACAGCTTTCACATTCACATATGTCTCAGAACTGAACATGTGGAGAGAAATTCGTTCATCTTCATATAGGGAATGGGTTGCTGGAAAAACCTTTAATCTGGTTTCTCAGTCTGTTTCCTATGGCCGGCTGGAAGTTCCTGCAGTTCTCAGAGGTAATCCAAGTTGGAGCTAGTAACTTCCCATATATATGTATGGATTGAAGTTTGCAACTGAAAAGAAACTTTGTGTTCCCAACAAGCAAGTTGAAAAACGGCTTTCACACACATTTATCTCTCAGAACTGAGCATGGAGAGACTTTCTTTCCTCAAGCACAAAGGGAAATTTTTGCAGGAGAAAGTTTTACTCTGGTTTCTTAGTATGTTTCCTAATGCTGATTTGAATTTCCTGCAGTTTTCTCTGGAAAACCGAATTGGAGATTGTACCAACCCATATATATTTATGGAGTGTATTTTGCCACTGAAATTAAACTTTGTGTTCCCAACAAGCTAGGTGAAGGACGGCTTTCACACACACTAGTCTTTCAGAACTGAGCAAGTGGAGAGATGTTGGTTCATCTAGCACAAAATGAACAGGTTGCAGGAGAAACTTTTACTGTCATTTCTCAGTCTGTTTCCTACTGCCATTTAGAAGTTCCTAAAGTTTTCACTGGAATACCGATTTGGAGCTAGACCCTCCCCATATATATTTATGGAGTGTAGTTTGAACAGAAATGAAATTTTGTCATCACAACAAGCTAGGTTATGGACGGATTTCAAACACACATTTCTCTCAGAACTGAGCATATGGAGAGAAATTCTTTCATCTACACAAAGGGAGCGGGTTGCTAGAAAATCTTTTACCCTGAATTCTCAGTCTGTGTCCTTGTGCCACATTGATGTTCCTGAAGTATTCACTGGAAAACTGTGTTGGAGCAAAACCTCCCCATATATATGTATGGAGTACAGTTTGCAAATGAAAAGAAGCTTTGTGTTCCCAACAAGCTTCTTGAAGGACGGCTTTCACACACAATTATCTCTCAGAACCAAGCATGTTGAGAGACATTCGTTCAGCTAGTAGAAAAGGAACAGTTTGCAGGAGAAAATTTACTGTAGTTTCTCAGTCAGTTTACTAGTGCCGCTTTGAATTTCCTTTAGTTTTTACTAGAAAACCAATTTGGAGCTGGTACCTCCCCATATAAATATGTGGATTGTAATTTGCAACTGAAAAGAAACTATTTTTTTCCCAACAGACTAGGGGAAGGACGGCTTTCACACTCACTTATCTCTCAGAACTGAACATGTGGAGAGACGTACATTCATCTTCATAAAGGGGAAGATTTGCAGAAGTAATTTTAATCTGGTTTCTCAGTCTGTTTCCTAGTGCCGGCTTGAAGATCCTGCAGTTTTCACAGGAAATCTGATTTGGAGCTAGTACCTCCCCATATATATGAATGGTTTGAAGTTTGCAACTGAAAAGAAACTTTGTGTTCCCAACAAGCTAGGTGAAAAACGGCTTTCACACACTATTATCCCTTAGAATTAAGCATGTGGTGAGACGTTTGTTCATCTAGCACAAGGAGAATGGTATTCAGGGGAAACTTTTCCTCTGGATTCTCAGACTGTTTCCAAGTGCCGTTTTGAAATTCCTGAAGTTTTGATTTTAAAACATTGTTGGAGCTAGAACATCCTCATATACATATATGGACTGAAGTTTAAAACTGAAAAGGAACTTTGTTTTCCCAACAAGCTACGTGAAGTACAGATTTCACACACACTTATCTCTCAAAACAGAGCTTGTGGTGAGACGTTCATTCATTCAGCACAAAGGAAACTGGTTGCAGGGCAAACTTTTACTGTGTGTTATCTGTCTCTTTCCAAATGCCGTTTGACGTTCCTGCAGTTTTGTCTGAAAAACCGAGTTGGTTCTAGTACCTCTCAATATATATTTAAGGAGAGTAGTTTGCAACTGAAAGGAACTTTGTGTTTCCAACAAGTAAGATGAAGGCTGTCTTTCACACAAAATTATCTCTCATCTGAGCATGTGAAGAGACGTTCAGTCATCTAGCACATGGGAACTGGATGCAGGAGAAACTTTTAACTTATTTTCTCAGTCTGTTTCCTAGTGCCAGTTTTAATTTCCTGCAGATTTCACAGGAAAATTTTAATTGTAGCTAGTACCTCCACATATATATGTATGGATGTTGTTGGCAGCTGAAAACAATATTTGTGTTCCCAACAAACTAGGTGAAGAACGGCTTTCACATAGAATTAATTCTGAGAACTGAGCATATGGAGAGACGTTCATTCATGTAGCACAAATAGAACGGGTTTCAGGAGAAACCTTTACTCTGGTATCTTAGACTGTTTCCTAGTGCCGGATTGAAGTTCCTGCAGTTTAGACTGGAAAACAGATTTGGAGCTAGTACATCCCCATATATATGTATGTAGTGTAGTTTGCAACTGAAAAGAAATTTGTGTTCCCAACATGCTAGGTGAAGGACGGCTTTCACACACACAAAGCTCTCAGAACTGTGCATGTGAAGAGACGTTCGTACATCGAGCAAAACAGGAAAGGTTTGTAGGAGAATCTTTTTCTCTTGATTCTCAGTCTGTTTCCTAGTGTCAATTTTACATTCAGGCAGTTTAAACTGGAATACTGATATGGAGCTAGTACATCCCCATATATATATATGGAGTGTAGTTTGCAACTGAGAATAAACTTTGTGTTCCCAAGAAGCTAGGTGAAGGAAGGCTTTTACACAGATTTATCTCTCAGAACTGAGCATGAGGAGAGACATTCTTTCTTCAAGCACAAAGAGAACAGTTTGCACGAGAAACTATTACTCTGGTTTCTCAGTCTGTTTCCTACTGCCAATTTGAATTTCCTGCAGTTTTCACTGGAAAAACGAATTGGAGCTTGTACCACCCCATATAAATGTATGGAGTGTAGTTTGCAAGTGAAATGAAACTTTGTGTTCCCAGCAAACTAGGTGAAGTACGACATTCCAAAAGACTGATCTCTCAGATCCGAGCATGTTCAGAGAATTTCGTTCAGCTAGCACAAATGGAACGGTTTGCAGGAGAAAATTTTACTCTGGTTTCTCAGTCTGTTTACTAGTGCCGGTTTGAATTTCCTGCAGTTTTTATTTGAAAACCGAATTGGACCTTGTACCTCCCCATATATATATGTGGATTTTAGTTTGCAACCTAAAAGAAACTTTGTGTTCCCAACAAGTTAGGTGAAGGACAGCTTTCACATTCACATATGTCTCAGAACTGAACATGTGGAGAGAAATTCGTTCATCTTCATATAGGGAATGGGTTGCTGGAAAAACCTTTAATCTGGTTTCTCAGTCTGTTTCCTATGGCCGGCTGGAAGTTCCTGCAGTTCTCAGAGGTAATCCAAGTTGGAGCTAGTAACTTCCCATATATATGTATGGATTGAAGTTTGCAACTGAAAAGAAACTTTGTGTTCCCAACAAGCAAGTTGAAAAACGGCTTTCACACACATTTATCTCTCAGAACTGAGCATGGAGAGACTTTCTTTCCTCAAGCACAAAGGGAAATTTTTGCAGGAGAAAGTTTTACTCTGGTTTCTTAGTATGTTTCCTAATGCTGATTTGAATTTCCTGCAGTTTTCTCTGGAAAACCGAATTGGAGATTGTACCAACCCATATATATTTATGGAGTGTATTTTGCCACTGAAATTAAACTTTGTGTTCCCAACAAGCTAGGTGAAGGACGGCTTTCACACACACTAGTCTTTCAGAACTGAGCAAGTGGAGAGATGTTGGTTCATCTAGCACAAAATGAACAGGTTGCAGGAGAAACTTTTACTGTCATTTCTCAGTCTGTTTCCTACTGCCATTTAGAAGTTCCTAAAGTTTTCACTGGAATACCGATTTGGAGCTAGACCCTCCCCATATATATTTATGGAGTGTAGTTTGAACAGAAATGAAATTTTGTCATCACAACAAGCTAGGTTATGGACGGATTTCAAACACACATTTCTCTCAGAACTGAGCATATGGAGAGAAATTCTTTCATCTACACAAAGGGAGCGGGTTGCTAGAAAATCTTTTACCCTGAATTCTCAGTCTGTGTCCTTGTGCCACATTGATGTTCCTGAAGTATTCACTGGAAAACTGTGTTGGAGCAAAACCTCCCCATATATATGTATGGAGTACAGTTTGCAAATGAAAAGAAGCTTTGTGTTCCCAACAAGCTTCTTGAAGGACGGCTTTCACACACAATTATCTCTCAGAACCAAGCATGTTGAGAGACATTCGTTCAGCTAGTAGAAAAGGAACAGTTTGCAGGAGAAAATTTACTGTAGTTTCTCAGTCAGTTTACTAGTGCCGCTTTGAATTTCCTTTAGTTTTTACTAGAAAACCAATTTGGAGCTGGTACCTCCCCATATAAATATGTGGATTGTAATTTGCAACTGAAAAGAAACTATTTTTTTCCCAACAGACTAGGGGAAGGACGGCTTTCACACTCACTTATCTCTCAGAACTGAACATGTGGAGAGACGTACATTCATCTTCATAAAGGGGAAGATTTGCAGAAGTAATTTTAATCTGGTTTCTCAGTCTGTTTCCTAGTGCCGGCTTGAAGATCCTGCAGTTTTCACAGGAAATCTGATTTGGAGCTAGTACCTCCCCATATATATGAATGGTTTGAAGTTTGCAACTGAAAAGAAACTTTGTGTTCCCAACAAGCTAGGTGAAAAACGGCTTTCACACACTATTATCCCTTAGAATTAAGCATGTGGTGAGACGTTTGTTCATCTAGCACAAGGAGAATGGTATTCAGGGGAAACTTTTCCTCTGGATTCTCAGACTGTTTCCAAGTGCCGTTTTGAAATTCCTGAAGTTTTGATTTTAAAACATTGTTGGAGCTAGAACATCCTCATATACATATATGGACTGAAGTTTAAAACTGAAAAGGAACTTTGTTTTCCCAACAAGCTACGTGAAGTACAGATTTCACACACACTTATCTCTCAAAACAGAGCTTGTGGTGAGACGTTCATTCATTCAGCACAAAGGAAACTGGTTGCAGGGCAAACTTTTACTGTGTGTTATCTGTCTCTTTCCAAATGCCGTTTGACGTTCCTGCAGTTTTGTCTGAAAAACCGAGTTGGTTCTAGTACCTCTCAATATATATTTAAGGAGAGTAGTTTGCAACTGAAAGGAACTTTGTGTTTCCAACAAGTAAGATGAAGGCTGTCTTTCACACAAAATTATCTCTCATCTGAGCATGTGAAGAGACGTTCAGTCATCTAGCACATGGGAACTGGATGCAGGAGAAACTTTTAACTTATTTTCTCAGTCTGTTTCCTAGTGCCAGTTTTAATTTCCTGCAGATTTCACAGGAAAATTTTAATTGTAGCTAGTACCTCCACATATATATGTATGGATGTTGTTGGCAGCTGAAAACAATATTTGTGTTCCCAACAAACTAGGTGAAGAACGGCTTTCACATAGAATTAATTCTGAGAACTGAGCATATGGAGAGACGTTCATTCATGTAGCACAAATAGAACGGGTTTCAGGAGAAACCTTTACTCTGGTATCTTAGACTGTTTCCTAGTGCCGGATTGAAGTTCCTGCAGTTTAGACTGGAAAACAGATTTGGAGCTAGTACATCCCCATATATATGTATGTAGTGTAGTTTGCAACTGAAAAGAAATTTGTGTTCCCAACATGCTAGGTGAAGGACGGCTTTCACACACACAAAGCTCTCAGAACTGTGCATGTGAAGAGACGTTCGTACATCGAGCAAAACAGGAAAGGTTTGTAGGAGAATCTTTTTCTCTTGATTCTCAGTCTGTTTCCTAGTGTCAATTTTACATTCAGGCAGTTTAAACTGGAATACTGATATGGAGCTAGTACATCCCCATATATATATATGGAGTGTAGTTTGCAACTGAGAATAAACTTTGTGTTCCCAAGAAGCTAGGTGAAGGAAGGCTTTTACACAGATTTATCTCTCAGAACTGAGCATGAGGAGAGACATTCTTTCTTCAAGCACAAAGAGAACAGTTTGCACGAGAAACTATTACTCTGGTTTCTCAGTCTGTTTCCTACTGCCAATTTGAATTTCCTGCAGTTTTCACTGGAAAAACGAATTGGAGCTTGTACCACCCCATATAAATGTATGGAGTGTAGTTTGCAAGTGAAATGAAACTTTGTGTTCCCAGCAAACTAGGTGAAGTACGACATTCCAAAAGACTGATCTCTCAGATCCGAGCATGTTCAGAGAATTTCGTTCAGCTAGCACAAATGGAACGGTTTGCAGGAGAAAATTTTACTCTGGTTTCTCAGTCTGTTTACTAGTGCCGGTTTGAATTTCCTGCAGTTTTTATTTGAAAACCGAATTGGACCTTGTACCTCCCCATATATATATGTGGATTTTAGTTTGCAACCTAAAAGAAACTTTGTGTTCCCAACAAGTTAGGTGAAGGACAGCTTTCACATTCACATATGTCTCAGAACTGAACATGTGGAGAGAAATTCGTTCATCTTCATATAGGGAATGGGTTGCTGGAAAAACCTTTAATCTGGTTTCTCAGTCTGTTTCCTATGGCCGGCTGGAAGTTCCTGCAGTTCTCAGAGGTAATCCAAGTTGGAGCTAGTAACTTCCCATATATATGTATGGATTGAAGTTTGCAACTGAAAAGAAACTTTGTGTTCCCAACAAGCAAGTTGAAAAACGGCTTTCACACACATTTATCTCTCAGAACTGAGCATGGAGAGACTTTCTTTCCTCAAGCACAAAGGGAAATTTTTGCAGGAGAAAGTTTTACTCTGGTTTCTTAGTATGTTTCCTAATGCTGATTTGAATTTCCTGCAGTTTTCTCTGGAAAACCGAATTGGAGATTGTACCAACCCATATATATTTATGGAGTGTATTTTGCCACTGAAATTAAACTTTGTGTTCCCAACAAGCTAGGTGAAGGACGGCTTTCACACACACTAGTCTTTCAGAACTGAGCAAGTGGAGAGATGTTGGTTCATCTAGCACAAAATGAACAGGTTGCAGGAGAAACTTTTACTGTCATTTCTCAGTCTGTTTCCTACTGCCATTTAGAAGTTCCTAAAGTTTTCACTGGAATACCGATTTGGAGCTAGACCCTCCCCATATATATTTATGGAGTGTAGTTTGAACAGAAATGAAATTTTGTCATCACAACAAGCTAGGTTATGGACGGATTTCAAACACACATTTCTCTCAGAACTGAGCATATGGAGAGAAATTCTTTCATCTACACAAAGGGAGCGGGTTGCTAGAAAATCTTTTACCCTGAATTCTCAGTCTGTGTCCTTGTGCCACATTGATGTTCCTGAAGTATTCACTGGAAAACTGTGTTGGAGCAAAACCTCCCCATATATATGTATGGAGTACAGTTTGCAAATGAAAAGAAGCTTTGTGTTCCCAACAAGCTTCTTGAAGGACGGCTTTCACACACAATTATCTCTCAGAACCAAGCATGTTGAGAGACATTCGTTCAGCTAGAAGAAAAGGAACAGTTTGCAGGAGAAAATTTACTGTAGTTTCTCAGTCAGTTTACTAGTGCCGCTTTGAATTTCCTTTAGTTTTTACTAGAAAACCAATTTGGAGCTGGTACCTCCCCATATAAATATGTGGATTGTAATTTGCAACTGAAAAGAAACTATTTTTTTCCCAACAGACTAGGGGAAGGACGGCTTTCACACTCACTTATCTCTCAGAACTGAACATGTGGAGAGACGTACATTCATCTTCATAAAGGGGAAGATTTGCAGAAGTAATTTTAATCTGGTTTCTCAGTCTGTTTCCTAGTGCCGGCTTGAAGATCCTGCAGTTTTCACAGGAAATCTGATTTGGAGCTAGTACCTCCCCATATATATGAATGGTTTGAAGTTTGCAACTGAAAAGAAACTTTGTGTTCCCAACAAGCTAGGTGAAAAACGGCTTTCACACACTATTATCCCTTAGAATTAAGCATGTGGTGAGACGTTTGTTCATCTAGCACAAGGAGAATGGTATTCAGGGGAAACTTTTCCTCTGGATTCTCAGACTGTTTCCAAGTGCCGTTTTGAAATTCCTGAAGTTTTGATTTTAAAACATTGTTGGAGCTAGAACATCCTCATATACATATATGGACTGAAGTTTAAAACTGAAAAGGAACTTTGTTTTCCCAACAAGCTACGTGAAGTACAGATTTCACACACACTTATCTCTCAAAACAGAGCTTGTGGTGAGACGTTCATTCATTCAGCACAAAGGAAACTGGTTGCAGGGCAAACTTTTACTGTGTGTTATCTGTCTCTTTCCAAATGCCGTTTGACGTTCCTGCAGTTTTGTCTGAAAAACCGAGTTGGTTCTAGTACCTCTCAATATATATTTAAGGAGAGTAGTTTGCAACTGAAAGGAACTTTGTGTTTCCAACAAGTAAGATGAAGGCTGTCTTTCACACAAAATTATCTCTCATCTGAGCATGTGAAGAGACGTTCAGTCATCTAGCACATGGGAACTGGATGCAGGAGAAACTTTTAACTTATTTTCTCAGTCTGTTTCCTAGTGCCAGTTTTAATTTCCTGCAGATTTCACAGGAAAATTTTAATTGTAGCTAGTACCTCCACATATATATGTATGGATGTTGTTGGCAGCTGAAAACAATATTTGTGTTCCCAACAAACTAGGTGAAGAACGGCTTTCACATAGAATTAATTCTGAGAACTGAGCATATGGAGAGACGTTCATTCATGTAGCACAAATAGAACGGGTTTCAGGAGAAACCTTTACTCTGGTATCTTAGACTGTTTCCTAGTGCCGGATTGAAGTTCCTGCAGTTTAGACTGGAAAACAGATTTGGAGCTAGTACATCCCCATATATATGTATGTAGTGTAGTTTGCAACTGAAAAGAAATTTGTGTTCCCAACATGCTAGGTGAAGGACGGCTTTCACACACACAAAGCTCTCAGAACTGTGCATGTGAAGAGACGTTCGTACATCGAGCAAAACAGGAAAGGTTTGTAGGAGAATCTTTTTCTCTTGATTCTCAGTCTGTTTCCTAGTGTCAATTTTACATTCAGGCAGTTTAAACTGGAATACTGATATGGAGCTAGTACATCCCCATATATATATATGGAGTGTAGTTTGCAACTGAGAATAAACTTTGTGTTCCCAAGAAGCTAGGTGAAGGAAGGCTTTTACACAGATTTATCTCTCAGAACTGAGCATGAGGAGAGACATTCTTTCTTCAAGCACAAAGAGAACAGTTTGCACGAGAAACTATTACTCTGGTTTCTCAGTCTGTTTCCTACTGCCAATTTGAATTTCCTGCAGTTTTCACTGGAAAAACGAATTGGAGCTTGTACCACCCCATATAAATGTATGGAGTGTAGTTTGCAAGTGAAATGAAACTTTGTGTTCCCAGCAAACTAGGTGAAGTACGACATTCCAAAAGACTGATCTCTCAGATCCGAGCATGTTCAGAGAATTTCGTTCAGCTAGCACAAATGGAACGGTTTGCAGGAGAAAATTTTACTCTGGTTTCTCAGTCTGTTTACTAGTGCCGGTTTGAATTTCCTGCAGTTTTTATTTGAAAACCGAATTGGACCTTGTACCTCCCCATATATATATGTGGATTTTAGTTTGCAACCTAAAAGAAACTTTGTGTTCCCAACAAGTTAGGTGAAGGACAGCTTTCACATTCACATATGTCTCAGAACTGAACATGTGGAGAGAAATTCGTTCATCTTCATATAGGGAATGGGTTGCTGGAAAAACCTTTAATCTGGTTTCTCAGTCTGTTTCCTATGGCCGGCTGGAAGTTCCTGCAGTTCTCAGAGGTAATCCAAGTTGGAGCTAGTAACTTCCCATATATATGTATGGATTGAAGTTTGCAACTGAAAAGAAACTTTGTGTTCCCAACAAGCAAGTTGAAAAACGGCTTTCACACACATTTATCTCTCAGAACTGAGCATGGAGAGACTTTCTTTCCTCAAGCACAAAGGGAAATTTTTGCAGGAGAAAGTTTTACTCTGGTTTCTTAGTATGTTTCCTAATGCTGATTTGAATTTCCTGCAGTTTTCTCTGGAAAACCGAATTGGAGATTGTACCAACCCATATATATTTATGGAGTGTATTTTGCCACTGAAATTAAACTTTGTGTTCCCAACAAGCTAGGTGAAGGACGGCTTTCACACACACTAGTCTTTCAGAACTGAGCAAGTGGAGAGATGTTGGTTCATCTAGCACAAAATGAACAGGTTGCAGGAGAAACTTTTACTGTCATTTCTCAGTCTGTTTCCTACTGCCATTTAGAAGTTCCTAAAGTTTTCACTGAAATACCGATTTGGAGCTAGACCCTCCCCATATATATTTATGGAGTGTAGTTTGAACAGAAATGAAATTTTGTCATCACAACAAGCTAGGTTATGGACGGATTTCAAACACACATTTCTCTCAGAACTGAGCATATGGAGAGAAATTCTTTCATCTACACAAAGGGAGCGGGTTGCTAGAAAATCTTTTACCCTGAATTCTCAGTCTGTGTCCTTGTGCCACATTGATGTTCCTGAAGTATTCACTGGAAAACTGTGTTGGAGCAAAACCTCCCCATATATATGTATGGAGTACAGTTTGCAAATGAAAAGAAGCTTTGTGTTCCCAACAAGCTTCTTGAAGGACGGCTTTCACACACAATTATCTCTCAGAACCAAGCATGTTGAGAGACATTCGTTCAGCTAGTAGAAAAGGAACAGTTTGCAGGAGAAAATTTACTGTAGTTTCTCAGTCAGTTTACTAGTGCCGCTTTGAATTTCCTTTAGTTTTTACTAGAAAACCAATTTGGAGCTGGTACCTCCCCATATAAATATGTGGATTGTAATTTGCAACTGAAAAGAAACTATTTTTTTCCCAACAGACTAGGGGAAGGACGGCTTTCACACTCACTTATCTCTCAGAACTGAACATGTGGAGAGACGTACATTCATCTTCATAAAGGGGAAGATTTGCAGAAGTAATTTTAATCTGGTTTCTCAGTCTGTTTCCTAGTGCCGGCTTGAAGATCCTGCAGTTTTCACAGGAAATCTGATTTGGAGCTAGTACCTCCCCATATATATGAATGGTTTGAAGTTTGCAACTGAAAAGAAACTTTGTGTTCCCAACAAGCTAGGTGAAAAACGGCTTTCACACACTATTATCCCTTAGAATTAAGCATGTGGTGAGACGTTTGTTCATCTAGCACAAGGAGAATGGTATTCAGGGGAAACTTTTCCTCTGGATTCTCAGACTGTTTCCAAGTGCCGTTTTGAAATTCCTGAAGTTTTGATTTTAAAACATTGTTGGAGCTAGAACATCCTCATATACATATATGGACTGAAGTTTAAAACTGAAAAGGAACTTTGTTTTCCCAACAAGCTACGTGAAGTACAGATTTCACACACACTTATCTCTCAAAACAGAGCTTGTGGTGAGACGTTCATTCATTCAGCACAAAGGAAACTGGTTGCAGGGCAAACTTTTACTGTGTGTTATCTGTCTCTTTCCAAATGCCGTTTGACGTTCCTGCAGTTTTGTCTGAAAAACCGAGTTGGTTCTAGTACCTCTCAATATATATTTAAGGAGAGTAGTTTGCAACTGAAAGGAACTTTGTGTTTCCAACAAGTAAGATGAAGGCTGTCTTTCACACAAAATTATCTCTCATCTGAGCATGTGAAGAGACGTTCAGTCATCTAGCACATGGGAACTGGATGCAGGAGAAACTTTTAACTTATTTTCTCAGTCTGTTTCCTAGTGCCAGTTTTAATTTCCTGCAGATTTCACAGGAAAATTTTAATTGTAGCTAGTACCTCCACATATATATGTATGGATGTTGTTGGCAGCTGAAAACAATATTTGTGTTCCCAACAAACTAGGTGAAGAACGGCTTTCACATAGAATTAATTCTGAGAACTGAGCATATGGAGAGACGTTCATTCATGTAGCACAAATAGAACGGGTTTCAGGAGAAACCTTTACTCTGGTATCTTAGACTGTTTCCTAGTGCCGGATTGAAGTTCCTGCAGTTTAGACTGGAAAACAGATTTGGAGCTAGTACATCCCCATATATATGTATGTAGTGTAGTTTGCAACTGAAAAGAAATTTGTGTTCCCAACATGCTAGGTGAAGGACGGCTTTCACACACACAAAGCTCTCAGAACTGTGCATGTGAAGAGACGTTCGTACATCGAGCAAAACAGGAAAGGTTTGTAGGAGAATCTTTTTCTCTTGATTCTCAGTCTGTTTCCTAGTGTCAATTTTACATTCAGGCAGTTTAAACTGGAATACTGATATGGAGCTAGTACATCCCCATATATATATATGGAGTGTAGTTTGCAACTGAGAATAAACTTTGTGTTCCCAAGAAGCTAGGTGAAGGAAGGCTTTTACACAGATTTATCTCTCAGAACTGAGCATGAGGAGAGACATTCTTTCTTCAAGCACAAAGAGAACAGTTTGCACGAGAAACTATTACTCTGGTTTCTCAGTCTGTTTCCTACTGCCAATTTGAATTTCCTGCAGTTTTCACTGGAAAAACGAATTGGAGCTTGTACCACCCCATATAAATGTATGGAGTGTAGTTTGCAAGTGAAATGAAACTTTGTGTTCCCAGCAAACTAGGTGAAGTACGACATTCCAAAAGACTGATCTCTCAGATCCGAGCATGTTCAGAGAATTTCGTTCAGCTAGCACAAATGGAACGGTTTGCAGGAGAAAATTTTACTCTGGTTTCTCAGTCTGTTTACTAGTGCCGGTTTGAATTTCCTGCAGTTTTTATTTGAAAACCGAATTGGACCTTGTACCTCCCCATATATATATGTGGATTTTAGTTTGCAACCTAAAAGAAACTTTGTGTTCCCAACAAGTTAGGTGAAGGACAGCTTTCACATTCACATATGTCTCAGAACTGAACATGTGGAGAGAAATTCGTTCATCTTCATATAGGGAATGGGTTGCTGGAAAAACCTTTAATCTGGTTTCTCAGTCTGTTTCCTATGGCCGGCTGGAAGTTCCTGCAGTTCTCAGAGGTAATCCAAGTTGGAGCTAGTAACTTCCCATATATATGTATGGATTGAAGTTTGCAACTGAAAAGAAACTTTGTGTTCCCAACAAGCAAGTTGAAAAACGGCTTTCACACACATTTATCTCTCAGAACTGAGCATGGAGAGACTTTCTTTCCTCAAGCACAAAGGGAAATTTTTGCAGGAGAAAGTTTTACTCTGGTTTCTTAGTATGTTTCCTAATGCTGATTTGAATTTCCTGCAGTTTTCTCTGGAAAACCGAATTGGAGATTGTACCAACCCATATATATTTATGGAGTGTATTTTGCCACTGAAATTAAACTTTGTGTTCCCAACAAGCTAGGTGAAGGACGGCTTTCACACACACTAGTCTTTCAGAACTGAGCAAGTGGAGAGATGTTGGTTCATCTAGCACAAAATGAACAGGTTGCAGGAGAAACTTTTACTGTCATTTCTCAGTCTGTTTCCTACTGCCATTTAGAAGTTCCTAAAGTTTTCACTGGAATACCGATTTGGAGCTAGACCCTCCCCATATATATTTATGGAGTGTAGTTTGAACAGAAATGAAATTTTGTCATCACAACAAGCTAGGTTATGGACGGATTTCAAACACACATTTCTCTCAGAACTGAGCATATGGAGAGAAATTCTTTCATCTACACAAAGGGAGCGGGTTGCTAGAAAATCTTTTACCCTGAATTCTCAGTCTGTGTCCTTGTGCCACATTGATGTTCCTGAAGTATTCACTGGAAAACTGTGTTGGAGCAAAACCTCCCCATATATATGTATGGAGTACAGTTTGCAAATGAAAAGAAGCTTTGTGTTCCCAACAAGCTTCTTGAAGGACGGCTTTCACACACAATTATCTCTCAGAACCAAGCATGTTGAGAGACATTCGTTCAGCTAGTAGAAAAGGAACAGTTTGCAGGAGAAAATTTACTGTAGTTTCTCAGTCAGTTTACTAGTGCCGCTTTGAATTTCCTTTAGTTTTTACTAGAAAACCAATTTGGAGCTGGTACCTCCCCATATAAATATGTGGATTGTAATTTGCAACTGAAAAGAAACTATTTTTTTCCCAACAGACTAGGGGAAGGACGGCTTTCACACTCACTTATCTCTCAGAACTGAACATGTGGAGAGACGTACATTCATCTTCATAAAGGGGAAGATTTGCAGAAGTAATTTTAATCTGGTTTCTCAGTCTGTTTCCTAGTGCCGGCTTGAAGATCCTGCAGTTTTCACAGGAAATCTGATTTGGAGCTAGTACCTCCCCATATATATGAATGGTTTGAAGTTTGCAACTGAAAAGAAACTTTGTGTTCCCAACAAGCTAGGTGAAAAACGGCTTTCACACACTATTATCCCTTAGAATTAAGCATGTGGTGAGACGTTTGTTCATCTAGCACAAGGAGAATGGTATTCAGGGGAAACTTTTCCTCTGGATTCTCAGACTGTTTCCAAGTGCCGTTTTGAAATTCCTGAAGTTTTGATTTTAAAACATTGTTGGAGCTAGAACATCCTCATATACATATATGGACTGAAGTTTAAAACTGAAAAGGAACTTTGTTTTCCCAACAAGCTACGTGAAGTACAGATTTCACACACACTTATCTCTCAAAACAGAGCTTGTGGTGAGACGTTCATTCATTCAGCACAAAGGAAACTGGTTGCAGGGCAAACTTTTACTGTGTGTTATCTGTCTCTTTCCAAATGCCGTTTGACGTTCCTGCAGTTTTGTCTGAAAAACCGAGTTGGTTCTAGTACCTCTCAATATATATTTAAGGAGAGTAGTTTGCAACTGAAAGGAACTTTGTGTTTCCAACAAGTAAGATGAAGGCTGTCTTTCACACAAAATTATCTCTCATCTGAGCATGTGAAGAGACGTTCAGTCATCTAGCACATGGGAACTGGATGCAGGAGAAACTTTTAACTTATTTTCTCAGTCTGTTTCCTAGTGCCAGTTTTAATTTCCTGCAGATTTCACAGGAAAATTTTAATTGTAGCTAGTACCTCCACATATATATGTATGGATGTTGTTGGCAGCTGAAAACAATATTTGTGTTCCCAACAAACTAGGTGAAGAACGGCTTTCACATAGAATTAATTCTGAGAACTGAGCATATGGAGAGACGTTCATTCATGTAGCACAAATAGAACGGGTTTCAGGAGAAACCTTTACTCTGGTATCTTAGACTGTTTCCTAGTGCCGGATTGAAGTTCCTGCAGTTTAGACTGGAAAACAGATTTGGAGCTAGTACATCCCCATATATATGTATGTAGTGTAGTTTGCAACTGAAAAGAAATTTGTGTTCCCAACATGCTAGGTGAAGGACGGCTTTCACACACACAAAGCTCTCAGAACTGTGCATGTGAAGAGACGTTCGTACATCGAGCAAAACAGGAAAGGTTTGTAGGAGAATCTTTTTCTCTTGATTCTCAGTCTGTTTCCTAGTGTCAATTTTACATTCAGGCAGTTTAAACTGGAATACTGATATGGAGCTAGTACATCCCCATATATATATATGGAGTGTAGTTTGCAACTGAGAATAAACTTTGTGTTCCCAAGAAGCTAGGTGAAGGAAGGCTTTTACACAGATTTATCTCTCAGAACTGAGCATGAGGAGAGACATTCTTTCTTCAAGCACAAAGAGAACAGTTTGCACGAGAAACTATTACTCTGGTTTCTCAGTCTGTTTCCTACTGCCAATTTGAATTTCCTGCAGTTTTCACTGGAAAAACGAATTGGAGCTTGTACCACCCCATATAAATGTATGGAGTGTAGTTTGCAAGTGAAATGAAACTTTGTGTTCCCAGCAAACTAGGTGAAGTACGACATTCCAAAAGACTGATCTCTCAGATCCGAGCATGTTCAGAGAATTTCGTTCAGCTAGCACAAATGGAACGGTTTGCAGGAGAAAATTTTACTCTGGTTTCTCAGTCTGTTTACTAGTGCCGGTTTGAATTTCCTGCAGTTTTTATTTGAAAACCGAATTGGACCTTGTACCTCCCCATATATATATGTGGATTTTAGTTTGCAACCTAAAAGAAACTTTGTGTTCCCAACAAGTTAGGTGAAGGACAGCTTTCACATTCACATATGTCTCAGAACTGAACATGTGGAGAGAAATTCGTTCATCTTCATATAGGGAATGGGTTGCTGGAAAAACCTTTAATCTGGTTTCTCAGTCTGTTTCCTATGGCCGGCTGGAAGTTCCTGCAGTTCTCAGAGGTAATCCAAGTTGGAGCTAGTAACTTCCCATATATATGTATGGATTGAAGTTTGCAACTGAAAAGAAACTTTGTGTTCCCAACAAGCAAGTTGAAAAACGGCTTTCACACACATTTATCTCTCAGAACTGAGCATGGAGAGACTTTCTTTCCTCAAGCACAAAGGGAAATTTTTGCAGGAGAAAGTTTTACTCTGGTTTCTTAGTATGTTTCCTAATGCTGATTTGAATTTCCTGCAGTTTTCTCTGGAAAACCGAATTGGAGATTGTACCAACCCATATATATTTATGGAGTGTATTTTGCCACTGAAATTAAACTTTGTGTTCCCAACAAGCTAGGTGAAGGACGGCTTTCACACACACTAGTCTTTCAGAACTGAGCAAGTGGAGAGATGTTGGTTCATCTAGCACAAAATGAACAGGTTGCAGGAGAAACTTTTACTGTCATTTCTCAGTCTGTTTCCTACTGCCATTTAGAAGTTCCTAAAGTTTTCACTGGAATACCGATTTGGAGCTAGACCCTCCCCATATATATTTATGGAGTGTAGTTTGAACAGAAATGAAATTTTGTCATCACAACAAGCTAGGTTATGGACGGATTTCAAACACACATTTCTCTCAGAACTGAGCATATGGAGAGAAATTCTTTCATCTACACAAAGGGAGCGGGTTGCTAGAAAATCTTTTACCCTGAATTCTCAGTCTGTGTCCTTGTGCCACATTGATGTTCCTGAAGTATTCACTGGAAAACTGTGTTGGAGCAAAACCTCCCCATATATATGTATGGAGTACAGTTTGCAAATGAAAAGAAGCTTTGTGTTCCCAACAAGCTTCTTGAAGGACGGCTTTCACACACAATTATCTCTCAGAACCAAGCATGTTGAGAGACATTCGTTCAGCTAGAAGAAAAGGAACAGTTTGCAGGAGAAAATTTACTGTAGTTTCTCAGTCAGTTTACTAGTGCCGCTTTGAATTTCCTTTAGTTTTTACTAGAAAACCAATTTGGAGCTGGTACCTCCCCATATAAATATGTGGATTGTAATTTGCAACTGAAAAGAAACTATTTTTTTCCCAACAGACTAGGGGAAGGACGGCTTTCACACTCACTTATCTCTCAGAACTGAACATGTGGAGAGACGTACATTCATCTTCATAAAGGGGAAGATTTGCAGAAGTAATTTTAATCTGGTTTCTCAGTCTGTTTCCTAGTGCCGGCTTGAAGATCCTGCAGTTTTCACAGGAAATCTGATTTGGAGCTTGTACCTCCCCATATATATGAATGGTTTGAAGTTTGCAACTGAAAAGAAACTTTGTGTTCCCAACAAGCTAGGTGAAAAACGGCTTTCACACACTATTATCCCTTAGAATTAAGCATGTGGTGAGACGTTTGTTCATCTAGCACAAGGAGAATGGTATTCAGGGGAAACTTTTCCTCTGGATTCTCAGACTGTTTCCAAGTGCCGTTTTGAAATTCCTGAAGTTTTGATTTTAAAACATTGTTGGAGCTAGAACATCCTCATATACATATATGGACTGAAGTTTAAAACTGAAAAGGAACTTTGTTTTCCCAACAAGCTACGTGAAGTACAGATTTCACACACACTTATCTCTCAAAACAGAGCTTGTGGTGAGACGTTCATTCATTCAGCACAAAGGAAACTGGTTGCAGGGCAAACTTTTACTGTGTGTTATCTGTCTCTTTCCAAATGCCGTTTGACGTTCCTGCAGTTTTGTCTGAAAAACCGAGTTGGTTCTAGTACCTCTCAATATATATTTAAGGAGAGTAGTTTGCAACTGAAAGGAACTTTGTGTTTCCAACAAGTAAGATGAAGGCTGTCTTTCACACAAAATTATCTCTCATCTGAGCATGTGAAGAGACGTTCAGTCATCTAGCACATGGGAACTGGATGCAGGAGAATCTTTTAACTTATTTTCTCAGTCTGTTTCCTAGTGCCAGTTTTAATTTCCTGCAGATTTCACAGGAAAATTTTAATTGTAGCTAGTACCTCCACATATATATGTATGGATGTTGTTGGCAGCTGAAAACAATATTTGTGTTCCCAACAAACTAGGTGAAGAACGGCTTTCACATAGAATTAATTCTGAGAACTGAGCATATGGAGAGACGTTCATTCATGTAGCACAAATAGAACGGGTTTCAGGAGAAACCTTTACTCTGGTATCTTAGACTGTTTCCTAGTGCCGGATTGAAGTTCCTGCAGTTTAGACTGGAAAACAGATTTGGAGCTAGTACATCCCCATATATATGTATGTAGTGTAGTTTGCAACTGAAAAGAAATTTGTGTTCCCAACATGCTAGGTGAAGGACGGCTTTCACACACACAAAGCTCTCAGAACTGTGCATGTGAAGAGACGTTCGTACATCGAGCAAAACAGGAAAGGTTTGTAGGAGAATCTTTTTCTCTTGATTCTCAGTCTGTTTCCTAGTGTCAATTTTACATTCAGGCAGTTTAAACTGGAATACTGATATGGAGCTAGTACATCCCCATATATATATATGGAGTGTAGTTTGCAACTGAGAATAAACTTTGTGTTCCCAAGAAGCTAGGTGAAGGAAGGCTTTTACACAGATTTATCTCTCAGAACTGAGCATGAGGAGAGACATTCTTTCTTCAAGCACAAAGAGAACAGTTTGCACGAGAAACTATTACTCTGGTTTCTCAGTCTGTTTCCTACTGCCAATTTGAATTTCCTGCAGTTTTCACTGGAAAAACGAATTGGAGCTTGTACCACCCCATATAAATGTATGGAGTGTAGTTTGCAAGTGAAATGAAACTTTGTGTTCCCAGCAAACTAGGTGAAGTACGACATTCCAAAAGACTGATCTCTCAGATCCGAGCATGTTCAGAGAATTTCGTTCAGCTAGCACAAATGGAACGGTTTGCAGGAGAAAATTTTACTCTGGTTTCTCAGTCTGTTTACTAGTGCCGGTTTGAATTTCCTGCAGTTTTTATTTGAAAACCGAATTGGACCTTGTACCTCCCCATATATATATGTGGATTTTAGTTTGCAACCTAAAAGAAACTTTGTGTTCCCAACAAGTTAGGTGAAGGACAGCTTTCACATTCACATATGTCTCAGAACTGAACATGTGGAGAGAAATTCGTTCATCTTCATATAGGGAATGGGTTGCTGGAAAAACCTTTAATCTGGTTTCTCAGTCTGTTTCCTATGGCCGGCTGGAAGTTCCTGCAGTTCTCAGAGGTAATCCAAGTTGGAGCTAGTAACTTCCCATATATATGTATGGATTGAAGTTTGCAACTGAAAAGAAACTTTGTGTTCCCAACAAGCAAGTTGAAAAACGGCTTTCACACACATTTATCTCTCAGAACTGAGCATGGAGAGACTTTCTTTCCTCAAGCACAAAGGGAAATTTTTGCAGGAGAAAGTTTTACTCTGGTTTCTTAGTATGTTTCCTAATGCTGATTTGAATTTCCTGCAGTTTTCTCTGGAAAACCGAATTGGAGATTGTACCAACCCATATATATTTATGGAGTGTATTTTGCCACTGAAATTAAACTTTGTGTTCCCAACAAGCTAGGTGAAGGACGGCTTTCACACACACTAGTCTTTCAGAACTGAGCAAGTGGAGAGATGTTGGTTCATCTAGCACAAAATGAACAGGTTGCAGGAGAAACTTTTACTGTCATTTCTCAGTCTGTTTCCTACTGCCATTTAGAAGTTCCTAAAGTTTTCACTGGAATACCGATTTGGAGCTAGACCCTCCCCATATATATTTATGGAGTGTAGTTTGAACAGAAATGAAATTTTGTCATCACAACAAGCTAGGTTATGGACGGATTTCAAACACACATTTCTCTCAGAACTGAGCATATGGAGAGAAATTCTTTCATCTACACAAAGGGAGCGGGTTGCTAGAAAATCTTTTACCCTGAATTCTCAGTCTGTGTCCTTGTGCCACATTGATGTTCCTGAAGTATTCACTGGAAAACTGTGTTGGAGCAAAACCTCCCCATATATATGTATGGAGTACAGTTTGCAAATGAAAAGAAGCTTTGTGTTCCCAACAAGCTTCTTGAAGGACGGCTTTCACACACAATTATCTCTCAGAACCAAGCATGTTGAGAGACATTCGTTCAGCTAGTAGAAAAGGAACAGTTTGCAGGAGAAAATTTACTGTAGTTTCTCAGTCAGTTTACTAGTGCCGCTTTGAATTTCCTTTAGTTTTTACTAGAAAACCAATTTGGAGCTGGTACCTCCCCATATAAATATGTGGATTGTAATTTGCAACTGAAAAGAAACTATTTTTTTCCCAACAGACTAGGGGAAGGACGGCTTTCACACTCACTTATCTCTCAGAACTGAACATGTGGAGAGACGTACATTCATCTTCATAAAGGGGAAGATTTGCAGAAGTAATTTTAATCTGGTTTCTCAGTCTGTTTCCTAGTGCCGGCTTGAAGATCCTGCAGTTTTCACAGGAAATCTGATTTGGAGCTAGTACCTCCCCATATATATGAATGGTTTGAAGTTTGCAACTGAAAAGAAACTTTGTGTTCCCAACAAGCTAGGTGAAAAACGGCTTTCACACACTATTATCCCTTAGAATTAAGCATGTGGTGAGACGTTTGTTCATCTAGCACAAGGAGAATGGTATTCAGGGGAAACTTTTCCTCTGGATTCTCAGACTGTTTCCAAGTGCCGTTTTGAAATTCCTGAAGTTTTGATTTTAAAACATTGTTGGAGCTAGAACATCCTCATATACATATATGGACTGAAGTTTAAAACTGAAAAGGAACTTTGTTTTCCCAACAAGCTACGTGAAGTACAGATTTCACACACACTTATCTCTCAAAACAGAGCTTGTGGTGAGACGTTCATTCATTCAGCACAAAGGAAACTGGTTGCAGGGCAAACTTTTACTGTGTGTTATCTGTCTCTTTCCAAATGCCGTTTGACGTTCCTGCAGTTTTGTCTGAAAAACCGAGTTGGTTCTAGTACCTCTCAATATATATTTAAGGAGAGTAGTTTGCAACTGAAAGGAACTTTGTGTTTCCAACAAGTAAGATGAAGGCTGTCTTTCACACAAAATTATCTCTCATCTGAGCATGTGAAGAGACGTTCAGTCATCTAGCACATGGGAACTGGATGCAGGAGAAACTTTTAACTTATTTTCTCAGTCTGTTTCCTAGTGCCAGTTTTAATTTCCTGCAGATTTCACAGGAAAATTTTAATTGTAGCTAGTACCTCCACATATATATGTATGGATGTTGTTGGCAGCTGAAAACAATATTTGTGTTCCCAACAAACTAGGTGAAGAACGGCTTTCACATAGAATTAATTCTGAGAACTGAGCATATGGAGAGACGTTCATTCATGTAGCACAAATAGAACGGGTTTCAGGAGAAACCTTTACTCTGGTATCTTAGACTGTTTCCTAGTGCCGGATTGAAGTTCCTGCAGTTTAGACTGGAAAACAGATTTGGAGCTAGTACATCCCCATATATATGTATGTAGTGTAGTTTGCAACTGAAAAGAAATTTGTGTTCCCAACATGCTAGGTGAAGGACGGCTTTCACACACACAAAGCTCTCAGAACTGTGCATGTGAAGAGACGTTCGTACATCGAGCAAAACAGGAAAGGTTTGTAGGAGAATCTTTTTCTCTTGATTCTCAGTCTGTTTCCTAGTGTCAATTTTACATTCAGGCAGTTTAAACTGGAATACTGATATGGAGCTAGTACATCCCCATATATATATATGGAGTGTAGTTTGCAACTGAGAATAAACTTTGTGTTCCCAAGAAGCTAGGTGAAGGAAGGCTTTTACACAGATTTATCTCTCAGAACTGAGCATGAGGAGAGACATTCTTTCTTCAAGCACAAAGAGAACAGTTTGCACGAGAAACTATTACTCTGGTTTCTCAGTCTGTTTCCTACTGCCAATTTGAATTTCCTGCAGTTTTCACTGGAAAAACGAATTGGAGCTTGTACCACCCCATATAAATGTATGGAGTGTAGTTTGCAAGTGAAATGAAACTTTGTGTTCCCAGCAAACTAGGTGAAGTACGACATTCCAAAAGACTGATCTCTCAGATCCGAGCATGTTCAGAGAATTTCGTTCAGCTAGCACAAATGGAACGGTTTGCAGGAGAAAATTTTACTCTGGTTTCTCAGTCTGTTTACTAGTGCCGGTTTGAATTTCCTGCAGTTTTTATTTGAAAACCGAATTGGACCTTGTACCTCCCCATATATATATGTGGATTTTAGTTTGCAACCTAAAAGAAACTTTGTGTTCCCAACAAGTTAGGTGAAGGACAGCTTTCACATTCACATATGTCTCAGAACTGAACATGTGGAGAGAAATTCGTTCATCTTCATATAGGGAATGGGTTGCTGGAAAAACCTTTAATCTGGTTTCTCAGTCTGTTTCCTATGGCCGGCTGGAAGTTCCTGCAGTTCTCAGAGGTAATCCAAGTTGGAGCTAGTAACTTCCCATATATATGTATGGATTGAAGTTTGCAACTGAAAAGAAACTTTGTGTTCCCAACAAGCAAGTTGAAAAACGGCTTTCACACACATTTATCTCTCAGAACTGAGCATGGAGAGACTTTCTTTCCTCAAGCACAAAGGGAAATTTTTGCAGGAGAAAGTTTTACTCTGGTTTCTTAGTATGTTTCCTAATGCTGATTTGAATTTCCTGCAGTTTTCTCTGGAAAACCGAATTGGAGATTGTACCAACCCATATATATTTATGGAGTGTATTTTGCCACTGAAATTAAACTTTGTGTTCCCAACAAGCTAGGTGAAGGACGGCTTTCACACACACTAGTCTTTCAGAACTGAGCAAGTGGAGAGATGTTGGTTCATCTAGCACAAAATGAACAGGTTGCAGGAGAAACTTTTACTGTCATTTCTCAGTCTGTTTCCTACTGCCATTTAGAAGTTCCTAAAGTTTTCACTGGAATACCGATTTGGAGCTAGACCCTCCCCATATATATTTATGGAGTGTAGTTTGAACAGAAATGAAATTTTGTCATCACAACAAGCTAGGTTATGGACGGATTTCAAACACACATTTCTCTCAGAACTGAGCATATGGAGAGAAATTCTTTCATCTACACAAAGGGAGCGGGTTGCTAGAAAATCTTTTACCCTGAATTCTCAGTCTGTGTCCTTGTGCCACATTGATGTTCCTGAAGTATTCACTGGAAAACTGTGTTGGAGCAAAACCTCCCCATATATATGTATGGAGTACAGTTTGCAAATGAAAAGAAGCTTTGTGTTCCCAACAAGCTTCTTGAAGGACGGCTTTCACACACAATTATCTCTCAGAACCAAGCATGTTGAGAGACATTCGTTCAGCTAGTAGAAAAGGAACAGTTTGCAGGAGAAAATTTACTGTAGTTTCTCAGTCAGTTTACTAGTGCCGCTTTGAATTTCCTTTAGTTTTTACTAGAAAACCAATTTGGAGCTGGTACCTCCCCATATAAATATGTGGATTGTAATTTGCAACTGAAAAGAAACTATTTTTTTCCCAACAGACTAGGGGAAGGACGGCTTTCACACTCACTTATCTCTCAGAACTGAACATGTGGAGAGACGTACATTCATCTTCATAAAGGGGAAGATTTGCAGAAGTAATTTTAATCTGGTTTCTCAGTCTGTTTCCTAGTGCCGGCTTGAAGATCCTGCAGTTTTCACAGGAAATCTGATTTGGAGCTAGTACCTCCCCATATATATGAATGGTTTGAAGTTTGCAACTGAAAAGAAACTTTGTGTTCCCAACAAGCTAGGTGAAAAACGGCTTTCACACACTATTATCCCTTAGAATTAAGCATGTGGTGAGACGTTTGTTCATCTAGCACAAGGAGAATGGTATTCAGGGGAAACTTTTCCTCTGGATTCTCAGACTGTTTCCAAGTGCCGTTTTGAAATTCCTGAAGTTTTGATTTTAAAACATTGTTGGAGCTAGAACATCCTCATATACATATATGGACTGAAGTTTAAAACTGAAAAGGAACTTTGTTTTCCCAACAAGCTACGTGAAGTACAGATTTCACACACACTTATCTCTCAAAACAGAGCTTGTGGTGAGACGTTCATTCATTCAGCACAAAGGAAACTGGTTGCAGGGCAAACTTTTACTGTGTGTTATCTGTCTCTTTCCAAATGCCGTTTGACGTTCCTGCAGTTTTGTCTGAAAAACCGAGTTGGTTCTAGTACCTCTCAATATATATTTAAGGAGAGTAGTTTGCAACTGAAAGGAACTTTGTGTTTCCAACAAGTAAGATGAAGGCTGTCTTTCACACAAAATTATCTCTCATCTGAGCATGTGAAGAGACGTTCAGTCATCTAGCACATGGGAACTGGATGCAGGAGAAACTTTTAACTTATTTTCTCAGTCTGTTTCCTAGTGCCAGTTTTAATTTCCTGCAGATTTCACAGGAAAATTTTAATTGTAGCTAGTACCTCCACATATATATGTATGGATGTTGTTGGCAGCTGAAAACAATATTTGTGTTCCCAACAAACTAGGTGAAGAACGGCTTTCACATAGAATTAATTCTGAGAACTGAGCATATGGAGAGACGTTCATTCATGTAGCACAAATAGAACGGGTTTCAGGAGAAACCTTTACTCTGGTATCTTAGACTGTTTCCTAGTGCCGGATTGAAGTTCCTGCAGTTTAGACTGGAAAACAGATTTGGAGCTAGTACATCCCCATATATATGTATGTAGTGTAGTTTGCAACTGAAAAGAAATTTGTGTTCCCAACATGCTAGGTGAAGGACGGCTTTCACACACACAAAGCTCTCAGAACTGTGCATGTGAAGAGACGTTCGTACATCGAGCAAAACAGGAAAGGTTTGTAGGAGAATCTTTTTCTCTTGATTCTCAGTCTGTTTCCTAGTGTCAATTTTACATTCAGGCAGTTTAAACTGGAATACTGATATGGAGCTAGTACATCCCCATATATATATATGGAGTGTAGTTTGCAACTGAGAATAAACTTTGTGTTCCCAAGAAGCTAGGTGAAGGAAGGCTTTTACACAGATTTATCTCTCAGAACTGAGCATGAGGAGAGACATTCTTTCTTCAAGCACAAAGAGAACAGTTTGCACGAGAAACTATTACTCTGGTTTCTCAGTCTGTTTCCTACTGCCAATTTGAATTTCCTGCAGTTTTCACTGGAAAAACGAATTGGAGCTTGTACCACCCCATATAAATGTATGGAGTGTAGTTTGCAAGTGAAATGAAACTTTGTGTTCCCAGCAAACTAGGTGAAGTACGACATTCCAAAAGACTGATCTCTCAGATCCGAGCATGTTCAGAGAATTTCGTTCAGCTAGCACAAATGGAACGGTTTGCAGGAGAAAATTTTACTCTGGTTTCTCAGTCTGTTTACTAGTGCCGGTTTGAATTTCCTGCAGTTTTTATTTGAAAACCGAATTGGACCTTGTACCTCCCCATATATATATGTGGATTTTAGTTTGCAACCTAAAAGAAACTTTGTGTTCCCAACAAGTTAGGTGAAGGACAGCTTTCACATTCACATATGTCTCAGAACTGAACATGTGGAGAGAAATTCGTTCATCTTCATATAGGGAATGGGTTGCTGGAAAAACCTTTAATCTGGTTTCTCAGTCTGTTTCCTATGGCCGGCTGGAAGTTCCTGCAGTTCTCAGAGGTAATCCAAGTTGGAGCTAGTAACTTCCCATATATATGTATGGATTGAAGTTTGCAACTGAAAAGAAACTTTGTGTTCCCAACAAGCAAGTTGAAAAACGGCTTTCACACACATTTATCTCTCAGAACTGAGCATGGAGAGACTTTCTTTCCTCAAGCACAAAGGGAAATTTTTGCAGGAGAAAGTTTTACTCTGGTTTCTTAGTATGTTTCCTAATGCTGATTTGAATTTCCTGCAGTTTTCTCTGGAAAACCGAATTGGAGATTGTACCAACCCATATATATTTATGGAGTGTATTTTGCCACTGAAATTAAACTTTGTGTTCCCAACAAGCTAGGTGAAGGACGGCTTTCACACACACTAGTCTTTCAGAACTGAGCAAGTGGAGAGATGTTGGTTCATCTAGCACAAAATGAACAGGTTGCAGGAGAAACTTTTACTGTCATTTCTCAGTCTGTTTCCTACTGCCATTTAGAAGTTCCTAAAGTTTTCACTGGAATACCGATTTGGAGCTAGACCCTCCCCATATATATTTATGGAGTGTAGTTTGAACAGAAATGAAATTTTGTCATCACAACAAGCTAGGTTATGGACGGATTTCAAACACACATTTCTCTCAGAACTGAGCATATGGAGAGAAATTCTTTCATCTACACAAAGGGAGCGGGTTGCTAGAAAATCTTTTACCCTGAATTCTCAGTCTGTGTCCTTGTGCCACATTGATGTTCCTGAAGTATTCACTGGAAAACTGTGTTGGAGCAAAACCTCCCCATATATATGTATGGAGTACAGTTTGCAAATGAAAAGAAGCTTTGTGTTCCCAACAAGCTTCTTGAAGGACGGCTTTCACACACAATTATCTCTCAGAACCAAGCATGTTGAGAGACATTCGTTCAGCTAGTAGAAAAGGAACAGTTTGCAGGAGAAAATTTACTGTAGTTTCTCAGTCAGTTTACTAGTGCCGCTTTGAATTTCCTTTAGTTTTTACTAGAAAACCAATTTGGAGCTGGTACCTCCCCATATAAATATGTGGATTGTAATTTGCAACTGAAAAGAAACTATTTTTTTCCCAACAGACTAGGGGAAGGACGGCTTTCACACTCACTTATCTCTCAGAACTGAACATGTGGAGAGACGTACATTCATCTTCATAAAGGGGAAGATTTGCAGAAGTAATTTTAATCTGGTTTCTCAGTCTGTTTCCTAGTGCCGGCTTGAAGATCCTGCAGTTTTCACAGGAAATCTGATTTGGAGCTAGTACCTCCCCATATATATGAATGGTTTGAAGTTTGCAACTGAAAAGAAACTTTGTGTTCCCAACAAGCTAGGTGAAAAACGGCTTTCACACACTATTATCCCTTAGAATTAAGCATGTGGTGAGACGTTTGTTCATCTAGCACAAGGAGAATGGTATTCAGGGGAAACTTTTCCTCTGGATTCTCAGACTGTTTCCAAGTGCCGTTTTGAAATTCCTGAAGTTTTGATTTTAAAACATTGTTGGAGCTAGAACATCCTCATATACATATATGGACTGAAGTTTAAAACTGAAAAGGAACTTTGTTTTCCCAACAAGCTACGTGAAGTACAGATTTCACACACACTTATCTCTCAAAACAGAGCTTGTGGTGAGACGTTCATTCATTCAGCACAAAGGAAACTGGTTGCAGGGCAAACTTTTACTGTGTGTTATCTGTCTCTTTCCAAATGCCGTTTGACGTTCCTGCAGTTTTGTCTGAAAAACCGAGTTGGTTCTAGTACCTCTCAATATATATTTAAGGAGAGTAGTTTGCAACTGAAAGGAACTTTGTGTTTCCAACAAGTAAGATGAAGGCTGTCTTTCACACAAAATTATCTCTCATCTGAGCATGTGAAGAGACGTTCAGTCATCTAGCACATGGGAACTGGATGCAGGAGAAACTTTTAACTTATTTTCTCAGTCTGTTTCCTAGTGCCAGTTTTAATTTCCTGCAGATTTCACAGGAAAATTTTAATTGTAGCTAGTACCTCCACATATATATGTATGGATGTTGTTGGCAGCTGAAAACAATATTTGTGTTCCCAACAAACTAGGTGAAGAACGGCTTTCACATAGAATTAATTCTGAGAACTGAGCATATGGAGAGACGTTCATTCATGTAGCACAAATAGAACGGGTTTCAGGAGAAACCTTTACTCTGGTATCTTAGACTGTTTCCTAGTGCCGGATTGAAGTTCCTGCAGTTTAGACTGGAAAACAGATTTGGAGCTAGTACATCCCCATATATATGTATGTAGTGTAGTTTGCAACTGAAAAGAAATTTGTGTTCCCAACATGCTAGGTGAAGGACGGCTTTCACACACACAAAGCTCTCAGAACTGTGCATGTGAAGAGACGTTCGTACATCGAGCAAAACAGGAAAGGTTTGTAGGAGAATCTTTTTCTCTTGATTCTCAGTCTGTTTCCTAGTGTCAATTTTACATTCAGGCAGTTTAAACTGGAATACTGATATGGAGCTAGTACATCCCCATATATATATATGGAGTGTAGTTTGCAACTGAGAATAAACTTTGTGTTCCCAAGAAGCTAGGTGAAGGAAGGCTTTTACACAGATTTATCTCTCAGAACTGAGCATGAGGAGAGACATTCTTTCTTCAAGCACAAAGAGAACAGTTTGCACGAGAAACTATTACTCTGGTTTCTCAGTCTGTTTCCTACTGCCAATTTGAATTTCCTGCAGTTTTCACTGGAAAAACGAATTGGAGCTTGTACCACCCCATATAAATGTATGGAGTGTAGTTTGCAAGTGAAATGAAACTTTGTGTTCCCAGCAAACTAGGTGAAGTACGACATTCCAAAAGACTGATCTCTCAGATCCGAGCATGTTCAGAGAATTTCGTTCAGCTAGCACAAATGGAACGGTTTGCAGGAGAAAATTTTACTCTGGTTTCTCAGTCTGTTTACTAGTGCCGGTTTGAATTTCCTGCAGTTTTTATTTGAAAACCGAATTGGACCTTGTACCTCCCCATATATATATGTGGATTTTAGTTTGCAACCTAAAAGAAACTTTGTGTTCCCAACAAGTTAGGTGAAGGACAGCTTTCACATTCACATATGTCTCAGAACTGAACATGTGGAGAGAAATTCGTTCATCTTCATATAGGGAATGGGTTGCTGGAAAAACCTTTAATCTGGTTTCTCAGTCTGTTTCCTATGGCCGGCTGGAAGTTCCTGCAGTTCTCAGAGGTAATCCAAGTTGGAGCTAGTAACTTCCCATATATATGTATGGATTGAAGTTTGCAACTGAAAAGAAACTTTGTGTTCCCAACAAGCAAGTTGAAAAACGGCTTTCACACACATTTATCTCTCAGAACTGAGCATGGAGAGACTTTCTTTCCTCAAGCACAAAGGGAAATTTTTGCAGGAGAAAGTTTTACTCTGGTTTCTTAGTATGTTTCCTAATGCTGATTTGAATTTCCTGCAGTTTTCTCTGGAAAACCGAATTGGAGATTGTACCAACCCATATATATTTATGGAGTGTATTTTGCCACTGAAATTAAACTTTGTGTTCCCAACAAGCTAGGTGAAGGACGGCTTTCACACACACTAGTCTTTCAGAACTGAGCAAGTGGAGAGATGTTGGTTCATCTAGCACAAAATGAACAGGTTGCAGGAGAAACTTTTACTGTCATTTCTCAGTCTGTTTCCTACTGCCATTTAGAAGTTCCTAAAGTTTTCACTGGAATACCGATTTGGAGCTAGACCCTCCCCATATATATTTATGGAGTGTAGTTTGAACAGAAATGAAATTTTGTCATCACAACAAGCTAGGTTATGGACGGATTTCAAACACACATTTCTCTCAGAACTGAGCATATGGAGAGAAATTCTTTCATCTACACAAAGGGAGCGGGTTGCTAGAAAATCTTTTACCCTGAATTCTCAGTCTGTGTCCTTGTGCCACATTGATGTTCCTGAAGTATTCACTGGAAAACTGTGTTGGAGCAAAACCTCCCCATATATATGTATGGAGTACAGTTTGCAAATGAAAAGAAGCTTTGTGTTCCCAACAAGCTTCTTGAAGGACGGCTTTCACACACAATTATCTCTCAGAACCAAGCATGTTGAGAGACATTCGTTCAGCTAGTAGAAAAGGAACAGTTTGCAGGAGAAAATTTACTGTAGTTTCTCAGTCAGTTTACTAGTGCCGCTTTGAATTTCCTTTAGTTTTTACTAGAAAACCAATTTGGAGCTGGTACCTCCCCATATAAATATGTGGATTGTAATTTGCAACTGAAAAGAAACTATTTTTTTCCCAACAGACTAGGGGAAGGACGGCTTTCACACTCACTTATCTCTCAGAACTGAACATGTGGAGAGACGTACATTCATCTTCATAAAGGGGAAGATTTGCAGAAGTAATTTTAATCTGGTTTCTCAGTCTGTTTCCTAGTGCCGGCTTGAAGATCCTGCAGTTTTCACAGGAAATCTGATTTGGAGCTAGTACCTCCCCATATATATGAATGGTTTGAAGTTTGCAACTGAAAAGAAACTTTGTGTTCCCAACAAGCTAGGTGAAAAACGGCTTTCACACACTATTATCCCTTAGAATTAAGCATGTGGTGAGACGTTTGTTCATCTAGCACAAGGAGAATGGTATTCAGGGGAAACTTTTCCTCTGGATTCTCAGACTGTTTCCAAGTGCCGTTTTGAAATTCCTGAAGTTTTGATTTTAAAACATTGTTGGAGCTAGAACATCCTCATATACATATATGGACTGAAGTTTAAAACTGAAAAGGAACTTTGTTTTCCCAACAAGCTACGTGAAGTACAGATTTCACACACACTTATCTCTCAAAACAGAGCTTGTGGTGAGACGTTCATTCATTCAGCACAAAGGAAACTGGTTGCAGGGCAAACTTTTACTGTGTGTTATCTGTCTCTTTCCAAATGCCGTTTGACGTTCCTGCAGTTTTGTCTGAAAAACCGAGTTGGTTCTAGTACCTCTCAATATATATTTAAGGAGAGTAGTTTGCAACTGAAAGGAACTTTGTGTTTCCAACAAGTAAGATGAAGGCTGTCTTTCACACAAAATTATCTCTCATCTGAGCATGTGAAGAGACGTTCAGTCATCTAGCACATGGGAACTGGATGCAGGAGAAACTTTTAACTTATTTTCTCAGTCTGTTTCCTAGTGCCAGTTTTAATTTCCTGCAGATTTCACAGGAAAATTTTAATTGTAGCTAGTACCTCCACATATATATGTATGGATGTTGTTGGCAGCTGAAAACAATATTTGTGTTCCCAACAAACTAGGTGAAGAACGGCTTTCACATAGAATTAATTCTGAGAACTGAGCATATGGAGAGACGTTCATTCATGTAGCACAAATAGAACGGGTTTCAGGAGAAACCTTTACTCTGGTATCTTAGACTGTTTCCTAGTGCCGGATTGAAGTTCCTGCAGTTTAGACTGGAAAACAGATTTGGAGCTAGTACATCCCCATATATATGTATGTAGTGTAGTTTGCAACTGAAAAGAAATTTGTGTTCCCAACATGCTAGGTGAAGGACGGCTTTCACACACACAAAGCTCTCAGAACTGTGCATGTGAAGTGACGTTCGTACATCGAGCAAAACAGGAAAGGTTTGTAGGAGAATCTTTTTCTCTTGATTCTCAGTCTGTTTCCTAGTGTCAATTTTACATTCAGGCAGTTTAAACTGGAATACTGATATGGAGCTAGTACATCCCCATATATATATATGGAGTGTAGTTTGCAACTGAGAATAAACTTTGTGTTCCCAAGAAGCTAGGTGAAGGAAGGCTTTTACACAGATTTATCTCTCAGAACTGAGCATGAGGAGAGACATTCTTTCTTCAAGCACAAAGAGAACAGTTTGCACGAGAAACTATTACTCTGGTTTCTCAGTCTGTTTCCTACTGCCAATTTGAATTTCCTGCAGTTTTCACTGGAAAAACGAATTGGAGCTTGTACCACCCCATATAAATGTATGGAGTGTAGTTTGCAAGTGAAATGAAACTTTGTGTTCCCAGCAAACTAGGTGAAGTACGACATTCCAAAAGACTGATCTCTCAGATCCGAGCATGTTCAGAGAATTTCGTTCAGCTAGCACAAATGGAACGGTTTGCAGGAGAAAATTTTACTCTGGTTTCTCAGTCTGTTTACTAGTGCCGGTTTGAATTTCCTGCAGTTTTTATTTGAAAACCGAATTGGACCTTGTACCTCCCCATATATATATGTGGATTTTAGTTTGCAACCTAAAAGAAACTTTGTGTTCCCAACAAGTTAGGTGAAGGACAGCTTTCACATTCACATATGTCTCAGAACTGAACATGTGGAGAGAAATTCGTTCATCTTCATATAGGGAATGGGTTGCTGGAAAAACCTTTAATCTGGTTTCTCAGTCTGTTTCCTATGGCCGGCTGGAAGTTCCTGCAGTTCTCAGAGGTAATCCAAGTTGGAGCTAGTAACTTCCCATATATATGTATGGATTGAAGTTTGCAACTGAAAAGAAACTTTGTGTTCCCAACAAGCAAGTTGAAAAACGGCTTTCACACACATTTATCTCTCAGAACTGAGCATGGAGAGACTTTCTTTCCTCAAGCACAAAGGGAAATTTTTGCAGGAGAAAGTTTTACTCTGGTTTCTTAGTATGTTTCCTAATGCTGATTTGAATTTCCTGCAGTTTTCTCTGGAAAACCGAATTGGAGATTGTACCAACCCATATATATTTATGGAGTGTATTTTGCCACTGAAATTAAACTTTGTGTTCCCAACAAGCTAGGTGAAGGACGGCTTTCACACACACTAGTCTTTCAGAACTGAGCAAGTGGAGAGATGTTGGTTCATCTAGCACAAAATGAACAGGTTGCAGGAGAAACTTTTACTGTCATTTCTCAGTCTGTTTCCTACTGCCATTTAGAAGTTCCTAAAGTTTTCACTGGAATACCGATTTGGAGCTAGACCCTCCCCATATATATTTATGGAGTGTAGTTTGAACAGAAATGAAATTTTGTCATCACAACAAGCTAGGTTATGGACGGATTTCAAACACACATTTCTCTCAGAACTGAGCATATGGAGAGAAATTCTTTCATCTACACAAAGGGAGCGGGTTGCTAGAAAATCTTTTACCCTGAATTCTCAGTCTGTGTCCTTGTGCCACATTGATGTTCCTGAAGTATTCACTGGAAAACTGTGTTGGAGCAAAACCTCCCCATATATATGTATGGAGTACAGTTTGCAAATGAAAAGAAGCTTTGTGTTCCCAACAAGCTTCTTGAAGGACGGCTTTCACACACAATTATCTCTCAGAACCAAGCATGTTGAGAGACATTCGTTCAGCTAGTAGAAAAGGAACAGTTTGCAGGAGAAAATTTACTGTAGTTTCTCAGTCAGTTTACTAGTGCCGCTTTGAATTTCCTTTAGTTTTTACTAGAAAACCAATTTGGAGCTGGTACCTCCCCATATAAATATGTGGATTGTAATTTGCAACTGAAAAGAAACTATTTTTTTCCCAACAGACTAGGGGAAGGACGGCTTTCACACTCACTTATCTCTCAGAACTGAACATGTGGAGAGACGTACATTCATCTTCATAAAGGGGAAGATTTGCAGAAGTAATTTTAATCTGGTTTCTCAGTCTGTTTCCTAGTGCCGGCTTGAAGATCCTGCAGTTTTCACAGGAAATCTGATTTGGAGCTAGTACCTCCCCATATATATGAATGGTTTGAAGTTTGCAACTGAAAAGAAACTTTGTGTTCCCAACAAGCTAGGTGAAAAACGGCTTTCACACACTATTATCCCTTAGAATTAAGCATGTGGTGAGACGTTTGTTCATCTAGCACAAGGAGAATGGTATTCAGGGGAAACTTTTCCTCTGGATTCTCAGACTGTTTCCAAGTGCCGTTTTGAAATTCCTGAAGTTTTGATTTTAAAACATTGTTGGAGCTAGAACATCCTCATATACATATATGGACTGAAGTTTAAAACTGAAAAGGAACTTTGTTTTCCCAACAAGCTACGTGAAGTACAGATTTCACACACACTTATCTCTCAAAACAGAGCTTGTGGTGAGACGTTCATTCATTCAGCACAAAGGAAACTGGTTGCAGGGCAAACTTTTACTGTGTGTTATCTGTCTCTTTCCAAATGCCGTTTGACGTTCCTGCAGTTTTGTCTGAAAAACCGAGTTGGTTCTAGTACCTCTCAATATATATTTAAGGAGAGTAGTTTGCAACTGAAAGGAACTTTGTGTTTCCAACAAGTAAGATGAAGGCTGTCTTTCACACAAAATTATCTCTCATCTGAGCATGTGAAGAGACGTTCAGTCATCTAGCACATGGGAACTGGATGCAGGAGAAACTTTTAACTTATTTTCTCAGTCTGTTTCCTAGTGCCAGTTTTAATTTCCTGCAGATTTCACAGGAAAATTTTAATTGTAGCTAGTACCTCCACATATATATGTATGGATGTTGTTGGCAGCTGAAAACAATATTTGTGTTCCCAACAAACTAGGTGAAGAACGGCTTTCACATAGAATTAATTCTGAGAACTGAGCATATGGAGAGACGTTCATTCATGTAGCACAAATAGAACGGGTTTCAGGAGAAACCTTTACTCTGGTATCTTAGACTGTTTCCTAGTGCCGGATTGAAGTTCCTGCAGTTTAGACTGGAAAACAGATTTGGAGCTAGTACATCCCCATATATATGTATGTAGTGTAGTTTGCAACTGAAAAGAAATTTGTGTTCCCAACATGCTAGGTGAAGGACGGCTTTCACACACACAAAGCTCTCAGAACTGTGCATGTGAAGAGACGTTCGTACATCGAGCAAAACAGGAAAGGTTTGTAGGAGAATCTTTTTCTCTTGATTCTCAGTCTGTTTCCTAGTGTCAATTTTACATTCAGGCAGTTTAAACTGGAATACTGATATGGAGCTAGTACATCCCCATATATATATATGGAGTGTAGTTTGCAACTGAGAATAAACTTTGTGTTCCCAAGAAGCTAGGTGAAGGAAGGCTTTTACACAGATTTATCTCTCAGAACTGAGCATGAGGAGAGACATTCTTTCTTCAAGCACAAAGAGAACAGTTTGCACGAGAAACTATTACTCTGGTTTCTCAGTCTGTTTCCTACTGCCAATTTGAATTTCCTGCAGTTTTCACTGGAAAAACGAATTGGAGCTTGTACCACCCCATATAAATGTATGGAGTGTAGTTTGCAAGTGAAATGAAACTTTGTGTTCCCAGCAAACTAGGTGAAGTACGACATTCCAAAAGACTGATCTCTCAGATCCGAGCATGTTCAGAGAATTTCGTTCAGCTAGCACAAATGGAACGGTTTGCAGGAGAAAATTTTACTCTGGTTTCTCAGTCTGTTTACTAGTGCCGGTTTGAATTTCCTGCAGTTTTTATTTGAAAACCGAATTGGACCTTGTACCTCCCCATATATATATGTGGATTTTAGTTTGCAACCTAAAAGAAACTTTGTGTTCCCAACAAGTTAGGTGAAGGACAGCTTTCACATTCACATATGTCTCAGAACTGAACATGTGGAGAGAAATTCGTTCATCTTCATATAGGGAATGGGTTGCTGGAAAAACCTTTAATCTGGTTTCTCAGTCTGTTTCCTATGGCCGGCTGGAAGTTCCTGCAGTTCTCAGAGGTAATCCAAGTTGGAGCTAGTAACTTCCCATATATATGTATGGATTGAAGTTTGCAACTGAAAAGAAACTTTGTGTTCCCAACAAGCAAGTTGAAAAACGGCTTTCACACACATTTATCTCTCAGAACTGAGCATGGAGAGACTTTCTTTCCTCAAGCACAAAGGGAAATTTTTGCAGGAGAAAGTTTTACTCTGGTTTCTTAGTATGTTTCCTAATGCTGATTTGAATTTCCTGCAGTTTTCTCTGGAAAACCGAATTGGAGATTGTACCAACCCATATATATTTATGGAGTGTATTTTGCCACTGAAATTAAACTTTGTGTTCCCAACAAGCTAGGTGAAGGACGGCTTTCACACACACTAGTCTTTCAGAACTGAGCAAGTGGAGAGATGTTGGTTCATCTAGCACAAAATGAACAGGTTGCAGGAGAAACTTTTACTGTCATTTCTCAGTCTGTTTCCTACTGCCATTTAGAAGTTCCTAAAGTTTTCACTGGAATACCGATTTGGAGCTAGACCCTCCCCATATATATTTATGGAGTGTAGTTTGAACAGAAATGAAATTTTGTCATCACAACAAGCTAGGTTATGGACGGATTTCAAACACACATTTCTCTCAGAACTGAGCATATGGAGAGAAATTCTTTCATCTACACAAAGGGAGCGGGTTGCTAGAAAATCTTTTACCCTGAATTCTCAGTCTGTGTCCTTGTGCCACATTGATGTTCCTGAAGTATTCACTGGAAAACTGTGTTGGAGCAAAACCTCCCCATATATATGTATGGAGTACAGTTTGCAAATGAAAAGAAGCTTTGTGTTCCCAACAAGCTTCTTGAAGGACGGCTTTCACACACAATTATCTCTCAGAACCAAGCATGTTGAGAGACATTCGTTCAGCTAGTAGAAAAGGAACAGTTTGCAGGAGAAAATTTACTGTAGTTTCTCAGTCAGTTTACTAGTGCCGCTTTGAATTTCCTTTAGTTTTTACTAGAAAACCAATTTGGAGCTGGTACCTCCCCATATAAATATGTGGATTGTAATTTGCAACTGAAAAGAAACTATTTTTTTCCCAACAGACTAGGGGAAGGACGGCTTTCACACTCACTTATCTCTCAGAACTGAACATGTGGAGAGACGTACATTCATCTTCATAAAGGGGAAGATTTGCAGAAGTAATTTTAATCTGGTTTCTCAGTCTGTTTCCTAGTGCCGGCTTGAAGATCCTGCAGTTTTCACAGGAAATCTGATTTGGAGCTAGTACCTCCCCATATATATGAATGGTTTGAAGTTTGCAACTGAAAAGAAACTTTGTGTTCCCAACAAGCTAGGTGAAAAACGGCTTTCACACACTATTATCCCTTAGAATTAAGCATGTGGTGAGACGTTTGTTCATCTAGCACAAGGAGAATGGTATTCAGGGGAAACTTTTCCTCTGGATTCTCAGACTGTTTCCAAGTGCCGTTTTGAAATTCCTGAAGTTTTGATTTTAAAACATTGTTGGAGCTAGAACATCCTCATATACATATATGGACTGAAGTTTAAAACTGAAAAGGAACTTTGTTTTCCCAACAAGCTACGTGAAGTACAGATTTCACACACACTTATCTCTCAAAACAGAGCTTGTGGTGAGACGTTCATTCATTCAGCACAAAGGAAACTGGTTGCAGGGCAAACTTTTACTGTGTGTTATCTGTCTCTTTCCAAATGCCGTTTGACGTTCCTGCAGTTTTGTCTGAAAAACCGAGTTGGTTCTAGTACCTCTCAATATATATTTAAGGAGAGTAGTTTGCAACTGAAAGGAACTTTGTGTTTCCAACAAGTAAGATGAAGGCTGTCTTTCACACAAAATTATCTCTCATCTGAGCATGTGAAGAGACGTTCAGTCATCTAGCACATGGGAACTGGATGCAGGAGAAACTTTTAACTTATTTTCTCAGTCTGTTTCCTAGTGCCAGTTTTAATTTCCTGCAGATTTCACAGGAAAATTTTAATTGTAGCTAGTACCTCCACATATATATGTATGGATGTTGTTGGCAGCTGAAAACAATATTTGTGTTCCCAACAAACTAGGTGAAGAACGGCTTTCACATAGAATTAATTCTGAGAACTGAGCATATGGAGAGACGTTCATTCATGTAGCACAAATAGAACGGGTTTCAGGAGAAACCTTTACTCTGGTATCTTAGACTGTTTCCTAGTGCCGGATTGAAGTTCCTGCAGTTTAGACTGGAAAACAGATTTGGAGCTAGTACATCCCCATATATATGTATGTAGTGTAGTTTGCAACTGAAAAGAAATTTGTGTTCCCAACATGCTAGGTGAAGGACGGCTTTCACACACACAAAGCTCTCAGAACTGTGCATGTGAAGAGACGTTCGTACATCGAGCAAAACAGGAAAGGTTTGTAGGAGAATCTTTTTCTCTTGATTCTCAGTCTGTTTCCTAGTGTCAATTTTACATTCAGGCAGTTTAAACTGGAATACTGATATGGAGCTAGTACATCCCCATATATATATATGGAGTGTAGTTTGCAACTGAGAATAAACTTTGTGTTCCCAAGAAGCTAGGTGAAGGAAGGCTTTTACACAGATTTATCTCTCAGAACTGAGCATGAGGAGAGACATTCTTTCTTCAAGCACAAAGAGAACAGTTTGCACGAGAAACTATTACTCTGGTTTCTCAGTCTGTTTCCTACTGCCAATTTGAATTTCCTGCAGTTTTCACTGGAAAAACGAATTGGAGCTTGTACCACCCCATATAAATGTATGGAGTGTAGTTTGCAAGTGAAATGAAACTTTGTGTTCCCAGCAAACTAGGTGAAGTACGACATTCCAAAAGACTGATCTCTCAGATCCGAGCATGTTCAGAGAATTTCGTTCAGCTAGCACAAATGGAACGGTTTGCAGGAGAAAATTTTACTCTGGTTTCTCAGTCTGTTTACTAGTGCCGGTTTGAATTTCCTGCAGTTTTTATTTGAAAACCGAATTGGACCTTGTACCTCCCCATATATATATGTGGATTTTAGTTTGCAACCTAAAAGAAACTTTGTGTTCCCAACAAGTTAGGTGAAGGACAGCTTTCACATTCACATATGTCTCAGAACTGAACATGTGGAGAGAAATTCGTTCATCTTCATATAGGGAATGGGTTGCTGGAAAAACCTTTAATCTGGTTTCTCAGTCTGTTTCCTATGGCCGGCTGGAAGTTCCTGCAGTTCTCAGAGGTAATCCAAGTTGGAGCTAGTAACTTCCCATATATATGTATGGATTGAAGTTTGCAACTGAAAAGAAACTTTGTGTTCCCAACAAGCAAGTTGAAAAACGGCTTTCACACACATTTATCTCTCAGAACTGAGCATGGAGAGACTTTCTTTCCTCAAGCACAAAGGGAAATTTTTGCAGGAGAAAGTTTTACTCTGGTTTCTTAGTATGTTTCCTAATGCTGATTTGAATTTCCTGCAGTTTTCTCTGGAAAACCGAATTGGAGATTGTACCAACCCATATATATTTATGGAGTGTATTTTGCCACTGAAATTAAACTTTGTGTTCCCAACAAGCTAGGTGAAGGACGGCTTTCACACACACTAGTCTTTCAGAACTGAGCAAGTGGAGAGATGTTGGTTCATCTAGCACAAAATGAACAGGTTGCAGGAGAAACTTTTACTGTCATTTCTCAGTCTGTTTCCTACTGCCATTTAGA
The DNA here is from genome assembly GCF_036321535.1 of Camelus dromedarius. NCBI lineage: Eukaryota > Metazoa > Chordata > Mammalia > Artiodactyla > Camelidae > Camelus > Camelus dromedarius. The sequence continues at coordinate 15,097 of NC_087473.1, read as the reverse complement.
AGTTCCTAAAGTTTTCACTGGAATACCGATTTGGAGCTAGACCCTCCCCATATATATTTATGGAGTGTAGTTTGAACAGAAATGAAATTTTGTCATCACAACAAGCTAGGTTATGGACGGATTTCAAACACACATTTCTCTCAGAACTGAGCATATGGAGAGAAATTCTTTCATCTACACAAAGGGAGCGGGTTGCTAGAAAATCTTTTACCCTGAATTCTCAGTCTGTGTCCTTGTGCCACATTGATGTTCCTGAAGTATTCACTGGAAAACTGTGTTGGAGCAAAACCTCCCCATATATATGTATGGAGTACAGTTTGCAAATGAAAAGAAGCTTTGTGTTCCCAACAAGCTTCTTGAAGGACGGCTTTCACACACAATTATCTCTCAGAACCAAGCATGTTGAGAGACATTCGTTCAGCTAGTAGAAAAGGAACAGTTTGCAGGAGAAAATTTACTGTAGTTTCTCAGTCAGTTTACTAGTGCCGCTTTGAATTTCCTTTAGTTTTTACTAGAAAACCAATTTGGAGCTGGTACCTCCCCATATAAATATGTGGATTGTAATTTGCAACTGAAAAGAAACTATTTTTTTCCCAACAGACTAGGGGAAGGACGGCTTTCACACTCACTTATCTCTCAGAACTGAACATGTGGAGAGACGTACATTCATCTTCATAAAGGGGAAGATTTGCAGAAGTAATTTTAATCTGGTTTCTCAGTCTGTTTCCTAGTGCCGGCTTGAAGATCCTGCAGTTTTCACAGGAAATCTGATTTGGAGCTAGTACCTCCCCATATATATGAATGGTTTGAAGTTTGCAACTGAAAAGAAACTTTGTGTTCCCAACAAGCTAGGTGAAAAACGGCTTTCACACACTATTATCCCTTAGAATTAAGCATGTGGTGAGACGTTTGTTCATCTAGCACAAGGAGAATGGTATTCAGGGGAAACTTTTCCTCTGGATTCTCAGACTGTTTCCAAGTGCCGTTTTGAAATTCCTGAAGTTTTGATTTTAAAACATTGTTGGAGCTAGAACATCCTCATATACATATATGGACTGAAGTTTAAAACTGAAAAGGAACTTTGTTTTCCCAACAAGCTACGTGAAGTACAGATTTCACACACACTTATCTCTCAAAACAGAGCTTGTGGTGAGACGTTCATTCATTCAGCACAAAGGAAACTGGTTGCAGGGCAAACTTTTACTGTGTGTTATCTGTCTCTTTCCAAATGCCGTTTGACGTTCCTGCAGTTTTGTCTGAAAAACCGAGTTGGTTCTAGTACCTCTCAATATATATTTAAGGAGAGTAGTTTGCAACTGAAAGGAACTTTGTGTTTCCAACAAGTAAGATGAAGGCTGTCTTTCACACAAAATTATCTCTCATCTGAGCATGTGAAGAGACGTTCAGTCATCTAGCACATGGGAACTGGATGCAGGAGAAACTTTTAACTTATTTTCTCAGTCTGTTTCCTAGTGCCAGTTTTAATTTCCTGCAGATTTCACAGGAAAATTTTAATTGTAGCTAGTACCTCCACATATATATGTATGGATGTTGTTGGCAGCTGAAAACAATATTTGTGTTCCCAACAAACTAGGTGAAGAACGGCTTTCACATAGAATTAATTCTGAGAACTGAGCATATGGAGAGACGTTCATTCATGTAGCACAAATAGAACGGGTTTCAGGAGAAACCTTTACTCTGGTATCTTAGACTGTTTCCTAGTGCCGGATTGAAGTTCCTGCAGTTTAGACTGGAAAACAGATTTGGAGCTAGTACATCCCCATATATATGTATGTAGTGTAGTTTGCAACTGAAAAGAAATTTGTGTTCCCAACATGCTAGGTGAAGGACGGCTTTCACACACACAAAGCTCTCAGAACTGTGCATGTGAAGAGACGTTCGTACATCGAGCAAAACAGGAAAGGTTTGTAGGAGAATCTTTTTCTCTTGATTCTCAGTCTGTTTCCTAGTGTCAATTTTACATTCAGGCAGTTTAAACTGGAATACTGATATGGAGCTAGTACATCCCCATATATATATATGGAGTGTAGTTTGCAACTGAGAATAAACTTTGTGTTCCCAAGAAGCTAGGTGAAGGAAGGCTTTTACACAGATTTATCTCTCAGAACTGAGCATGAGGAGAGACATTCTTTCTTCAAGCACAAAGAGAACAGTTTGCACGAGAAACTATTACTCTGGTTTCTCAGTCTGTTTCCTACTGCCAATTTGAATTTCCTGCAGTTTTCACTGGAAAAACGAATTGGAGCTTGTACCACCCCATATAAATGTATGGAGTGTAGTTTGCAAGTGAAATGAAACTTTGTGTTCCCAGCAAACTAGGTGAAGTACGACATTCCAAAAGACTGATCTCTCAGATCCGAGCATGTTCAGAGAATTTCGTTCAGCTAGCACAAATGGAACGGTTTGCAGGAGAAAATTTTACTCTGGTTTCTCAGTCTGTTTACTAGTGCCGGTTTGAATTTCCTGCAGTTTTTATTTGAAAACCGAATTGGACCTTGTACCTCCCCATATATATATGTGGATTTTAGTTTGCAACCTAAAAGAAACTTTGTGTTCCCAACAAGTTAGGTGAAGGACAGCTTTCACATTCACATATGTCTCAGAACTGAACATGTGGAGAGAAATTCGTTCATCTTCATATAGGGAATGGGTTGCTGGAAAAACCTTTAATCTGGTTTCTCAGTCTGTTTCCTATGGCCGGCTGGAAGTTCCTGCAGTTCTCAGAGGTAATCCAAGTTGGAGCTAGTAACTTCCCATATATATGTATGGATTGAAGTTTGCAACTGAAAAGAAACTTTGTGTTCCCAACAAGCAAGTTGAAAAACGGCTTTCACACACATTTATCTCTCAGAACTGAGCATGGAGAGACTTTCTTTCCTCAAGCACAAAGGGAAATTTTTGCAGGAGAAAGTTTTACTCTGGTTTCTTAGTATGTTTCCTAATGCTGATTTGAATTTCCTGCAGTTTTCTCTGGAAAACCGAATTGGAGATTGTACCAACCCATATATATTTATGGAGTGTATTTTGCCACTGAAATTAAACTTTGTGTTCCCAACAAGCTAGGTGAAGGACGGCTTTCACACACACTAGTCTTTCAGAACTGAGCAAGTGGAGAGATGTTGGTTCATCTAGCACAAAATGAACAGGTTGCAGGAGAAACTTTTACTGTCATTTCTCAGTCTGTTTCCTACTGCCATTTAGAAGTTCCTAAAGTTTTCACTGGAATACCGATTTGGAGCTAGACCCTCCCCATATATATTTATGGAGTGTAGTTTGAACAGAAATGAAATTTTGTCATCACAACAAGCTAGGTTATGGACGGATTTCAAACACACATTTCTCTCAGAACTGAGCATATGGAGAGAAATTCTTTCATCTACACAAAGGGAGCGGGTTGCTAGAAAATCTTTTACCCTGAATTCTCAGTCTGTGTCCTTGTGCCACATTGATGTTCCTGAAGTATTCACTGGAAAACTGTGTTGGAGCAAAACCTCCCCATATATATGTATGGAGTACAGTTTGCAAATGAAAAGAAGCTTTGTGTTCCCAACAAGCTTCTTGAAGGACGGCTTTCACACACAATTATCTCTCAGAACCAAGCATGTTGAGAGACATTCGTTCAGCTAGTAGAAAAGGAACAGTTTGCAGGAGAAAATTTACTGTAGTTTCTCAGTCAGTTTACTAGTGCCGCTTTGAATTTCCTTTAGTTTTTACTAGAAAACCAATTTGGAGCTGGTACCTCCCCATATAAATATGTGGATTGTAATTTGCAACTGAAAAGAAACTATTTTTTTCCCAACAGACTAGGGGAAGGACGGCTTTCACACTCACTTATCTCTCAGAACTGAACATGTGGAGAGACGTACATTCATCTTCATAAAGGGGAAGATTTGCAGAAGTAATTTTAATCTGGTTTCTCAGTCTGTTTCCTAGTGCCGGCTTGAAGATCCTGCAGTTTTCACAGGAAATCTGATTTGGAGCTAGTACCTCCCCATATATATGAATGGTTTGAAGTTTGCAACTGAAAAGAAACTTTGTGTTCCCAACAAGCTAGGTGAAAAACGGCTTTCACACACTATTATCCCTTAGAATTAAGCATGTGGTGAGACGTTTGTTCATCTAGCACAAGGAGAATGGTATTCAGGGGAAACTTTTCCTCTGGATTCTCAGACTGTTTCCAAGTGCCGTTTTGAAATTCCTGAAGTTTTGATTTTAAAACATTGTTGGAGCTAGAACATCCTCATATACATATATGGACTGAAGTTTAAAACTGAAAAGGAACTTTGTTTTCCCAACAAGCTACGTGAAGTACAGATTTCACACACACTTATCTCTCAAAACAGAGCTTGTGGTGAGACGTTCATTCATTCAGCACAAAGGAAACTGGTTGCAGGGCAAACTTTTACTGTGTGTTATCTGTCTCTTTCCAAATGCCGTTTGACGTTCCTGCAGTTTTGTCTGAAAAACCGAGTTGGTTCTAGTACCTCTCAATATATATTTAAGGAGAGTAGTTTGCAACTGAAAGGAACTTGTGTTTCCAACAAGTAAGATGAAGGCTGTCTTTCACACAAAATTATCTCTCATCTGAGCATGTGAAGAGACGTTCAGTCATCTAGCACATGGGAACTGGATGCAGGAGAAACTTTTAACTTATTTTCTCAGTCTGTTTCCTAGTGCCAGTTTTAATTTCCTGCAGATTTCACAGGAAAATTTTAATTGTAGCTAGTACCTCCACATATATATGTATGGATGTTGTTGGCAGCTGAAAACAATATTTGTGTTCCCAACAAACTAGGTGAAGAACGGCTTTCACATAGAATTAATTCTGAGAACTGAGCATATGGAGAGACGTTCATTCATGTAGCACAAATAGAACGGGTTTCAGGAGAAACCTTTACTCTGGTATCTTAGACTGTTTCCTAGTGCCGGATTGAAGTTCCTGCAGTTTAGACTGGAAAACAGATTTGGAGCTAGTACATCCCCATATATATGTATGTAGTGTAGTTTGCAACTGAAAAGAAATTTGTGTTCCCAACATGCTAGGTGAAGGACGGCTTTCACACACACAAAGCTCTCAGAACTGTGCATGTGAAGAGACGTTCGTACATCGAGCAAAACAGGAAAGGTTTGTAGGAGAATCTTTTTCTCTTGATTCTCAGTCTGTTTCCTAGTGTCAATTTTACATTCAGGCAGTTTAAACTGGAATACTGATATGGAGCTAGTACATCCCCATATATATATATGGAGTGTAGTTTGCAACTGAGAATAAACTTTGTGTTCCCAAGAAGCTAGGTGAAGGAAGGCTTTTACACAGATTTATCTCTCAGAACTGAGCATGAGGAGAGACATTCTTTCTTCAAGCACAAAGAGAACAGTTTGCACGAGAAACTATTACTCTGGTTTCTCAGTCTGTTTCCTACTGCCAATTTGAATTTCCTGCAGTTTTCACTGGAAAAACGAATTGGAGCTTGTACCACCCCATATAAATGTATGGAGTGTAGTTTGCAAGTGAAATGAAACTTTGTGTTCCCAGCAAACTAGGTGAAGTACGACATTCCAAAAGACTGATCTCTCAGATCCGAGCATGTTCAGAGAATTTCGTTCAGCTAGCACAAATGGAACGGTTTGCAGGAGAAAATTTTACTCTGGTTTCTCAGTCTGTTTACTAGTGCCGGTTTGAATTTCCTGCAGTTTTTATTTGAAAACCGAATTGGACCTTGTACCTCCCCATATATATATGTGGATTTTAGTTTGCAACCTAAAAGAAACTTTGTGTTCCCAACAAGTTAGGTGAAGGACAGCTTTCACATTCACATATGTCTCAGAACTGAACATGTGGAGAGAAATTCGTTCATCTTCATATAGGGAATGGGTTGCTGGAAAAACCTTTAATCTGGTTTCTCAGTCTGTTTCCTATGGCCGGCTGGAAGTTCCTGCAGTTCTCAGAGGTAATCCAAGTTGGAGCTAGTAACTTCCCATATATATGTATGGATTGAAGTTTGCAACTGAAAAGAAACTTTGTGTTCCCAACAAGCAAGTTGAAAAACGGCTTTCACACACATTTATCTCTCAGAACTGAGCATGGAGAGACTTTCTTTCCTCAAGCACAAAGGGAAATTTTTGCAGGAGAAAGTTTTACTCTGGTTTCTTAGTATGTTTCCTAATGCTGATTTGAATTTCCTGCAGTTTTCTCTGGAAAACCGAATTGGAGATTGTACCAACCCATATATATTTATGGAGTGTATTTTGCCACTGAAATTAAACTTTGTGTTCCCAACAAGCTAGGTGAAGGACGGCTTTCACACACACTAGTCTTTCAGAACTGAGCAAGTGGAGAGATGTTGGTTCATCTAGCACAAAATGAACAGGTTGCAGGAGAAACTTTTACTGTCATTTCTCAGTCTGTTTCCTACTGCCATTTAGAAGTTCCTAAAGTTTTCACTGGAATACCGATTTGGAGCTAGACCCTCCCCATATATATTTATGGAGTGTAGTTTGAACAGAAATGAAATTTTGTCATCACAACAAGCTAGGTTATGGACGGATTTCAAACACACATTTCTCTCAGAACTGAGCATATGGAGAGAAATTCTTTCATCTACACAAAGGGAGCGGGTTGCTAGAAAATCTTTTACCCTGAATTCTCAGTCTGTGTCCTTGTGCCACATTGATGTTCCTGAAGTATTCACTGGAAAACTGTGTTGGAGCAAAACCTCCCCATATATATGTATGGAGTACAGTTTGCAAATGAAAAGAAGCTTTGTGTTCCCAACAAGCTTCTTGAAGGACGGCTTTCACACACAATTATCTCTCAGAACCAAGCATGTTGAGAGACATTCGTTCAGCTAGTAGAAAAGGAACAGTTTTGCAGGAGAAAATTTACTGTAGTTTCTCAGTCAGTTTACTAGTGCCGCTTTGAATTTCCTTTAGTTTTTACTAGAAAACCAATTTGGAGCTGGTACCTCCCCATATAAATATGTGGATTGTAATTTGCAACTGAAAAGAAACTATTTTTTTCCCAACAGACTAGGGGAAGGACGGCTTTCACACTCACTTATCTCTCAGAACTGAACATGTGGAGAGACGTACATTCATCTTCATAAAGGGGAAGATTTGCAGAAGTAATTTTAATCTGGTTTCTCAGTCTGTTTCCTAGTGCCGGCTTGAAGATCCTGCAGTTTTCACAGGAAATCTGATTTGGAGCTAGTACCTCCCCATATATATGAATGGTTTGAAGTTTGCAACTGAAAAGAAACTTTGTGTTCCCAACAAGCTAGGTGAAAAACGGCTTTCACACACTATTATCCCTTAGAATTAAGCATGTGGTGAGACGTTTGTTCATCTAGCACAAGGAGAATGGTATTCAGGGGAAACTTTTCCTCTGGATTCTCAGACTGTTTCCAAGTGCCGTTTTGAAATTCCTGAAGTTTTGATTTTAAAACATTGTTGGAGCTAGAACATCCTCATATACATATATGGACTGAAGTTTAAAACTGAAAAGGAACTTTGTTTTCCCAACAAGCTACGTGAAGTACAGATTTCACACACACTTATCTCTCAAAACAGAGCTTGTGGTGAGACGTTCATTCATTCAGCACAAAGGAAACTGGTTGCAGGGCAAACTTTTACTGTGTGTTATCTGTCTCTTTCCAAATGCCGTTTGACGTTCCTGCAGTTTTGTCTGAAAAACCGAGTTGGTTCTAGTACCTCTCAATATATATTTAAGGAGAGTAGTTTGCAACTGAAAGGAACTTTGTGTTTCCAACAAGTAAGATGAAGGCTGTCTTTCACACAAAATTATCTCTCATCTGAGCATGTGAAGAGACGTTCAGTCATCTAGCACATGGGAACTGGATGCAGGAGAAACTTTTAACTTATTTTCTCAGTCTGTTTCCTAGTGCCAGTTTTAATTTCCTGCAGATTTCACAGGAAAATTTTAATTGTAGCTAGTACCTCCACATATATATGTATGGATGTTGTTGGCAGCTGAAAACAATATTTGTGTTCCCAACAAACTAGGTGAAGAACGGCTTTCACATAGAATTAATTCTGAGAACTGAGCATATGGAGAGACGTTCATTCATGTAGCACAAATAGAACGGGTTTCAGGAGAAACCTTTACTCTGGTATCTTAGACTGTTTCCTAGTGCCGGATTGAAGTTCCTGCAGTTTAGACTGGAAAACAGATTTGGAGCTAGTACATCCCCATATATATGTATGTAGTGTAGTTTGCAACTGAAAAGAAATTTGTGTTCCCAACATGCTAGGTGAAGGACGGCTTTCACACACACAAAGCTCTCAGAACTGTGCATGTGAAGAGACGTTCGTACATCGAGCAAAACAGGAAAGGTTTGTAGGAGAATCTTTTTCTCTTGATTCTCAGTCTGTTTCCTAGTGTCAATTTTACATTCAGGCAGTTTAAACTGGAATACTGATATGGAGCTAGTACATCCCCATATATATATATGGAGTGTAGTTTGCAACTGAGAATAAACTTTGTGTTCCCAAGAAGCTAGGTGAAGGAAGGCTTTTACACAGATTTATCTCTCAGAACTGAGCATGAGGAGAGACATTCTTTCTTCAAGCACAAAGAGAACAGTTTGCACGAGAAACTATTACTCTGGTTTCTCAGTCTGTTTCCTACTGCCAATTTGAATTTCCTGCAGTTTTCACTTGAAAAACGAATTGGAGCTTGTACCACCCCATATAAATGTATGGAGTGTAGTTTGCAAGTGAAATGAAACTTTGTGTTCCCAGCAAACTAGGTGAAGTACGACATTCCAAAAGACTGATCTCTCAGATCCGAGCATGTTCAGAGAATTTCGTTCAGCTAGCACAAATGGAACGGTTTGCAGGAGAAAATTTTACTCTGGTTTCTCAGTCTGTTTACTAGTGCCGGTTTGAATTTCCTGCAGTTTTTATTTGAAAACCGAATTGGACCTTGTACCTCCCCATATATATATGTGGATTTTAGTTTGCAACCTAAAAGAAACTTTGTGTTCCAACAAGTTAGGTGAAGGACAGCTTTCACATTCACATATGTCTCAGAACTGAACATGTGGAGAGAAATTCGTTCATCTTCATATAGGGAATGGGTTGCTGGAAAAACCCTTTAATCTGGTTTCTCAGTCTGTTTCCTATGGCCGGCTGGAAGTTCCTGCAGTTCTCAGAGGTAATCCAAGTTGGAGCTAGTAACTTCCCATATATATGTATGGATTGAAGTTTGCAACTGAAAAGAAACTTTGTGTTCCCAACAAGCAAGTTGAAAAACGCTTTCACACACATTTATCTCTCAGAACTGAGCATGGAGAGACTTTCTTTCCTCAAGCACAAAGGGAAATTTTTGCAGGAGAAAGTTTTACTCTGGTTTCTTAGTATGTTTCCTAATGCTGATTTGAATTTCCTGCAGTTTTCTCTGGAAAACCGAATTGGAGATTGTACCAACCCATATATATTTATGGAGTGTATTTTGCCACTGAAATTAAACTTTGTGTTCCCAACAAGCTAGGTGAAGGACGGCTTTCACACACACTAGTCTTTCAGAACTGAGCAAGTGGAGAGATGTTGGTTCATCTAGCACAAAATGAAACAGGTTGCAGGAGAAACTTTTACTGTCATTTCTCAGTCTGTTTCCTACTGCCATTTAGAAGTTCCTAAAGTTTTCACTGGAATACCGATTTGGAGCTAGACCCTCCCCATATATATTTATGGAGTGTAGTTTGAACAGAAATGAAATTTTGTCATCACAACAAGCTAGGTTATGGACGGATTTCAAACACACATTTCTCTCAGAACTGAGCATATGGAGAGAAATTCTTTCATCTACACAAAGGGAGCGGGTTGCTAGAAAATCTTTTACCCTGAATTCTCAGTCTGTGTCCTTGTGCCACATTGATGTTCCTGAAGTATTCACTGGAAAACTGTGTTGGAGCAAAACCTCCCCATATATATGTATGGAGTACAGTTTGCAAATGAAAAGAAGCTTTGTGTTCCCAACAAGCTTCTTGAAGGACGGCTTTCACACACAATTATCTCTCAGAACCAAGCATGTTGAGAGACATTCGTTCAGCTAGTAGAAAAGGAACAGTTTGCAGGAGAAATTTACTGTAGTTTCTCAGTCAGTTTACTAGTGCCGCTTTGAATTTCCTTTAGTTTTTACTAGAAAACCAATTTGGAGCTGGTACCTCCCCATATAAATATGTGGATTGTAATTTGCAACTGAAAAGAAACTATTTTTTTCCCAACAGACTAGGGGAAGGACGGCTTTCACACTCACTTATCTCTCAGAACTGAACATGTGGAGAGACGTACATTCATCTTCATAAAGGGGAAGATTTGCAGAAGTAATTTTAATCTGGTTTCTCAGTCTGTTTCCTAGTGCCGGCTTGAAGATCCTGCAGTTTTCACAGGAAATCTGATTTGGAGCTAGTACCTCCCCATATATATGAATGGTTTGAAGTTTGCAACTGAAAAGAAACTTTGTGTTCCCAACAAGCTAGGTGAAAAACGGCTTTCACACACTATTATCCCTTAGAATTAAGCATGTGGTGAGACGTTTGTTCATCTAGCACAAGGAGAATGGTATTCAGGGGAAACTTTTCCTCTGGATTCTCAGACTGTTTCCAAGTGCCGTTTTGAAATTCCTGAAGTTTTGATTTTAAAACATTGTTGGAGCTAGAACATCCTCATATACATATATGGACTGAAGTTTAAAACTGAAAAGGAACTTTGTTTTCCCAACAAGCTACGTGAAGTACAGATTTCACACACACTTATCTCTCAAAACAGAGCTTGTGGTGAGACGTTCATTCATTCAGCACAAAGGAAACTGGTTGCAGGGCAAACTTTTACTGTGTGTTATCTGTCTCTTTCCAAATGCCGTTTGACGTTCCTGCAGTTTTGTCTGAAAAACGAGTTGGTTCTAGTACCTCTCAATATATATTTAAGGAGAGTAGTTTGCAACTGAAAGGAACTTTGTGTTTCCAACAAGTAAGATGAAGGCTGTCTTTCACACAAAATTATCTCTCATCTGAGCATGTGAAGAGACGTTCAGTCATCTAGCACATGGGAACTGGATGCAGGAGAAACTTTTAACTTATTTTCTCAGTCTGTTTCCTAGTGCCAGTTTTAATTTCCTGCAGATTTCACAGGAAAATTTTAATTGTAGCTAGTACCTCCACATATATATGTATGGATGTTGTTGGCAGCTGAAAACAATATTTGTGTTCCCAACAAACTAGGTGAAGAACGGCTTTCACATAGAATTAATTCTGAGAACTGAGCATATGGAGAGACGTTCATTCATGTAGCACAAATAGAACGGGTTTCAGGAGAAACCTTTACTCTGTATCTTAGACTGTTTCCTAGTGCCGGATTGAAGTTCCTGCAGTTTAGACTGGAAAACAGATTTGGAGCTAGTACATCCCCATATATATGTATGTAGTGTAGTTTGCAACTGAAAAGAAATTTGTGTTCCCAACATGCTAGGTGAAGGACGGCTTTCACACACACAAAGCTCTCAGAACTGTGCATGTGAAGAGACGTTCGTACATCGAGCAAAACAGGAAAGGTTTGTAGGAGAATCTTTTTCTCTTGATTCTCAGTCTGTTTCCTAGTGTCAATTTTACATTCAGGCAGTTTAAACTGGAAACGCAGCGCTCGACTGTGGAGTGTAGTTTGCAACTGAGAATAAACTTTGTGTTCCAAGAAGCTAGGTGAAGGAAGGCTTTTACACAGATTTATCTCTCAGAACTGAGCATGAGGAGAGACATTCTTTCTTCAAGCACAAAGAGAACAGTTTGCACGAGAAACTATTACTCTGGTTTCTCAGTCTGTTTCCTACTGCCAATTTGAATTTCCTGCAGTTTTCACTGGAAAAACGAATTGGAGCTTGTACCACCCCATATAAATGTATGGAGTGTAGTTTGCAAGTGAAATGAAACTTTGTGTTCCCAGCAAACTAGGTGAAGTACGACATTCCAAAAGACTGATCTCTCAGATCCGAGCATGTTCAGAGAATTTCGTTCAGCTAGCACAAATGGAACGGTTTGCAGGAGAAAATTTTACTCTGTTTCTCAGTCTGTTTACTAGTGCCGGTTTGAATTTCCTGCAGTTTTTATTTGAAAACCGAATTGGACCTTGTACCTCCCCATATATATATTGTGGATCTTTAGTTTGCAACCTAAAAGAAACTTTGTGTTCCCAACAAGTTAGGTGAAGGACAGCTTTCACATTCACATATGTCTCAGAACTGAACATGTGGAGAGAAATTCGTTCATCTTCATATAGGGAATGGGTTGCTGGAAAAACCTTTAATCTGGTTTCTCAGTCTGTTTCCTATGGCCGGCTGGAAGTTCCTGCAGTTCTCAGAGGTAATCCAAGTTGGAGCTAGTAACTTCCCATATATATGTATGGATTGAAGTTTGCAACTGAAAAGAAACTTTGTGTTCCCAACAAGCAAGTTGAAAAACGGCTTTCACACACATTTATCTCTCAGAACTGAGCATGGAGAGACTTTCTTTCCTCAAGCACAAAGGGAAATTTTTGCAGGAGAAAGTTTTACTCTGGTTTCTTAGTATGTTTCCTAATGCTGATTTGAATTTCCTGCAGTTTTCTCTGGAAAACCGAATTGGAGATTGTACCAACCCATATATATTTATGGAGTGTATTTTGCCACTGAAATTAAACTTTGTGTTCCCAACAAGCTAGGTGAAGGACGGCTTTCACACACACTAGTCTTTCAGAACTGAGCAAGTGGAGAGATGTTGGTTCATCTAGCACAAAATGAACAGGTTGCAGGAGAAACTTTTACTGTCATTTCTCAGTCTGTTTCCTACTGCCATTTAGAAGTTCCTAAAGTTTTCACTGGAATACCGATTTGGAGCTAGACCCTCCCCATATATATTTATGGAGTGTAGTTTGAACAGAAATGAAATTTTGTCATCACAACAAGCTAGGTTATGGACGGATTTCAAACACACATTTCTCTCAGAACTGAGCATATGGAGAGAAATTCTTTCATCTACACAAAGGGAGCGGGTTGCTAGAAAATCTTTTACCCTGAATTCTCAGTCTGTGTCCTTGTGCCACATTGATGTTCCTGAAGTATTCACTGGAAAACTGTGTTGGAGCAAAACCTCCCCATATATATGTATGGAGTACAGTTTGCAAATGAAAAGAAGCTTTGTGTTCCCAACAAGCTTCTTGAAGGACGGCTTTCACACACAATTATCTCTCAGAACCAAGCATGTTGAGAGACATTCGTTCAGCTAGTAGAAAAGGAACAGTTTGCAGGAGAAAATTTACTGTAGTTTCTCAGTCAGTTTACTAGTGCCGCTTTGAATTTCCTTTAGTTTTTACTAGAAAACCAATTTGGAGCTGGTACCTCCCCATATAAATATGTGGATTGTAATTTGCAACTGAAAAGAAACTATTTTTTTCCCAACAGACTAGGGGAAGGACGGCTTTCACACTCACTTATCTCTCAGAACTGAACATGTGGAGAGACGTACATTCATCTTCATAAAGGGGAAGATTTGCAGAAGTAATTTTAATCTGGTTTCTCAGTCTGTTTCCTAGTGCCGGCTTGAAGATCCTGCAGTTTTCACAGGAAATCTGATTTGGAGCTAGTACCTCCCCATATATATGAATGGTTTGAAGTTTGCAACTGAAAAGAAACTTTGTGTTCCCAACAAGCTAGGTGAAAAACGGCTTTCACACACTATTATCCCTTAGAATTAAGCATGTGGTGAGACGTTTGTTCATCTAGCACAAGGAGAATGGTATTCAGGGGAAACTTTTCCTCTGGATTCTCAGACTGTTTCCAAGTGCCGTTTTGAAATTCCTGAAGTTTTGATTTTAAAACATTGTTGGAGCTAGAACATCCTCATATACATATATGGACTGAAGTTTAAAACTGAAAAGGAACTTTGTTTTCCCAACAAGCTACGTGAAGTACAGATTTCACACACACTTATCTCTCAAAACAGAGCTTGTGGTGAGACGTTCATTCATTCAGCACAAAGGAAACTGGTTGCAGGGCAAACTTTTACTGTGTGTTATCTGTCTCTTTCCAAATGCCGTTTGACGTTCCTGCAGTTTTGTCTGAAAAACCGAGTTGGTTCTAGTACCTCTCAATATATATTTAAGGAGAGTAGTTTGCAACTGAAAGGAACTTTGTGTTTCCAACAAGTAAGATGAAGGCTGTCTTTCACACAAAATTATCTCTCATCTGAGCATGTGAAGAGACGTTCAGTCATCTAGCACATGGGAACTGGATGCAGGAGAAACTTTTAACTTATTTTCTCAGTCTGTTTCCTAGTGCCAGTTTTAATTTCCTGCAGATTTCACAGGAAAATTTTAATTGTAGCTAGTACCTCCACATATATATGTATGGATGTTGTTGGCAGCTGAAAACAATATTTGTGTTCCCAACAAACTAGGTGAAGAACGGCTTTCACATAGAATTAATTCTGAGAACTGAGCATATGGAGAGACGTTCATTCATGTAGCACAAATAGAACGGGTTTCAGGAGAAACCTTTACTCTGGTATCTTAGACTGTTTCCTAGTGCCGGATTGAAGTTCCTGCAGTTTAGACTGGAAAACAGATTTGGAGCTAGTACATCCCCATATATATGTATGTAGTGTAGTTTGCAACTGAAAAGAAATTTGTGTTCCAACATGCTAGGTGAAGGACGGCTTTCACACACACAAAGCTCTCAGAACTGTGCATGTGAAGAGACGTTCGTACATCGAGCAAAACAGGAAAGGTTTGTAGGAGAATCTTTTTCTCTTGATTCTCAGTCTGTTTCCTAGTGTCAATTTTACATTCAGGCAGTTTAAACTGGAATACTGATATGGAGCTAGTACATCCCCATATATATATATGGAGTGTAGTTTGCAACTGAGAATAAACTTGTGTTCCCAAGAAGCTAGGTGAAGGAAGGCTTTTACACAGATTTATCTCTCAGAACTGAGCATGAGGAGAGACATTCTTTCTTCAAGCACAAAGAGAACAGTTTGCACGAGAAACTATTACTCTGGTTTCTCAGTCTGTTTACGCAGCGCTCGACTGT